>NC_031991.1:64964094-64985632 GCF_001879085.1 Nicotiana attenuata
TTCCGATCTTATGCCAGGAAAGTCCACGGGTTATGCCGGGATTGAAAGAAAAAGGCTCCTTGGGTTATGCCAGGGAGGTCCGCGGGTTATGCCGGGATTGAAAGAAAACGGCTCCTTGGGTTATGCCAGGGAGGTCCACGGGTTATGCTGGGATTGAAAGAAAGAGGCTCCTTGGGTTATGCTAGGGAGGTCCATGGGTTATGCTGGGATTGAAAGTAAAAGGCTCCTTGGGTTATGCCAGGGAGATCCACGGGTTATGCCGGGATTGAAAGAAAAATGCTCCTTGGCTTATGCCAGGGAGATCCGCGGGTTATGCCGGGATTGAAAGAAAAAGGCTCCTTGGGTTATGCCAGGGAGGTCCACGGGTTATGCCGGGATAAGAAAGTAAAAGGCTCCTTGGGTTATGCCAGGGAGGTCCACGGGTTATGCCGGGATATCTAGGGAATGAGGCCCTATGCATGAAAGAAGTTGGGGAAACTTACCTTTTTGGTTGGTTCCCTGCTGCAAAACTGTTTCAATGCTTGCGCACTTCTTCTCCTTTTAGGTTGCACCTGCTTCTTGCATGGTTGCTTTGAATTACACCTGTTTTAACTTTCAAACAAGGAACAATTTGGTAGTTTGAAACAATGGTTGGTTTTGTGGCCTTGATCATCTCAATTGCTTGATCCCGGCCCAGTTTCCGTTGAGAACTTTGCTGCTTGCTGGTTTTCAGGGTGAATCTCTTTTCAAACCGACATGATTCAACTTTTAGGATTTCATGATGACTCGCTCACGTGGGCTCGGGCCTTTTCGCTTTATTCTGCTCTTAGAACTTTTGTCTTTGACTTTCTTTTCCTTTCCAATGTCTTTGCTTTGAAAGCATCAACCATTATGGCCAGTCGGGATTGGCCTGACGCATCCGCTGAGGCTGGGTATTTTCTTTGGCTTTTGCCAGGCGAAACCCTGTAAAAACCAGTCCTGCCACCTTTTCTTTGTAGTAGTCTCGGAATCAGAGTTAAACCGAAGGGATTCAAAGAAGAATTATATCAAAGGCAGGCATATGAGTTTAAAGAGAGGTGTCCCTTTCGGGGGAAAAGAAGGACTTATCTGGGGGGGCATGCTGACCTCAAATGGACATGACATGCCTTTTGGACTGAATGTCTGACCCACACAAACATTCCAGCTTCTCCTGAACCCATTGATCCGTATTTCAAAACCAGGGAACCTTGTCAGGACTCTTTTAGTGATGAGATGTCTTCTTTTCGGCCGACTGCGCCCTTTGCGGGTTTTCGCCAATCGACCTCTCTCATTTCTCTTCTCATCGTCGCCCGATAGTGCTCTTTACGAGTTTTAACTGAACGGACTCTCTCATTTTCAAATTCTCTGCTCGTCGTCGCCTTATGGTGCCCGAACGTTTTCACCGGTAAGACTCTCATTTTATTTCTCTCAATTTGGACTATATCAGATTCAAACAATGTTGTTGTTCAACTCCCACGCCTTTGTCAATTGATCAGAAGGACTTGGACAAGGTTTTGGGTAAGAAGAATTTTGGACGGAAGTACAACTTTGGAACCATTTTGGTGGACTCATGGCCGAACCATTATATCATCTGCCCCAGTTTCAACTTTTGGGGGAATTGGGATTTTTGTTTTGGTGTGACTGAACCCCAGCGAGAGGCTGCCTACGTATCCTTTCGGAATCAAGTCAAACGTAGTTCAGGGGAATAATTTTGTTTTTGTTTTTTTTTGTTTTGTTTGTTTTTTAATTCTTTTCTTTGCTTTTGTTTTTCTTTTCTTCTCTTTTTTTTCGATGGTACTTCCGGGTTCCAAAGAGGTTGATCAAAGAAGAGTAACCGGCTCAAAGGGTTTACGAAGAATTAATAGTGTTTGGGTAGTGGGAAGGAAAGCCTTCATCAGCCCAATTGCACAAAAGCCGTCACCACAGGAGGCCTAGACATAATACCTTTTTACCGCATCTGCATTGACTGCTGCTTCGGGATCATTTCCTCCGATGTCTCCCAGATACAGTGCTCCTCTTGGCAATATCTTCCGGGTTATGTAGGGACCCTTCCAGTTAGGAGCAAACTTTCCTTTGGCTTCCTGGTGATGAGGGAGAATGCGTCTCAGCACGAGTTGTCCCACTTCAAAATTCTTGGGACGTACTTTCTTGTTGTAAGCGCGGGCCATTCTTTGTTGGTACAACTGCCCGTGACAAACTGCGGCCATCCTTTTTTCATCAATTAAAGACAACTGCTCCAGCCGAGTCTTGACCCACTCACTATCCTCAATTTCTGCTTCAACAATTATCCGGAGTGAAGGGATTTCTACTTCTACCGGTATGACAGCCTCAGTTCCGTAGACCAACAGGTATGGGGTTGCCCCTACTGATGTGCGCACCGTGGTGCGATATCCAAGTAATGCGAAAGGCAACTTCTCATGCCATTACCTGGAGCTTTGAATCATCTTTCTCAAAATCTTCTTGATGTTCTTATTTGCTTCTTCGACGGCACCATTGGCTTTGGGCCGATAAGGGGTAGAGTTTCTATGCGTTATCCTGAATTGTTCGCATACCTCTCCCATCAAGCGACTGTTCAAGTTCGCAGCATTATCAGTAATGATAGTTGCAGGAATGCAAAAACGGCAAATGAGATTGGAGTGCACAAAGTCTACTACAGCTTTCTTAGTAACTGACTTGAGAGTGATGGCTTCAACCCACTTCGTGAAGTAGTCAATGGCGACCAATATGAATCTATGTCCGTTCGAGGCTTTCTGTGATGACCCAACCCGTCGTCACGTGTGTTACCGCCTCGTTTTCCCTATTTTCTAGTTCTTTATGTTTCAGTATCAATATTAGATGTGTTGGAGTTGATTTGGATTGGTTATAGAAGGAAATGAGACATTTAGTCTCTTTAAGGAAGAATTATTTTGGAAGAGTCAACCGGACGTTGACTTTTGTGTTAGAGGGCCCGGATATGAATTCCGATGATTTGGTTAGCTTCGGGGTATGATTTGTGACTTAGGAGTGTAATCAAAAGTGATTTTGGAGGTCCGGAGTAGAATTAGGCTTGAATTGGCAAAGTTAGGATTTTGGCAAATTCCGGTCGATAGGTGAGATTTTGATTCGGGGGTCGGAATGGAATTCCGAGAGTTGCAGTAGCTTCGTTAGGTGATTTGGGATGTGTGTGCAAAATTTCAGGTCATTTGGAGGTGTTTTGGTTGGGTTTTTGATCGAATGCGTGTTTCGGAAGTTTTGGAAGAACTTAGGCTTGAATTCGAGGAGATATGATGATATTAGTGTTGTTTGAGGTGTTTGGATGATTGGAGCAAGTTTGAATAAGGTATTGGATCATGTTTGTGTTTTTTTGAGGCCCCGGGGGCCTCGGGGTGATTTCGGATGCCTAACGGGAAGTTTTGAACTTAAAGAGATTGCAGAACTGTGCTGCTTCTGGTATTTTCGCTTTTGCGGAAATGGGACCGCAGAAGCGATGCAAGAGCCACAGAAGCGATAGGCATCGCAAGTGCGAAGATGCTGACCGCATCTGCAGAGTCGCAGATGCGACAATAGGATCGCAGATGCGGAATTTAGGAAGGCTAAAGGAAAACCGCATCTGTGAAAAGGGTATCGCAGATGCGGGACCGCAGAAGAGGTCTAGTCATCACAGAAGCGGTTTTGTCCGCAGAAGCGACTCTTAACCGCAAAAGCAGAAGTCGCAGATGCGGCTAAGTAGCCACAGAAGCGGAAATAACTGATCAGAAGGGGGTTTTAATCCCTTCGCAAAATTTTACAGAAAACATATTTCTAACATCAGACTTGGGGTGTTCTTGAGCGATTTTGAAGAGGGAATTCAAGGACTTCGATCAGGTAAGCATTCTTGGATTTAGAACACAATTTTATCATCAAAATACATGAAATTAGACTGAAAACTCAAGGAATTAAGGTCAAAAATGGTGGTTTAGGGCTTGAAACCTAAGAGAACAAAAATGGGAATTTGAGGGGCCATTTGGACTCTGATTTTGATGTTGTTTATATGCATGGACTCGTGGCGAGATAAGGAATCCGGTGATGTGAATTTTATAATTTTTTGAGAAGTGGGCCCGGGGCTCGGGTTTTGCCAACTTCGTGATTTTCGATGTTTTTCGAGTCTTTTCGATTGGGTTATATTCCCTTAGCATATTGTGACGTATTCGTTTTGGTTTTGGTCAGATTCGACGTGCGAAGAGGTGAATTCGAAAGGCAAGGGCATAGTAAGCTAGGACTTTGGCCCGCTTGAGGTTAGTAATAAATGTAAATACTGTGTTGAGGGTTTGAAACCCCGAATTTGCACAACGTAGTGCTATGTGAGGTGACTTGCACGCCGGATAACTGGCGTGGGGTAGAGCACCGTCGGGGATTGTCACTTGGTCCGTCCCACCTAATAAAATTGCTACCTAATTGATTGTAATTTTGTGATATCCTTATAAAAGTCGATTAAATTGTTATAATTGGGCTTTGTGCCAACTACTTGAATCCTTCAGGGATTGTTTTCAATGGTTTCTTACCATATTTATAAATATTAAACTCAGTCCTGGTATTTAATACTGTGCTTGGAAACTCAGCCCTTTTTCTTAAATTAGAAACTAAGTAATATTTTTTAATGAAGTTTGGACAGAATATTTTTATACTATTATGTGATTTTTGGACTGAGCATGGGATCGGGCCGCACGCCGCAGTGGTATAATAATGGTATTGATATGAGGCCAAGGGTCTGTTTGATGGCACGAGATGGCTTATTATTGCACTTGGGCCGTAAGGGGCCCCTCCTGGAGTCTGCACACCCCTAGTGAGCGCCGTCAACGTTAAATAAATGGAGCGGGCTGCACGCCGCAGCGGGGTACTGGAGGTACCGGTTTATGTGTTGCATTGCATATTTAATTGTCATTTATTCTTCATCTGATGTGGTGTTTATTATAATTGTATTTGCTGTTTATTGTATTTTTAGCTTTACTTTGTGTTTATTTAGGATTTCTTACCCTCAGACTTTATTTATATTTATTACTTTCTGAGTTGGAAGTACTCACAATACTCCCTGCACCTTGTGTGCAGATCCAGGTACACCGCAGGGTGAGTGAGGACTGGTTAGCTGAGCAGCATTTATGTGGGAGTATTGAGGTAGCTGCATGGCGTTCGCAGCCTTGATCTCTCCCATCTACCTTTATCATTTTATTCGTATTTTTCTTAGTCGGACTTGTAATAGGTGAATAGTCTATTTTAGAGGCTCATGTTCGTGACACCAGATTCTGTGGGCTATTTAGTATTTTACTTTGGGGTATTCGAATGTTAGAAATTATTTCAGAGATTCCGCATTAAAATTGTTATTTTTACTTGTGAATATTTACCTATCCATCTAGGTTAATTTGTTTAGATTGCGTAAATGGTCGGGCTTGCCTAGCAATGTGCTGGGCGCCATCACGATCGGGGTTTGGGTCGTGACACTTTTGGCTCGATTGGCCCAATAACGTCCATACCCCAGGCAACGAATGGCCAAGGTGCTGATATCGGATGCAGTTCTGTTGGAGGTGCATGAATCAAATCACCGTGCACCTGACACTGATGGCATTTCCGGACAAAGCTAAAACAGTCTTTCTCCATGGTTATCCAATAATACCCGCCCACAGTATTTTCTTCGCCAAAACATACCCATTCATATGAGGTCCGCACACCCCCGCGTGTACTTCTTGCATAATTCTTCCGGCTTCCTCGACGTCGACACACCTTAGCAAATTGAGATCCGGGGTCCTTTTGTACAAGACATCACCGCTTAAGAAGAAACCATTCGCATGCCATCTAATGGTTCTCTTTTGATCTCCAGGGGCTTGCTCGGGGTATTCTTGTGTTTTCAGAAATCTTTTGATATCATGATACCAGGGTTGGGTGCTGGGTTCCGCCTCAACCGTGTTACAGTAACCATGCCTTTCTTTGATTTGAATCTCCAGAGGATCAATATGGGCATTGCCTGGATAAGGCAACATTGAAGCCAGAGTGGCGAGTGCATCGGCTAGTTCATTATGACACCGAGGGATGTACCTGAACTCTTTTGACTTGAACTGCTTGCTAAGGTCTTCCACATGTTGCCGATAGGGAATAAGCTTAACATCTCGGGTCTCCCATTCTCCCTGGGCTTGCCAGAAAATCAGATCTGAGTCCCCCATAATCAACAACTCATCGACGTCTTGGTCAATTTCCATGTTCATGCCCATGATGCAGGCTTCATACTCAGCAGTATTGTTTGTGCAGAAAAATCGGAGCCTGGCTGTGGCCGGGTAGTGCTGGCCAGTGGGTGAGATCAAATTGACCCAATTCCCACACCTTTGGCGTTCACCGCTCCATCAAAAAACATTTTCCAAGCACGAGTGTCCTCAGAGATTGCTTCTATTGAATTTACCTCCTCATCTGGGAAGTAAGTGCTCAACGGTTGGTATTCCTCGTCAACGGGGTTTTCAGCCAAGTGATCTGCCAACGTCCGGGCCTTCATCACCGTGCGAGTGACATAAACTATATCAAATTCAGTGAGCAGGATTTGCCATTTTGCTAACCTCCCGGTGGGCATCGGTTTCTGGAATATATACTTCAAAGGATCCAATCTGGTTATGAGGTAGGTAGTGTGAGCTTGAAGATAATGTCTCAGCTTTTGAGCCACCCACGTCAAGGCACGGCAAGTTCTCTCCAACAGAGTATATTTGGCTTCATAACTGGTGAACTTCTTGCTCAAGTAATAAATTGCCTGCTCTTTCTTCCCGGTTATATCATGTTGCCCGAGGACACAGCCAAAAGAATTTTCTAGGACTGTTAGATACAAGAAGAGAGATCTCCCTGGCTCCGGTGGGACCAAGACTGGAGGATTTGACAGATATTCCTTGATCTTATCGAAGGCCTCTTGACATTCAGCTGTCCATTTGATTGCTGCATCTTTCTTCAATAGTTTGAATATGGGCTCACATGTGGTAGTCAGTTGATCAATGAACCGACTAATATAGTTTAACCTGCCCAATAAGCTCATCACGTCATTCTTAGTTCTCGAAGGAGGTAGATCTCGAATAGACTTTATCTTTGTCGTATCTAACTCGATACCTCTCCCGCTGACTATGAAACCCAAGAGCTTTCCTGACGGGACTCCGAATGCACACTTGGCCGGATTTAGCTTGAAATCATACTTACGCAACCGCTCGATGAATTTCTTCAAGTCTCTAACATGATCGTCCTGGGTTCTGGACTTAATGATCACGTCGTCCACATATACTTCTATCTCTTGATGCATCATATCGTGGAAGATGGCAGTCATGGCTCTCATATAGGTCGCTCCGGCATTCTTCGGACCAAATAGAATAACCCGATAACAGTAGGTACCCCAGGGTGCAGTGAAGGCTGTCTTTTCTGCGTCTTCTTCATCCATCAACACCTGGTGATATCCTGCGTAACAATCCACGAAGGACTGTATCTCATGTTTGGCGCAGTTATCAACAATGATGTGGATGTTAGGCAAATGGAAATCTTCTTTGGGACTTGCCTTATTCAAATCTCTGTAGTCCACACACACCAGGGTTTTCCCATCTTTCTTTGGTACTGGGACTACGTTGTCCAGCCATGTAGTATACCGGACCACTCGGATTACCCCCGCTTTCAGTTGTTTTGTGATTTCTTCTTTGATCTTATCGATATCAGTCTTAAACTTTCTTTGCTTTTGCTGAACTGGAGGACAATCGGGGTAAATTGGCAATTTATGCACCACTAGATCAACGCTCAGTCCTGGCATGTCATCATATGACCAAGCAAACACATCCTTAAACTCGAACAAGAGTTGAATTATTGCGTCTCGAGTTTTCTCATCTGCGTGAATGCTTATTTTGGTTTCCCTGATTTCTTCGGTTGTTCCCAAGTTAACCGGCTCAGCATCGTTCAAGTTTGGCTTAGGTTTATTCTTATATTGTTCCAATTCTCAGTTTATTTCCCTAAAAGCCTCTTCTTCATCATATTCCGGTTCTTGGTTCATTATTTCACAGTTAGACAGCGTGTTTGAATCTGGGCATGAAGTCCGCAAGCATGTCATATTATTTAAAGCCGCATTATTAGAACTTAAAAGAGAAATAAAAAAGAAAAATAATGAAAATCAGAAAGAATAAAGAGAAAATGGACGATGAAATATTGATTTCATTTCTTGGAATTGGAAAGATAAATAGGGTTTACATTCAGGAATTTAAAGACAAGAAACTAAAAGAAACATCCGAGTTACACCCTCAAATAACTCGGGATGCAGAAAAAGTGGCAGGGCTAGTCTATCGGGATTCCCGCCTGATCGGGAATGGCGTAGCCTTCCAATTCTGAAGTTTAGCATTTGGTCCCATGTATAGCACCTCAGCGGTGCTAGTGCCCTCCCCTGGTTGAACTATGTGGGTTTCGTAGAGTATGTTCCTCATCGCCCCACAATTTCTTCGGCCGTAAAGGCCTCCTCATCTTCCTCCTCGCAATACTTAGGCTTGACAAAAGTCTCATATAAATGAGGCAGTGGCTCTGGCAGGACCCATCCCTCATTTTTCCTTTCATCTGCCCATTCAATGTCGTCTGAGGTAGGGTGGAAACCTATCCCGAAAAACTTTTAGCTGTAGGCAGGGTCACTGGCTCGGATATTCCTTGCAGATCTTTTCCCAATCCTTTTCTGAGCTTGAAACCATGTCTAATCATTTCCTTAGCCGCCATGATCGAGGCATTGGACAGGAAGGGTTGGGGGCAAGGATTCCCTTCTTCGTACTGATCCGCCACAACAATTTCAAAAGCTTTATAGACAATATGTTCACTTCCTTCCCTCACTTCCAAACATGGGATAGATGGGTCCCGATAAATGGACTGCTAGTCTTCTCCACGGACCACAATTTCCTGATATTCATACTCAAATTTCACCATTTGGTGGAGGGTGGAGGGTACAGCTCCCGCAGCATAGATCCATGGCCTTCCCAGAAGATAATTGTAAGATGTATCCATGTCCAGCACCTGGAAAGTCACCTAGAAATCCACCGGGCCTATAGCCAATATCCGATCAATTTCTCCGATGGTATCCCTTTTAATGCCATCAAAGGCTCTCACACAGACGATATTGGGACGAATCCTTCCAATCCCGATTTCCATTCTCTGCAGTGTGGGAGTGGGCAAATGTCAACTACCGAGCCTCCATCCACCATGACTCGCTTTACATAGTAGCCCTCACACTTGACAGTTAGATGTAAGGCTTTGTTGTGAGTCGCTCCTTCGGGAGGCAAGTCGTTTTTACTAAATGAGATTTGATTGACGGCGAAGAACCTTTCTGCCATTCTTTCAAGCTGTTCGACTGAAGTTTCAACTGGCACATACGCCTCATTCAGAGTTTTCATTAAGATCTTCTGATGCTCAGGGGACTTCGTTACTAGCGACAGCAACGACACTTGTTCAGGGTATTTTCTCAATTGATCGACTACCTCATAGTCAGGCATCTTCATTTTTTGGAAGAAAGCTTCCGCTTCTTCAGTACTCACAGGCTTCTTGGAAGGAAAGCGCTTTCGCGTGGCATTGTTTACCTCCTATGCATTTGAATATTTCTCAACAGAGGTATTTCCTGGAAGCTCTCCCGATATTTCTTTTTCTCTGTACGGAACCACTGTCTGCTGGTAATTCCATGGCACCGCGGCAGGGTCCGTCATTGGCTTCTGTGGTACGCGTCCAATAACCACTGGCTCATTCAGCCGAGGTGGTTTAGTTGTCCCCCGTACCACATAAGCTCCTTTCGGTACATATATTTATGTTCCTTTTTTCACTTCAATTTTCTTTGGGGCACTCACAACTAGTGGCTTTTCTTGGCGGCCTCGCGGAACATAGAGAATTCCATTTCTAGGAGGCACCGTCTCTGCTTTTGTTTCAGCCTTCATCTCAGGTTCAGTCTTGACGATTTTATTCTTCTTCTCCCCTTTCTCTTGCTTCGGGGCTACCTTGGGCTTCCTTTCTGCATCAGCGATAGCAATTATAGCTTTTAAGGCTGGATCAAACTCCCTGTCTTCACAAATCATCCCGATTACCGACCCGTTGTTGTGAGTGGGCAACGGATTGTTGGTCACATTCGGGACGTCCTCGTCCCTCAGCACTATCTTTCCTGTTCTATCAAGTCTTCCACAGCCTTTATCAATGTCCAACAGTTGTCTGTACCATGCCCCTCAGCCCTTGAGTGATAAGCACATCGGACGCCCCGCTGATAGGATGGTGATTCCGGGTTTTGCCTGTTTGGAGGTATGGGTTGCAACAAATTCATTTGAACAAGCTTCGGGCACAGAATGGAGTAAGGTTCACCGATTGGTGTAAAGTTTGGTCTTCTGGGTGGTTCCCGAGGACGGAAGTTATTTTGCGGAGGTCGAGGATTATAGTGGTTTTGGTGAGGAGTTTGATTTCTTGGAAATGGGAGTTGATTTCTGTTGGCCTGTAGCTGCGGTCGGGCAAGGGTTGANAGCCTTTAATTGTTCTTATTCCCCCATTAACTGCTTTATGTGTTTTGCTTGTCGCCCTAGAATTTTATCCTTTTAAAACCCCTGAAAAGCCAAGCTCCCTCCCTTTTAGGATTAGTAGTCCTAAACGCCTCCAGGACTGATAGGTGGGATGGGTAATAGCATGCAGTAGGTAACGATACCATTCCGCGCCTAAATACATTAACGGGGTGGGAAGGGTAGACATGGAGATGATGATCACATGATAATGCTATGCGTACGATTGATTACCGGTGTTGTGTGGATGATCCATGTGTTTTACAAACCTAGGACCCCCTTTCCTTTATGTGAATTTATTTAATATCAATAAAATTCTGTCTTTTCAACTACCCAAAACCCCTCTTTAATTTTACTGCATTATTCCTTTTTCCCCTAAATTTTTCTTCTTTGTTTATTCAATGTCTTGATTAATTTTCTTCATTTAGACCCTCCCTCAAACAAATTGTAGATCATCTAGACCTTGATTCCAACATGCTTGTTACGTATCTATTTGTAACCCTTATGTGTGAAGTTATTCGTATACTTATTTGCATTAAAGTCACAACATAGCATGGCCGGGAACCACACTAGTGGATCTTGAGGGGTTCCTAACACCTTCCCCTCGAGATAATTTCTAGCCCTTACCCGAACTCTGGTTTTCAAACTCAAAACTCTCAGTGTCCTGATGCACTTAATCATTAGGTGGCGACTCTTCAATTCCAAAAACCCAATTCCCACACGGGAATAAAGTTTTCTTCTCAAATATCGTAAACCCAATTTCGCGAGAAAAAAGGGGGCGTTGACAGGGACGACCTTGGATCCACGCCGCCGGAGCTGTAGCATCGACCCTGCACCAGGCAGTGAAGTTCGAGTGGAATCACCAAGAGGTGATTATTCATGGCAACAGTAGTAATCCCATATACAGTTGCCAGACTATCCCAGCGATCGGAGGAAGAAGGAAGCTAGGCGGAGAAACCTACCATCACATTGAGCGAGTCAACACCGTGGACAAGGACAAGTGGTAGGATAACAAGATCGAAAGTATATTGAATGGTGTGGATACGAGCCTGGCAAGGGACTTGGCAGAAACCTCCAGGGAATCGCCAAACCCATCAAGCTGAAAAAACATGGTACCACTTTTGGTTTGGGGTATGAATACACTTGGGAGGAGTTCAACCTACTGGTCACCACCATGGCGCAGTCCCTACTACCCACTGGAGCATCAGATACCTCGCCTGGAGCAGACTTTCCAGCCAACAGATGTCATATATGGGTCAGAAGAAGAGGAAGCGTTGGCGGCAATGAAGAATCTATTCTTGGAAGACGACAATATGGACTGTCACGTCATTTTCGAGGAGGGAGGGGAGGAAGGCCCTTCCATACAAGCTGTGAGCCGAGGAGCGCGCCTCGATAATTGGTCCATCAGAACCACCAAGGCCCGGAAAGCTTCGGGGTAGCAAGGCTGAACAAAGCACTATGCATTATCTTTTACTTTTTCGCTAGTTGATTTCCTTTCCGTACTTTCTTTAAATTTCGAAAAGAGCTCCGATATTCAAAACAATTATGGAATTTATCAAAGTATTTCAGTTTCTTATAAATCTTGCTCTTATTATTTTCTCTATCATTTACTTTATTTACACAGCATTACTATTACTTATCTTGATGAACTGACGAATGTGACATGCGACGAGATAACGCAACAAACGGATATAGACTCAGAAGAGGACGATATACCAGAAGAGGTCGTTAAAGAGGTTGAGAACTTTGAGAATAGGCCTAAGTCTAACTTGGACGAAACTGAGGTTGTCAACTTGGGGGATACAGAGAATGTCAAGGAAACGCGCATCAGTGTTCACCTGTCACCATCAGAAAAGGAAGAGTACACGGAATTCTTAAAAGAATATGAGGACATATTCGCCTGGTCGTATGATGATATGACCGGTCTCAGTACATCTATTGTAGCTCACAAACTGCCAACAGATCCGACATGTCCACCGGTAAAGCAGAAGCTCAGGAAGTTCAAGCCAGACATGAGTTTGAAAATCAAGGAGGAAGTTACCAAACAAGTCAAAGCCAAGGTCCTCAGAGTAGTGGAGTATCCAACGTGGTTAGCCAACATTGTGCCAGTGCCGAAGAAGGACGGGAAGGTCAGAGTCTGTGTCGACTACCGGGACCTCAACCGGGCCAGTCCGAAAGACGACTTCCCCTTGCCGAACATACACATCCTGATTGACAACTGCGCCAAGCTCGAGCTGTAGTCCTTCGTTGATTGTTTTGCCGGGTATCATCAGATATGGATGGATGAAGAAGACGCGGAGAAAACGGCTTTCATTACACCGTGGGGGATGTATTGTTACAAGATGATGCCGTTTGGATTAAAGAATGCTGGGGCCACCTACATGAGGGCCATGACTACTATTTTCCATGACATGATACACAAAGAGATCGAGGTGTATGTAGACGATGTCATCATCAAATCCAAGAAAGCCACTGACCACATGGAAGATTTGAGGAAGTTCTTCAACAGATTGAGAAGGTACAACTTGAAACTGAATCCCGCCAAATGTGCATTCGGGGTTCCTGCCGGGAAACTGCTTGGGTTCATCGTAAGTCGACGAGGGATAAAACTAGATCCATCAAAGGTCAAGACCATTCAAGAATTGCCACCGCCAAAGAACAAGAAAGAGGTTATGAGTTTCATGGGGAGACTCAACTACATCAGCCGGTTCATAGCTCAGTCCACTATCATTTGTGAACCAATCTTTAAGATGTTGAAGAAGGACGCCGCCACTAAATGGACTGATGATTGTCAGAAGGCCTTCGACAGAATCAAGGAATACCTGTCAACACCGCCAGTTCTGGTTCCGCCCGAACCGGGTAGACCGCTATTGCTCTACCTTGCAGTATTGGATGGGGCGTTCGGTTGTGTTTTGGGACAACATGATGAAACGGGGAGAAAGGAGCAAGCCATCTACTATCTCAGCAAGAAGTTCACCCCGTACGAGGCCCGGTACTCCCTGCTAGAACGCACCTGTTGTGCTCTGACTTGGGTAGCTCAGAAGTTGAGGCATTATTTCTGTGCCTATACCACTTATCTCATATCAAGGATGGATCCGCTGAAATACATCTTTCAGAAGCCCATGCCCATGGGCAAGCTAGCCAAATGGCAAATCCTGCTGAGTGAATTTGATATTGTCTACGTGACCCAGAAAGCAATCAAAGGACAGGCACTGGCAGATCATCTTGCCGAAAATCCCGTGGACGGAGAATACGAGCCTCTAAAGACGTATTTTCCTGACGAAGAGGTCTCTTTCATAGGAGAAGACATCGCAGAATCCTATGATGGCTGGAGAATGTTTTTCGATGGAGCAGCAAACTTCAAAGGAGTTGGCATAGGAGCAGTTCTAGTATCGGAAACAGGTCAGCATTATCCAGTATCTGCCAAACTCAGATTCCCGTGCACCAACAACATGGCCGAGTACGAAGCCTGCATCTTAGGGCTCAAGCTGGCCATTGATATGAACGTTCAGGAGTTACTAGTGATTGGGGATTCAGACTTGCTCATACATCAGGTCCGAGAAGAATGGGCAACCAAAAACTCCAAGATACTCCCGTATTTGCATCACGTACAGGAGTTGAGGAAGAGGTTCACAAAGACAGAATTTCGGCATGTCCCCAGAGTCCAGAATGAGTTCGCCGATGCATTGGCCACCCTATCATCCGTGATTCAGCATCCAGATAAGAACTTCATAGACCCTATTCCAGTAAAGATTCATGATCAGCCAGCTTACTGTGCTCATGTCGAGGAAGAAGCAGATGGAAAACCATGGTTTCATGACATTAAGAAATATCTGGGAACAGGAGAATATCCAGAATTTGCAAACGCTACTCAGAAGCACACACTACGGAGGTTATCCAATCACTTCTTTCACAATGGAGGAATCCTGTATAGGAGGACTCCCAATTTGGGATTACTGAGGTGTGTCGAAGCAAAGGAAGCGTCCAGGTTGTTGGAAGAGGTTCATGTAGGGACCTGTGGCCCGCACATGAATGGTTTCATCATAGCCAAGAAAATACTCCGAGCTGGTTATTTTTGGATGACTATGGAGACGGACTGCATCCAGTATGTCCCAAAATGCCATCGCTGTCAGATACATGCGGATATGATAAAGGTGCCTCCCAATGAGCTTAATGCAACAAGCTCGCCATGGTCGTTCGCCGCCTGGGGAATGGACGTCATCGGACCCATCGAGCCTGCCGTATCAAACGGGCACAGGTTCATTCTAGTGGCAATCGATAATTTCACCAAATGGGTTGAAGCAGCATCATATAAGCAGTAACCAGGAAGGTTGTGGCAGACTTTGTCCGCGACCGTATCATTTGCTGGTTCGGCATCCTGGAGTCAAACATTACTGATAATGGTTCCAATCTCAACAGTGACCTGATGAAAGCAATGTGTGAAACCTTCAAGATTAAGCACAGGAATTCTACAGCCTACAAACCACAGATGAATGGAGCTGTAGAAGCGGCTAATAAGAACATCAAGAAGATACTAAGGAAGATGATAGAGAAACATAAGCAGTGGCACGAAAAGCTATCCTTTGCTTTATTGGGGTACCGCACCACGGTTTACACATCAACCGCGGCGACTCCCTATATGTTGGTTTATGGTACCGAGGCAGTCATTCCCGCCGAGGTAGAGATCCCCTCCCTGAGAATTATACAGGAAGCGGAACTTGAAGATGCAGAATGGGTAATGAGTCGTTATGAGCAATTAGCCCTTATAGACGGAAAAAGAATGAATGTTGTTTGCCATGGTCAATTGTATCAGAACAGGATGTCTAGAGCCTTCAATAAAAGAGTCAAGCCGAGACAATTCACACCGGGGCAGCTGGTGTTGAAGAAAATTTTCCCGCATCAGGATGAAGCCAAAGGAAAGTTCTCTCCTAACTGGCAAGGCCCGTACATGGTTCACCGGGTCCTGACAGGAGGAGCCCTCATACTTGCAGAAATGGATGGAGAAGTCTGGCCAAAGCCAATTAATTCAGATGCAGTCAAGCGTTATTATGTGTAATCATTATGATTTCTTTATGATGTAATTTGAACTACGCCTGACCTGATTCCCGTTTAAGAGGGGATACGTAGGCAGCCCTATGGGTTCGGTCACAATTCAATAAAAATTTCATTTCCCCCGATATTGGAAACTGGGGCAGAATTTTGAGGAGGACCCTCAAAATTCCGAAGTTGACTTTCAGCCATTCATCGCACGCAGCCGTCAGAAACACCAGCCCAGTAAACTGGGGCAGAATTTTTGAGGAGGACCCTCAAAATACCGGAGCAAAAAGGTTGCAATGTCTTGAACCGCGTCGCAGTAGCCGGTTCACCTGAAAGAAAACTATTTTCAATTATGTATTGTCATCATTTTTTTTACTAAATCATTCATGGCTACTATCAAATTGCTTTGTTTAGCGACGCTACCCCCAATGAAAACAAGAGCCGAGTAGGACGATCGGAGTCCACGGGAAGACGAACTAACCTTCCCCCTTTACAAAACTCACGATTTTTCTTTGAATGCAGGCACCCCAAGACCTAAAACCATCAGATGCGATTACATATTCATATTTTGCAGGAGTACAACTCTCAGAATCATCGCCTACTTACAAGTGTTGTCCGCACATGACATTCCCAGCAGCCACAATGACACGATCAACTATCAGCCATCATCCACCAGCTAAGAAACTTCGTTACTCTTCACCTTTATTTCTTGCATTGCATAAGGCTACCTTTTTGCCTTCCGAGACTAAGCACTGTCTCCATCTGCATTTTTCTCTGCATTGCATAAGGCTACCTTTCTGCCTTCCGAGACTAAGCATTGTCTCCATCTGCATTTCCTTGCATTGCATAAGGCTACCTTTCTGCCTTCCGAGACTAAGCACTGTCTCCATCTGCATTTTCCTCTGCATTGCATAAGGCTATCTTTCTGCCTTCCGAGACTAAGCACTGTCTCCATCTGCATTTTTCTCTGCATTGCATAAGGCTATCTTTCTGCCTTCCTGGACTAAGCGCTGTCTCCATCTGCATTTTTTCTTGCATTGCATAAGGATACCTTTCTGCCTTCCGAGACTAAGCATTGTCTCCACCCGCATGGCTGAAATATCGCCAACTTCATTTAAATCTCTATATCGGCTGAAATATCGCCAACTTTATTTAAATCCCCCGCATGGCTGAAATATCGCCAATTTTATTTAAATCCTGCATGGTTGAAATATCGCCAACTTTATTTAAATCTCTATATCGGCTGAAATATCGCCTACTTTATTTAAATCCCCCGCATGGCTGAAATATCGCCAATTTTATTTAAATCCTGCATGGCTGAAATATCGTCAACTTTATTTGAATCTCTATGTCGGCTTAAATATCGCCAACTTTATTTGAATCTCTATGTCGGCTGAAACATCGCCAATTTTATTTAAATCCTGCACGGCTGAAATATCACCAATTTTATTTAAATCTTGCATCGGCTGAAAGATCGCCATTTATATCTATACTTTACATCGGCTGAAAACATCGCCAAATCCTGCATTTCATGGGCTGAAAGATCGCCAAAATTGTTCGAAGGCGTCATTGTTCGGAGGCACCATTTTCATAGCCCGAGAACGCCATGCCATGGCCTGAGGACCCTACTTTTGTCTTTGCATATCATTATTCAAGGGCATCATGGTTCAGAGGCATCATTATCATAGCCCGAGAACATCATTCATAGCCTGCGAATCCTCTATTATACGCTTCATGGCCCAGGACGTCATTGTCCGAGGACGTCATCCTATCCGTCCGAAGACAGCATTCATGGTCCAATGGGAACCTGCATCACGTTTAACTTTATGCACGATATATGCTCGCATTGCTTATTTGCAGGTACACCGGCTAGCAACGGCCGTCACAGCAGGAGCGATCTCGCTCCGGTTCCTGCAGCCCATCGGTCCCTGACTGTCCTTCCCAACCAGAATATTGCGTCCGTCATTCGAAATCTCCATCGGCATGTTCCGCCGACGGATTCCCCGAACTACATATGGCCTGATTCCTGTAAGACCAGGGATATGTAGGCAGCTCAAGAGCCAGAGCTCGGTCAAAACCTTTTCACATCGTTTCTTTCTGTCAAAATTGGCAATCATATATTTACCCGACAACTCTTTTATCCTTCTCAGGTAAAGAGGGGCAGCTGTTGATACCCAATTTTTCCCTACATATTTTTTATATACTCAAAATATTCTCAAAATAGCATGTACATGCATATATAAGCATGCCCAAAAGTTTTGGTATTTTTCCTTTATTTTTAAAGATTTTTTAAATTAATTTATTGTCTATTTTAATACTACAAAATTCAATAATTATTCCCAAACTAGCATTTTTTGGAGAATAATTTATTTTCATTCTCATATTTACACTAAGATATAATTAAGGTAATTTTGCATATTTTTATACATTTGTTTGGTATTTTTTAAGCTAAATTGCATATAATTGCAATTATGGCCTATTTTACAATTAACAACATTTTATAATTATAAAAACACTTTTAGTATTTTTAAATTAATATTTATATGTTATTAATTATTCCAGTACCTTTAATTTATTTTTTAAATCATTCTTTTACTATTTTATAAAATGATAAAAGGGAAAAATTGGCTATTTAGCAAACAACCCTTTATTATTTCAATTCTAGCCAAATTGGCCACACCCACTATCAGAGTAAAATGGCCCAATATCCTAATTAAACTAACCCAGCCCAATCCCTAATATAACCCGGTCCAACCCTTTTTTTTAAATCTGAGCCGTTGATCAAATGAGATCAATGGTCCAGATCTAATTCCCTTAATTAAATTCAATTACCCCCCCCCCCCAGACCCCTCATTCTCTCTGAGACTGTCTCTCTCTCTATATCGTCTCTTCCTCTCCCTTCCCTCTAGAACCTTCTGGTTCTCTCTTCTCCGATGATCTCCACCGCCTCTCCGGCCATCTCCGGCCACCTCCCTTCAACCCCGGCTCCGATGGGCCTCTCGTTGTCCTGTTCAACATCTCTATGACCTTCAAGGTCTATGGACCTTGGTGATTCAAACCTAGGGTTCCTGGTTCTGCTACCTGTGAGTTCTCTGGTGTGATTTCAGGCGAAATCACACCCTATATGTCACGATCTCTGAAGTGTTAACAGGTTCTCTCCACTTCTATTAGGGTTTCCCCCCTTTTTTTTGAAACCCTAACCCTCTCCTGAATCTCTCAAAACAGTGTTATTTTCATGCTATTTTCATATTTTTCTCTATGTTCTGCTTATTCTCGAGTTTCTTCTGAAAGATTCTCTACTTTGAACCATTTTTACTTTCTTTGAAAATTTAGGGTTTCTTGGATTTCTTTTACGCATGTTTCGACCAATTTTCTTTATGATTAAAACCTTTTCCTTGTTTATTCTGACCGATTTCTATGCTCTTACTGTGCTTTAGTTTGACTCTGCTAAAAACCCTAATTTCTAAAAAATGTTTCTTCGTTTGATTGTGTGTGTTAGCATGCTTCTTTGCTTCGATTATATGTGTTAGCCTAATTTCCTTTGCCTTTTCTCTATGTGTTAGCATGTTTCTTCGTTCGATTATGTGTGATAGCCTGATTTTCCTTACTTTGGGTCTATCTGCTAGCCTATTTACTTGATTCTTGTTAATGTCTCATGGTCACCATGCTTCGATTATGCCTGTTGAATCCTAACCTATTTTCACTATCTCTGGATGGTTGTGTTTGTTCATCTCTTGTCCCCCTTATGTCTATATGGCTGATTTTTGTTTGTTACTCTTATTCATTCACCTCTATTTATACGTTGAGAATGCAGAATCATGACTTCGCATAATTAATTCTGATTTTCTTTGATTGATTGGTAATTCAAAAACTTTCTTTCAAAACCCTTGCATTCTATTCGCCTGTTTTAGATTAACTGATCTTTGTTACCTTATTTGCTATGGTACTCTATTCTACCTAGCCTTTCCTTAATTGTAATTTTTCTGAATTTGGTCTTAGTTGGTTACTATATGCATATTGAACCTTGACTCATTCCTTATTTAACCCTGCCCTGATTTTTCTACTTGCCTTATATGGTGCTGAATCTTTTCGTTTGATCTTGATTCCCTTAATTAATGAGAGTACTTCCTTGATTCTTCAATCAATTGATTCCGAGTTCTTCAATTGACATATTTCTGTGATTTTTTTTACCTTATTTTTTACCACCTACTTTCAACTATAAATACCCTAAGTCTTTTACATAGCACACACGACAAGTCTTCCTGGCTTACACACACTGAATACTTTAAAATCTTGTTCATTAGGTACTTCTATGTGCATTAGATATCCTGCCCTTAGGACTTCTCATTCGTTCGAGTTGCAGTAGTTAATTCACGTTTGTCCAATAACTTTGTTAAAATATGGCTAAGTGGTTTGAAATATTTTCTGCAAATACTTTATCACGCGTACCTTTATAAATCAGAATCAAAATATGTATGTTCATTCTCTAAAATAATCATACAATGTACAACGACGCCTAGGCAAACTTTAGGCCCGATAATAACTGATTAATTGTGTTGCTATTAGCCCAAAACCAAACAACTTCTTTTAATTTCAACTTTGCCTTTCCTATTCTTGTTTTGATTTTCTGAAGCTCACTCAGCTTTCTTTCTTAAAACAAAACTCTGCAAAAACGATTTTGAAATGATCCATCCATCTTACTCTTACTAAGTTTCTGATTTCCATCACTGGATTCCCAACCTCTGCCCAAAGTCGTGCTATTACTTTTCTTACTTCATTTTTTTAAACCAAGTTTAAACTGTTGTAAAAGTCCCTATCTTTTGAGACCTTAATTATGTTTAAGTCATGCTACTTATGTGTTTTTTTTGAGGAGGTATACATGAGCCTTTATATGTTTACATGCTTCCCCCCAACATGCAGTATGTGTTTTTTGTATGTCGCCTTAGATTTTATCCTTTGAAACCAATCAGCCTAATATCCCACCTTGTAGGACTAGTAGTCCTAAGTGCCTTCGGGGCTGATAGGACGGGACGGGTAATAGAATGCAATAAGTAAAACGAGACCATTCCGCGTTTAATACCTTAACGGGGTGGGAAAGGGTAGATATGGATATGATGACCACGCGATAACACCACGTGTATAAACGGTTACAGGGTGTTGTGTGGAGTGATCTATATTATGTATAAACCTAGGACCCCTTCCCTTATTTATACGTTTTATTTTCAGAATTTCAACTACTTTTTTGCCAAACTTCAGCTTTCTTTTAAACTGCTTTTAACTTGCTACAACTATATGAAAATTTCCTCTTTTGTTCAAGATTTTAAAACTGCTTCCTCTATTAAAAAACTCATTCTTTAACTTCTTTAATCTCTTGTAACCATTATGTGAAAAACCCCTTTGTATTTGTAATTCTTGCTTGCCTACTTGTTGTTTGCATTTAAGTCACAATATAATATGGCCGGGAACCACACTAGTGGATCTTGAGGGGTGCCTAACACCTTCACCTCGAGATAATTTCTAGCCCTTACCCGAACTCTGGTTTTCCAACTCAAAAACTTTTAGTGTCCTAATGCACTTAATCATTAGGTGGCGACTCTTCAATTTCAATTCCAAAAACCCAAATCCCAAAAGGGAATAGAGTTGTCCTCCCAAATATCGTAAACCCGATTTCGCGAGAAAAAGGGGGCGTCGACAGCATGGCGACTCTGCTGGGGATATTCTTTAGGCTTTTACCATTTCATGTTATTTGTGACTTTATTGCTTCTTTATTGCTTTTATTTATGTCTTTATTTCTCTTCTACTGCGAAACTGACTTGGCTCTTTGTTTCTTTTCTTTAATGCTTTCTTTTACCGCTTTTCTTCAATACTGTTGTAATTATGAGCAATCATTGTAATCATTATGAATGTGCAAATACGTGACAATTTGTTTCATTCTTGTAACTGCATCTTCAACATCATATTCCACTCGTGCCAAACAAAATCCATAGCAA
>NC_031991.1:64985645-64998453 GCF_001879085.1 Nicotiana attenuata
TATTAAAAACTCAGTCTTTCACTTCTTTAATCTCTTGTAAACCATTTACTGTTTAAAAACCCCCCTTTGTATTTTGAATTTCTTGCTTCCCTACTTGTTGTTTGCATTTAAGTCACAATATAACATGGCCGGGAACCACACTAGTGGATCTTGAGGGGTGCCTAACACCTTCCCCTCGAGATAATTTCTAGCCCTTACCCGAACTCTGGTTTTCCAACTCAAAAACTTTTGTGTCCTAATGCACTTAATCATTAGGTGGCGACTCTTCAATTTCAATTCCAAAAACCCAAATCCCAAAAGGGAATAGAGTTGTCCTCCTAAATATCGTAAACCCTATTTCGCGAGAAAAAGGGGGCGTCGATAATCCTAAAAGGGAGGGATATTAGGCTTATTTGAAGTTTCAAAGGTAAAAATTCTAAGGCGACATACAAAACACATACTGCATGTTTGGGTAAACATATAAGCAAACAAAGGCTCAGGTATACCTCCTCAAACACATAAAATAGCATGTCTTACACATACTGCTTAGGTCTGAAAAAATATTAAAGACGAAGGAGAGGAGATTGCTGAGGCAGACTAGTTTGATACATGGCTCAGATAGGAAGTCAGAATCAGACTTGCCTACTGATTGTGTCAGATATTAATTAATAAAGGCGAAATCGGTTTTTATCGGTCGTTATTACCTAAGGCTTGCCTAAGTGTTTAGACGGGGCCCTACGGACATGATATCTACTGAGTTTAGAAGGTGATGAGACAGTGAAACTCGAAACGAATTGTTTGAGATCCTATAGGCATGCTTGCTAAACCTTGTTAAGTAAGGGAATTAGAGATGCAGAATGTACAAAACTAAAAATGAAACTGGTTACAGGTTCTGCAGGTGATAGTATCTACTATTACTGATTTTAGTTCCCAGGAGCATGATATCTAACATTGACTGTGGATGAAAACGAATCAGATTTATTTAGAAACCCCTATAGGCATGATTTCTATATGCAGTTTGAATATGCAGAAGTTAAAACACCCTATAGGCATGTTTTCTAAATGAAGTTTGAATATGCAGAATTTAAAACACCCTATAGGCATGGTTTCTAGGTGAAGTTTGAATATACAGAATTAAAAGTCCTATAGCCATGTTTTCTAAATGAAGTTTGAATATGCAGAATTTAAAACACCCTATAGGCATGGTTTCAACCCTTGGCATGCATAAATACCCAACCCTTTTTACTAGTAAGCCCCAGTGTTTATTGCAAATTATTACAGATCCAGTAATGAATTGCATCGGAAGATAAAAAAAGAAAAGAAAATTACAATCAGAAGAATCCAGATTCCTGACTTCCTTTTTGAGTTATGGACCAAACCACTTCAAATGCCATTTGTTTCAAAGCCTTTCTCAAACTTGAGTGTGTCAGAGTTCCCTAAGGGCCTCAAAAGGACCCCGGGCAGTGCTCACACCCAAATTTTATAACCAGAATAGGGACAAGTGCAGTGTGGAAATGCCAGATTTTGTGTGTCCAAGTTCAGAGAGAGCTCAAGGGTCCCAAGGCAAGGTTCACACAAAAGGGGCAGAACTTAGTGGTCTAAGAGTAGAGTGAGAGTGCTTGACATAGTTTTGAAAAGATTTAAGCAGGAAAACAGTTTGAAAAGAGACTTGTTTGTAATAGTTTTGTAAAACAACATAGGGAGTTATTAAATAAGACAATTTTGAAAAGAGAGTAGAGTAACAAGCAACAGGCCAAACACAGCAACCAAAGCAGGTTCATACATAACCAAGAAACATAGGACCAAGGCAGGTTCATCAACCACAAACAGGGGTAGTGGGATTTGAGGACACGTAGGTCACATAGATAAACACATAGCTGCAGGAGCACTCAAGTATAGAATCAGCAACATGCTAAGGGGTTAGGGAACTTCAGAACTGACACAGGATCATATAACTTAAGGATAGCCAACTACTTTGCATAGAGAGATTCATGCCAGAAATCAGAGAAACATAAGTAAGGAAGAGCCACATTGGGGTATAACAGGAGGGGGATAACATTTATAAACATGATGAGTCTAAGGGAGGGGACACATTCAAAAACATGAAGTAAAGTGATGAAGTAAACATATCAGCTGCAAGTTGAACAACAAAACCATCAATGAAAACATACTAGGAACAGGATGAACTGAATCAGTAAAAGAAACATATTATTTTTGAAACTTGAATTGAAATCAGAACATACCAATAAAGAAGATAATAAACACAAAGTGAGGAGCAAGAGAGTAGAGTAATCAGCCTTGGCTTGCAGCCGGTTGTCTTGGAACAATAGCAAGTAGCCAGAGAAAAGAGAACAGAAGAGTGTTTTTTGTGTGAGAGAGAGAGAGCTTTTGAACTGATGTGTTCGTGTGTTGTGTTAATGAAAAGCAGGGCATTTATAGTTTAAAGAACAGGCAGCAAATAAGGCAGGAAACATAGTTTAGCAGTAATTAAAGCAATATGTATTAATTAGAACCAAATCAGCATAGGTACTTCCCTTAATTAAGGAATTAAAAAAAATCAAACGGTAATAAGCAGTGACAAATAAGCAATGAAATCATGTAGGACTGAACATGGCATATAAGGAAATAAGCATAGTACAGGGCATGTAATAGATTCAAAAATAGCCAATAGCACTGATTTAGCACAACTTTATAAGAATAAGCACATAGTAAGCCAAATCAGAACTCTAAGAAGCTGAGTAGGGCAAAAATCATATAAGAAAAAGTAGGGTTTCATGTAGAGCATAGCATGATTTAATAGAATAAACATGACATAAGCGGAAGAAGTAAGAGTCAGAGGCATTGTTGAACAAGATAGGGTAAAATCACAGAGAATCATAAGGCTCGTGAGAAACAAACACATATACAGATTAAACGTACATGTTATCACAAAACAGATTCAAAATCCAAGAAACTTAGGGTTTTCAACATAATAACTCAGATAAAAAGAGAAACTTCAAATAAACATTTAAATATAGTGAAAATCATAGATTAATACTAAAATCAGAAGGAAAAGCCACTTTGAAAAGGGGTTAAGAAACCCTAGTTTGAAGACGAAGAGTCGTTTTAAATGAAATCGAAGAAATCCTTAGGAAAACAGTAAAGACAACTCGAATAGACTCAGATCTTGTTACAGATTTTAGAAATCAAGAGTCAAAATCAGGGTTTCGGAGAGAGAACCCAAAGAGAGAGAATCGGCTAAAAAATCACAGGTTCTAGCCGGGGGTGGCAGTATCTTACTCGGACAGGCCAAGATTGGCCTGAGAATGACATGAAAAATCATGGGGGTGAGTTGAACCACCTCTGGTTCCTTGACGACCTTAGGGTAGCAATAATCCGGCATGGGGGAAGCCATAGAGGCTAGGGGCGGTGGTGGAACCGCCATTGTTACCGGCGAGCCAATGGCCGGTGAGAGGAACCAGGGTTTAGCAGAGGGAGCTTGAGATTATTTGAGAGAGAATGGGAGGGTGTGTCGGCGGGGAGTGATGAGAGAATGAGAGAATGGGGGGTAGTCTATTAGGTTAAATTAGGAAAGGGGAGATCTGGACCGTTGATTAGAATTGATCAACGGTCCAGATTGGACCAGGGATTGGGTCGGGTAGGATTGATGGATTGGGCCTGGGGTTTGGGCTGTTTTAATTGGGTTGGAGTCTGATTTAATTAGGCTAGAATTGAAATGAAATTGGCTATTTTTTAAATACCCAACTAAGTTAAACAAAACAATTCACAAAAATAGCTGATAATTGTAAAAAAAAAAAAAAATTGAATTTTGTGCAGGGAAATAGTTAAAAAAAATGATTACTCAGTATTATAAAAATACAAATGATTAATTTTTGGTCAAAAAATAGTGTAAAATTATATGATTGGGCTATAATTTCAAAGTTGTTGCAATTGTAGCCAAACGATGCCAATTTGGCTAATTATGAAATAAGTTGGTTTAAATAGGACCATAAATAATAAATTAAATCAAGAAATGCCTTTGAAATCGCTTGTGATGCAATTCTGTAATTATTTATTGGGAATGAAATGCTGGGTAAATTAATAAAATATAGAAAAGAAATTATGGAAAAAATACCAATGGCTATTGATGCGTGTTTGAAGGTATATATGCAATTTAAAAATATTTTGGGAAAAATTGGGTATCAACAGCTGCCCCTCTTTACCCGAGAACGATGAAAGAGATGTCGGGTAAAGATATGATGGCCAATTTTGACCGAGCGAAACAGTTGAAGAGGATTTAGGTCGTATCCTGGCTTCTGAGCTGCCTACATATCCCTGGTTTTGCAGGAATCAGGACATATGTAGTTCAGGATCCGTCGGCGGAGTATGCCGATGGAGACTTTTCAAGAACGGATGCAATATCTAGGGTCGGGTGCGTGGCAGGTTTAGGTTTGATATAGCTGCGGGAACTGGAGCGGGATCGCCCCTGCCGAGATGGCCGTTGCTTGCCGGCTTACCTGCAAATAAGCAATACAAGCATATATGGTGCGTAAATTAAAACATGATGCAAATTCCCGTCGGACCATGAAGGTTGTCTTTGGATGGTTAGAATGACGTCCTTAGACTATGCTGTCCTGGGCCATGAAGCGTATAATAAGGATTCGCAGGCCATGAAATGATGCTCTCGGGCTCTGGGGATGATGCCTCCGAACCATGACGCCTTTGAATAATGATATGCAAAAGATTAAAAGGGATCCTTAGGCCATGGCATGGTGTTCTCGGGCTATGCAAATGGTGCCTCTGAACAATGACGCCTTCAGATAATTTGGCGATCTTTCAGCCCATGAGATGCAGTATTTGGCGATCTTTCAGCCCATGAGATGCAATAGGTGGCGATCTTTCAGCCATGCAAATGTAGAGGTGGCGATCTTTCAGCCATGCAAATGTAGATGTGGCGATCTTTCAGCCATGCAAATGTAGAGGTGGCGATCTTTCAGCCATGCAAATGTAGAGGTGGCGATCTTTCAGCCATGCAAATGTAAAAGTGGCGATCTTTCAACCATGCAAATATAGATAAGGTGGCAATCTTTCAGCCATGCAAATGCATATGGAGACAGCGTTTAGTCTTGGAAGGCAGAATGGTAGCCTTATGCAATGCAGAAAAATGCAGATGGAGGTAGAGCTTAACCTCGGAAGGCAGAATGGTAGCCTAATGCAATGCAGAAAATGCAGATGGAGGTAGAGCTTAACCTCGGAAGGCAGAATGGTAGCCTTATGCAATGCAGAAAATGCAAACGGAGGTAGAGCTTAACCTCGGAAGGCAGAATGGTAGCCTTATGCAAGAAATAAAGGGGCAAATGGTAATAGAGTTCTCTTAGCTGATAGCAGGTTGCGATACTGTGACTACTGGGAATAAAGTGATACAGGGAATATCACCGACGCACGTGGATAGAAAATGTTGGTGAGTGCAACAATTCTGAGAGTTGTATTCATGAACAATGTTTGTCTCGTGAGTGTATAGTATATCAGATGCCTTTGCGATCCAAGTGCCTGCATCCAAAGAAAAATCGTGAGTTTTGTAAAGGGGGAGGTCAGTTCGCGTCCCCGCTGGCTCAGCTTGACCTGTTCGACTTTGATCTGGTGATACGGTATGTATCATTGGGGGTACCGTTGCTAAACAAGGTAATTTCAGCAATAAGCATACATGATTTAGTAAAAACATAACATAAACACGTATTTAGTAATAGTTTTTCTTTAGATGAACCGACGACTGCGACGTGGTTCAAGACATTGCAGCCCTCCCTGCTACAGAATTTTGAGGGTCCTCCTTAAAATTCTGCCCCAGTTTACTAGGTTGATGCTTCCGACTGCTGCTAGTGATGATCGGCTGAAATTACTTCGGAATTTTGAGGGTCCTCCTCAAAATTCTGCCCCAGTTTCTAATTGCGGGGGGGGGGGGGGGGTTATTAAAAATTTTATTGAATTGTGACCGAACCCATAAGGCTGCCTACGTATCCCCTCTTAAACGGGAATCAGGTCAGACGTAGTTCAATTACATCATATAGAAAGCATAAGATTACACATAGTAACGCTTGACTGCATCTGAATTGATCGGCTTCGACCAGACTTCTCCGTCCATTTCTGCAAGTGTGAGGGCTCCTCCTGTCAGAACCCGATGAACCATGTATGGGCCCTGCCAGTCGGGAGTGAACTTCCCTTTGGCTTCATCTTGATGCGGGAAAATTTTCTTTAACACCAACTGCCCCGGTGTGAACTGTCTTGGCCTGACTCTTTTGTTGAAGGCTCTGGACATTCTGTTCTGATAAAGATGACCGTGGCAAACTGCATTCATTCTCTTTCCATCTATAAGAGCTAGCTGCTCGTAACGTCTCTTCACCCATTCTGCATCATCGAGCTCTGCTTCCTGTATGATTCTTAAGGAAGGAATTTCCACCTCGGCGGGGATGACGGATTCTGTACCATAAACAGCATATAGGGGGTTGCCCCAGTTGATGTGCGGACTGTGGTGCGATACCCCAATAAAGCAAATGATAGCTTCTCGTGCCACTTCTTATGCTTCTCTATCATTTTCCTTAGTATTTTCTTGATATTTTTATTGGCGGCTTCTACAGCCCCGTTCATCTGAGGTCTGTAGGCTGTAGAGTTCTTGTGTCTGATCTTGAAAGTTTCACACATGGCTCTCATCAAGTCGTTGTTGAGATTGGAACCGTTATCAGTAATGATTGACTCTGGAATCCCGAATCGGCAAACGATGCGGTCGCGGACAAAGTCTGCCATAACTTTCTTAATTACTGCTCTATAATATGCTGCTTTGACCCACATGGTGAAGTAGTCAATTGCCACTAGGATGAAGCTGTGCCCGTTGGAAGCGGCGGGCTCGATTGGTCCAATAACATCCATTCCCCAAGAAGCGAACGACCACGGTGAGCATGTTGCATGTCACGGTCGTCGGTTCATCAAGATAAGTAATAGTAATGCTGTATAAGTAAAGTAATGAGATAAAATAATAGTAATAAGTGTTGGTTCATAAGAAAAGTTGAAATGCTTTGATAAATTCCATAACTGTTTTGAACATTGAAGATCTTATTGCGGAAATCAAAAAATGCGAAAGGAAAAATTAACTAGTAGAAATAAAAGATAGTGCATGATGCTTGTTCAGCCTTGCTACCCCGAAGCTCGCCGGGCTCTGGTGGTTCTGATGGTCCAGTTGTTGAGGTGTGTTCCTCTACTTACGGCTTGTATGGAAGGACCTTCCTCCCCCTCCTCCTCGAGAACGACACAACAATCCATATCATCGTCTTCTAGGAACAAATTCTTCACCGCTGCCAGTGTTTCCTCTTCTTCTGACCCATAGATAACATCGACCGGTTGGAAAGTCTGTTCCAAGCGTGGTATTGGCTGCTCCAGCGGATAGTAAGGACCGCGCCATGGTGGCGACCAGTTGTTGAATTCTTCCCAAGTATACTCATATCCCAGACCGAAGGTGGTGCCATGTTTCTTGAGTTTTATAGGCTTAGCGATTCCTTGGAGGTTCTTGACAAGCCCCTTGCCAGGTTCGTACCCACTCCAGTTCAATATGCTCTCGATTTTGTTGTCCCACCATTTGTCCTTGTCAACGGTGTTGACTCGCTTGATGTGGTGATAGGTCTCCCCACCTAATCTTCTTCTGCCTCTGATTGCCGGAATGGTCTGGCGACTGTATATAGGATTGCTACCGTCGCCGTGAATGATCACCTACTGGTGATTCCACTCAAATTTTACCACCTGATGTAGTGTTGACGCTACGGCCCCAGCAACATAAATCCATGGCCGTCCCAACAGCAAGTTGTAAGATGTCGGCACGTCTATCACTTGAAAATACACATCGAACCAAGTAGACCCCATTTGCAAACACAGACTAATTTCCCCAATGGTGGACCTTTGGGAGCCGTCGAAAGCCTTCACGTTGATGGCCCCGTCCTTTATCTCGTGCAGTCCCTTACCCAATGTCCTGAGTGTTACCAACGGACAAATGTTGAGGCTGGACCCCCCATCAATCAGGATTCTGGTGATAAAATAGTCTTCGCATTGCACAGTGATGTGCAATGCCTTGTTGTGACTCAACCCTTCTGATGGCAGCTCATCTTCGTGAAAATTGATCTTGTGACTTTCCAATACCTGTCCTACCATGTTAGCCATCTCTCCGCCGGTGATGTTGCTTGGCACATATGCTTCACATAGCACCCTTAACGGGGCATTCTTGTGTGCATCGGAATTTTGTAGCAAAGCAAGGATAGAAATTTGCGCCGGTGTTTTGTTCAGCTGGTCGATGACCGAGTATTCCTTGGCCTATATCTTTCTCCAGAGATCATCCGGCTCGGTCTCGGTGATGGGCGGCCGGTTAGAGGCGTTCTTGCTCGACTCAGCCAGATGTTCCGGGGTATAAACTCTACCAGTTCTCGTCATACCCTGTGCCGTAATAGCCTCTCCGAACATAAACTTGCCTTTCCTTCTTGCCTCGGCTGTGTAGTCCCATGGTATAGCCTTTGTATGGAATGGTGTCATGGTCGACATCGCCACTGGAATCGGCGTGGCTATCTTTACTCCGAACGGAGCATGTACCTTGGGCGGTAAGACTGCAACTTCGAACGGTGTAGGTGCATTCGCTGGAGACACGAAATAAATTGTATGAAAGATGGTTGAGCATTGAAGGCTTGGTAAACATGTGCGGGTTGGGAATATCTGGGTGAAGTAGGCTGATATGTGGGAGGTGGAGGTGATTGATAAGTGGGTGGTGGGTTTTGGTAAGAGGGTGAGGGTGCTTGGTAGTTCGGGGTAGGCTGATATGTGAGTGGAGGCATTGGGTAGGTTTGGTATTTGATGGGAGATTTGGTTCTTTGTGCCACCATTACGGCTCCTACGTCCCTCTTCTTGGACACACCTCCTGACTGTAAGGCCTTATTTGTAGCTTGCAAGGCCTCGAAGTTCGTAACCATACCGCTTTTGATGCCCTCTTCGATCCTTTCTCCCAGCTTGATAATGTCAGGAAATTTGTGGCCCTCGATCATCATCAGCCTTTCATAATATTGTGGGTCTTGAGCCCGGACAAGAATTTGTTCATTTGTTCTTCCTCTAAGGCAGGTCTAACCTTAGCAGCTTCGGACCTCCAGTGAGTAGCATACTCGCTAAATGTTTCTGTAGGCTTCTTCTTTAGACTCTGAATGTAGAACACATCCGGCGCATTCTCCGTGTTGAACCTGAACCTGTCCATAAAGTCAGACGCCATGCTTACCTAGTTCGACCACTTCTTCGGATCTTGGTTAATGTACCAAGACAGAGCATCTCCTTTCAGACTCCTCATTAAAAGCTTCATGCGGATTCTTTCGTCTTTCCCTACTCCAACCAGCTTGTCACAGTATGTTCTCAAATGGACCCTCGGGTCCCCTGTACCATCAAAAATTTCGAACTTCGGAGGTTTGTACCCCTCTGAAAGTTCAACATCAGGCTGTATGCAAAGATCTTCATAGTTCAGCCCTTCATTCCCTTCCTTCCTTCAACGCCTTGAATCCGGCTAGTCAATTTCTTAAGTTCTTCAGCCACGTTCCTGACGAGCAAGTCTTTATCATCGAACTCGGGTGTTCTTGAGATGGGTTGGGTGGAGTGTGGCATAGTCTCCACGTAGATGGGGGTACTATGGTGGGTATGGCAATGGTCATTTGTGGAGTTTTGGGGTTCTAGGATGAGTAGTAGAGTATTGTTTGATGTATTGCAGGTGTTGCAGTGGTGGTGAGGGGTGGGATGGTTCTGTTGCTTTGGGATGTTCTGTGGAGGTGTAGGGTTCTGAGCGTTTGGGAAATTGATATCTGGAGTGGTGAGGGAAAATGACAGATTTGCTAGATTCCGAACCTGATCAAGTTCTTCTTGGAATTTCAGCAGCTTTTGTTCGAGTTGGGATGCATTTTCTTTGGAAACCTGAGTTACATGACCATGAGTGACCTCTACCCGTTCAGTTGAGTTTTCCTTTCTGGCGTTGTTCAAATCTTCCATCTTCCCTTTGTTCTTGTTTTTGATAGGACTAAGAGGAGGAGTGGGTGGAGGGCCCCTGGATCTCGTGGAATAAGATGATGTTGCCAGAGTGCACGAACTAACCTTTGGGGAGGGGAATAAATAAACAAAAAGTAAAAACAAAAAGGTAACAAGTTAGTGAGGATCATAAAAAGATGTTGCAATATTTAAACACATAGTGCAGGAGTATAAAGCGTGTCTTAATTTGGGAGCCTCGTTGTGCCCGAGGTAGGCCTAGCGACAAATTAATTTGGAGAACTCAGAATGCTTAATGCCTCATTTTATTGATAGAAAAAATAAGACGAATCCCAAATCGAAACTAAACAGGCAAGGAATAAAAGTCACTAATGGCCATTGGCCTTATTACACTTGGTAAAAGAAGAAAACTCCTATCTATTTGGTCCCAGAAGGACCTTCCCAGATTCGGCATCCCTGGCTCCATCGAACAGCTTTCCCAACTCGCGGAGTCCCAGCAATAGGTAGGCTCTGGCTAGATGTCCGCCTTCGTTTCCTTCAGCATTTTGGCATTCTTCGACCCTCTTGAGAAATTTCTTCTCCAACCCACGCGGCTCAAGACATTGCAGCCTCTCTTGTTACGGAATTTTGAGGGTCCTCCTCAAAATTTTGCCCCAGTTTAACGGGTTGATGCTTCTGACGGCTGCTTGCGATGATTGGCTGAAATTACTTCAGAATTTTGAGGGTCCTCCTCAAAATTCTACCCGGTTTCCAATTGTGGGGGGAAATGAAAATTTTATTGAATTGTGACCGAACCCATAAGGCTGCCTATGTATCCCCTCTTAGACGGGAATCAGGTCAGACGTAGTTCAATTACATCATATAGGAAAACACAAAGATTACACATAATAGCGCTTGACTGCATCTGAATTGATTGGTTTCGGCCAAACTTCTCCGTCCATTTATGCAAGTATAAGGGCTCCTCCTGTCAGAACCCGGTGAACCATGTATGGACCTTGCCAGTTGGGAGAGAATTTCCCTTTGGCTTCATCTTGATGCGGGAAGATTTTCTTTAATACCAGCTGCCCCGGTGTGAACTGTCTCTGCCTGAATCTCTTGTTGAAGGCTCTGGACATTCTGTTCTAATAAAGCTGACCGTGGCAAACTGCATTCATTCTTTTTCCATCTATAAGAGTTAGCTGCTCGTAACAACTCCTCATCCATTCTGCATCGTCGAGCTCAGCTTCCTATATGATTCTTAAGGAAGGAATCTCTACTTCGGCGGGAATGACGGCTTCTGTACCATAAACCAGCATGTAAGGGGTTGCCCCAGTCGATGTGCGGACATTGGTGTGATACCCCAATAAAGCAAATGATAGCTTCTGATGCCACTGCTTATGCTTCTCTACCATTTTCCTTAGTATCTTCTTGATATTCTTATTGGTGGCTTATACGGCTCCGTTCATCTGAGGCCTGTAGGCTGTAGAATTCTTGTGTTTGATCTTGAAGGTTTCACACATAGCTTTCATTAAGTCAGTGTTGAGGTTGGAGCCGTTATCAGTAATGATCGACTCTGGAATCCCGAACCGACAGACGAAACGGTCGCAGACAAAGTCTGCCACGACCTTCTTAGTCACTGCTCTGTAAGATGCTGCCTCGACCCATTTGGTGAAATAGTCAATTGCTACTAGGATAAACTTGTGTCCGTTGGAAGCGGCAGGATCAACTGGTCCAATAACATCCATTCCCCAAGCGGCGAAAGGCCATGGTAAGCTCGTTGCATTAAGCTCGTTTGGAGGTACTGATGAGTGGTGATTTTACCACTCAATCTAGTCTCTTTTCCTTAGCTTTTATGTCCTTTAACTATAATATGAGGTTTTTTATGGTGTGTATTGTTAGATTTTCAGGTAAATGATGCTACGAAGAGATTTGAATTGAATTGAAGTGGAATTGAGCAAAAGAGAGTGAAAACATGCAAAATCTTCTAGTGATTCCGCTTCTGCGGACTAATGGTCGCAGAAGCGACCCCGCTTCTGCGTGAGAATAAACGCTTCTGCGGTGGAGGCTTGATTTGGAATATTTTGCTTCTGCGGTCGAAAAGACGTAGAAGCGATTCCGCTTCTGCGAGGGTATACACGCTTCTGCGGAAATGGCTGAGCATAGAAGAAACCGCATCTGCGGTTAGTGTATCGCTTATGCGGTGTCGCATCTGCGACTTTTGCACCGCATCTGCGAAGCAGTGTTGGACAAGGAATTTCGCTTCTGCGTTAAGGAATCCGCATCTGCGGAACCGCATCTGCGTGAATGTTTCCGCAGATGCGAAAGTCGGGCATCAGATTTGGCAAATTGGTCTTTTCACATTTTCAAAACCCCAAACCATTTTTATACTCGTCCAAGCAAATATTTGGCATATCTTTGGCTTATTTTCAGTTCCATAGACTAGAGAAGAACAAGTATTGGAGCTAGGGTTTTGCACACACTTGGGTCTTGAAGATTTCAAGCTTGTGGTTAAGGATTTCTTACCCATTTATGTTTATTTCTTCATTTCCTTGCTTTGTATTGAATATTTAAGTGTGTAGTATTTATTTCCAACACTTGAATCTTGTCTATGGAAATACTCAAATTTAAAGTGTGGATTAAATACCTTGTTGTGCTTATGTATTAAATGATTTTTATTCTTTTATGAAGTGAGTTATTGTTATTTTAATTATTCTTGTTCTTTAATGTTTCCAAAGGGATTATCTAACCCTAGGACTCGCCCATTAACTCCGAATTAATTTTGGAAAAGATAATTTGGGGTTGGGAAAGATTAATTAACAAGAACTTGAGG
>NC_031991.1:64998478-65018367 GCF_001879085.1 Nicotiana attenuata
TGTTAACCCTCATTTTATAGATTCTACCTAGGGATAGGATTGAACTACTTGTAGCCATATCCGGGAGTGCTTAATCTCTTAATTGTTTTAGGGGTAATTCAATTAGGAAAGTCTTTTTAGTCTTCGGAAGAAGCTAATTAAGAATTATTACCCGTGGCTAATTAACATAAACTCGCTCATATTTGTAAAATCATGAAATACATTGGATCGTTACTTGAGTGTAATTCCCGATGCAACCATACTTGTAGCCGTTGATCATTTTATTTGCTTTCTAGGTTAGTTTACATTTTCGCACTTAGATATAAAACATTTCCAAAAAACAAATTCTTAGTGTTTGGCATTGCGCGATAAGTGATAATTCTCTACATTCCTAATCGCCTACATATTGTTCTCTGTGGGATTCGACCCCGACTCATAGTTGGGTAAATTATATTGCATGCGACCATGTCCATTTACTTTTTAGTAGTGGATTTGGACGTCATCAAAATTGGCGTCGTTGCCGGGGAACAATTTGGCGTAATTTAGGTTGTTTTAGAAATAAGCGAAAGTGCCTTTGGTCCAAACTTGTGAATATTTGTGTAATTAATTTTCTTACCATTGGTCTATTTTTCTTGTTTTATTTTCATATTTTTGAAAAATGGCATCATATAATGAAAATTGGTCGGATGGTAGTTGTTCATACTTTGATGACCCTTGTCCTTATTGTGGAGGACCACACTCGTGGCAAAATTGTTTAAATTCTCCCGGGGGTGGATTGGACGCACAATCTCAACCCCATAAGTGGAGTATTTGTGATAGGTGTGGTTTTCAAAAATGGTCATTGGGATGATTGTGCTTATTTGTTATTCCTTCCCAAGCCCCGCTATGATGATTCTACTTTTTGTGATGAGAATTATAGGGCTATGGAAATGGAAGAAGTTGAGCATGGCCGAAATGGAGAGTTCAAGCTTATGTTGGAGTGTCTACTTGAAGAAGGAAACAAGGAGCAAAATGCCTTGGAGGAACTTTTGGAGACTAGTCTTCAAAATGACTTGGCACTTGAAAGGTTGCACTCACAAATGGATGAAATGAATCGAAGCCCTTAGGGTCTAAAAGGCCTCGGAAGTGAATGGATAGCCAAGAACCTTCCTTGGCACTGATCAAAACCAAGAAGAATCTCACAATTCTCAAAGAGAGAAAATGATGCTCATTTGGAGCACCATTTCTTGAAAATGAGGAGAAGCATAACTTTGCACTCGATGGACTTGAAACAAGGGTTGAATTACAATGATGAACACATCCGCACTTTGGAGGATCAAATGCAAATATTGGTTGAGGCTCACTATGCCCACCAACTTGAGAGTGTGGAGGAAGCCAAGAAAGAGTCCAATTCGCGAGGAAGAAAGTGAGCTTTACTAGTGAGATTCGAGAATTGAACATCCGCCAACCGACTCCATGAGTGTTAATGATGCCTGAGAAAAAAATGGAATTAGAGTCAACCGGTGTAAATGAACATTTGGTTGATATTGACTCTAGTTCGGGGGAAAAAGAGGATGTCAAAATCCAAGAAAAATTGCAAAGTGAAGGTTTGAAGTCACATTCCAAGCTTTTTTTCAACATTGGAATTGTATGGTGATATGGAAATTGAACTGCACGAGCCAATGAGGGATTGCGAGGAGGAAAGACAACAATCATACATTTTACAGTTTGAGGAAGCAAGAAAGAAAAATGAAATTCCTCACATGAGAGCCAAGAAGTGCAAAATGAAGAATTTAAGCATTGGCTTGATCATCAACTTACCACCCCCCATCGCTCGTGGTCACAAGCTTGATTCCAAGCTAGGTTTCCCAGTTCAATATCATCCAAGTGGCGAGAAAAGTGGTAATGTTGTTTGCGTCGTGCCGCCACGACGTTAAATGCGGAGCTTGGTGGGAGGCAACCCATCGTTTTTCAAAATTTTTAGTCATATTTTAAAATTTTCTTTTTAGAATAGCTTAGGATATTATTTGTGACTAATCTGCCAAGTTTTAGATTTTTTCGGAGTTAATTTGAGCAGGTCAGAGTGGCCGGAGGGCCAAACACCAGTAGCTGCAGAAACCTGGGCATCAATGTAGAATTCTTGTGTTTGATCTTGAATGGTTTCACACATAGCTTTCATTAAGTCAGTTTTGAGGTTGGGAGCCATTATCAGTAATGATCGACTCTGGAATCCGCGAACCGACCAGACGATACGATCGCAGACAAAGTCTGCCAACGACCTTCTTAGTCACTGCTCTGTTAAGATGCTACTCGCCTCGACCCATTTGGTGAAATAGTCAATTGCTACTAGGATGAACCTGTGTCTGTTGGAAGCGGCAGGCTCAACTGGTCCAATAACATATCCATTCCCCAAGCGGCGAAAGGCCATGGTGAGCTTGTTGCATTAAGCTCGTTTGAGGTACCTTTATCATGTCTGCATGTACCTGACAGCGGTGGCGATTTCCGGACGTACTGGATGCACTACTATTTCCATATGTCATCCAAAAGTAACCAACCCGGAGTATCTTTCTTGGCTAAGACAAAATCGTTCATCAATGTGGCCGCAGGTCCCAGCATGGGATTTCTTCTAGCAGCTTGGATTTCTTCCTTTGCGTCGACACACCTGAGTAGTCCCAAATCAGGAAGTATCCTGTACAGGATTCCTTCGCTGTGAAAAGAAGTTGTTGGATAACCTCCAAAGTATGTGCGCTTCTGAAAGTAATTTGCAAGTTCTGGGTATCTCCTTTGTCAAATATTCCTTGATATCCTGAAACCAAGGCTTTTCGTCTGCTTTCTTCTCTCAATATGGGCACAGTAAGCTGGCTGATCATTGATCTTTACCGGAATGGGATCAATTAAGTTTTTTGTCTGGATGTAGTATCATGGATGACAAGGTGGCCAATGCGTCGGCAAATTCATTCTGGAATTCTGGGAACATGCCGGAATTCTGTCCTTTGTGAACCTCTTTCTCAGTTCCTTGCACGTGATGCAGTACGGGAGTATCTTAGAGTTCTTGGTTGCCCATTCTTCTCGGACCTGATGTATATGATAAGTATGAATCTCAATTAACTAGCAACTCTTGTATGTTCATGTCAATGGCCATCTTGAGCCCTAAGATGCAGGCTTCATATTCGGCCATGTTGTTGGTGAACGGGAACCTGAGCTTAGCTGACACTGGGATAATGTTGACCGGTTTCTGACACTAAGGAACTGCTCCTATGCCAACTCCTTCGAAATTCGCGTGCTCCATCGAAAAACATTCTCCACCCATCATAAGGGTTCTGAAATGTCTTCTCCTATGAATGATACCTCTTCATCAGGAAAAATACGTCTTCAGGGGTTCGTATTCTACGGGATTTTCAGCCAAGGTGATCTGCTAGCGCTGTCCTTGATTGCCTTCTGAGTTACTAGACAATGTCAAATTCACTCAACACAGATTTGCCACTTGGCTAGCTTGCCGGTGGGCATGGGCTTTCTGAAAAATGTACTTCAAGGGATCCATCCTTGATATGAGATTGTAGTATAGGTACAGAAATAGTGCCTCACTTCTGGGCTACCCAAGTCAAAGCACAACAGTGCGCTCCAACTAGTGAATAGCGGGCCGCTCGTCGGAGTGAATTTCTGCTGAGATATAGTAAATGTCCTGTTCCTTTCTCCCTGTTTCATCATGCTGCCCCACAAACGCAGCCGAAAGCTTCCATCTAAATACTGTGATGTAGAGTAGCAAAGGTCCTACCTGGGCTTCAGGCGGGACTAAGACTGGTGGTGTTGATAGGTATTTCTTAATCTGTCGAAAAGCCTTTTGGCAGTCATCCCGTCCATTCAGTAGCGGCATCCTTCTTCAACATCTTAAAGATTGGCTCACAAATAACTATAGATTGTGCTATGAACCGACTGATGTAGTTGAGTCTCCCCAAGAAACTCATCACGTCCTTCTTGTTCTTTGGCGGTGGCAGTTCTTGGATAGCTTTGACCTTTGAATGAATCCAGTTTCTATTCCCCGGCGACTCACAATGAACCCAAGTAATTTTCCAGCAGGAACCCCAAATGCACACCTTTGCAAGGATTCAGCTTTCAGGTTGTATCTCCGCAATCTGTTAAAGAATCTTCCTCAAGTCTTCCATGTGATTGGTGTCTTCTTTGACTTAATGATGACGTCGTCTATGTACACCGTCGATCTCCTTGTGTATCATATCATGAAAAAATGGTGGCATGGCCCTCATGTAGGTGGCCCATATATTCTTTAAACCCAAGGCATCGTCTTGTAGTAGTACATTCCCCACGGCGTAATGAAAGCCGTTTTCTAGCATCTTCCTTTATCATCCAGATCTGATGATAACCAGCGAAAGAATCCACAAATGATTTGCAATTCATGCTTGGCGCACAATTGTCGATCAGGATGTGCATGTTTGGTAAGGGGAAATCTTCTTTCGGACTGGCCCGGTTGAGATCCCGATAGTCGACACAGACTCTAACCTTTCCGCCTTCTTTGGTACTTGCACAATGTCAGCTAACCATGTTGTGTATTCCACTACCCTGAGAACTTTGGCTTTGACCTGCTTGGTGACTTCTTCCTTGATTTTTCAGACTCATATCTGGCTTGAACTTTCTGAGCTTCTGTTTTACTGGTGGACTATGTTGATCAGTTGGCAGTTTTGTGTGCACAAATAGATGTACTCAGACCAGTCATTTCATCATACCCAGGCGAAGATGTCCTCATATTCTCTTAGAAACTCGGTGTATTCCTTCTTTTCTGATGACGATAATGAAAGCCTGATGTGTACATTTGAATTGTACTGGTATGTATGAACAAACTTCACCCCAGGTAGAATCAAATAACACACAAGTAACATATATCAATAGAATCAACGATCAAATGCACGTGAAAGAAACAATCAAAGCCAAACAAGTTTCACAATCTCTCCTTTTCCCCTTAAACATTATCACATCAATGATTTCACAATTTATAAACAGGTATGTAACAGTAATAGAAACAACAATCAAATCCACAAAGAGGGAACAATCAAGCCAAACAAGTATACAATCTCTCCTGCTTCCCCTTCCACATTTCCATATCAATAATTTCACAATTTGTTCATATTTTTCATTTCAATAGTGATTTCGATCACTTTCCACCCGTATTACCTCGGCCACCCTTATTACCTCGGCCACCCTTATCACCACAACCCACACCTTATTACTTCGTGTTGCGGCACGCAACCCGATCCCACCGAGCAATCACAACTCACAAGCAACACAACAACAACAACAATTCACAAGGACAACAACAACAATACCACAGCAATAACAATTTACATAAACAAGGATAACAACGACAAATGTCAAGGTCGACAACATCAAATCCCAATAACAACAACGACAAATCTCAAGGAATAGCAGCACGATACACAAGGGATTTCTTTAACCATCAATGCCATTTCCTTCTTATTCAATAGCCCAATGTACAATTTAGATCACAACGGTAGTTTCCCACAACCAGCCACGTATAATGTTACCACATTTGTTTCAATTGCATCGATTACAACTTCTTTCCATCATTTGTTACACAGATCTTACCACACAAACACATTCACATACCCACATTTGGTTTATTGCCATTCACTTGCACCACCATATCGGAAGACTTAAGCAACAACGTTCAAGGCTCGTTAATCACAAGAATTCACAAGTAGTTCACATAAGTAAACACATACTTCCATGTCAACATCCTCAAGCTTTTACATACTTTGCACATAACAAGATAGGCACATCAAATCACTTCGCACAATCACATATAACTTGGTGGTAGGGAAATCAACTAAGGCAATCAATTCACATATTTTCATACAAGGTACACATACCGTATGCTCGTCACAACAAGGGGATTCTACAAGAGTTAAAGTTAGCCATACATACCTTTCTTGAGCTTTCCTATAATTACTACGATATTCCGGAAATTCTAGCAACTTCAATCTATTTTGGGACATAGCAAAATTGAACACAAATTAGGAAGATATTCATAATTCTAGCTCATTTGAGCATTTTATCAAATACTAGTTAAGCATCTTGATTTCAAATCCCCTTTCCAAAATTTTCTTCATTCCCTAACCCAATCCTTACTTATTTATGTTAAGCAATCTTCCCATAAACCTAAGTTGTACATGCATGTATATACAATAATAATACACCCAAGAATCATACCTTAATAACCCATCTTATACTCCAAACTCGAAATTAAAACCTAGGGTATAGAATCTTACCTCTTAGATGAAGAACTTGTGATTGGGATCTTTGATTCTTGAAGATTGATGCAAGTTTGGATGATTTAAATGTTGGGTTCCTCCTTCTCTCTCTAAAATGCTCTCACCTCTCTCTAAAATCAGTAGAAAATGACCCCAAAATGAACTCTAAAGCCTATATATTAAAATGGGGTCGGGTTACGAAAATTAGAAAATTAACCCTCCGATGTCAAGTCTGCTATAGCAGAATGGACCGCAGAACGCGAATGCTGGCCGCATAATGCACCGCAAAATCGGCGTCCAAAACTGGGCTACACTGGTCCAATTTGCGACCTGATTTGCGACCGCAGATCAAAAATGCGGACCGCATAATGGACATTGAGATCGCAGATCTGACACAGGATTGCATTTTTTCCAGCCTTTGGTAATTTGGTCATAACTTTGTGTAGGAATGTCCAAATGACGAACGGTTTAAAGCGTTGGAAACTAGACTCGAAGACCTTTCCTTTGATAGGTTATCCACCACCTAGAACCTTATATATATTTAAATATGCTCGTTCAAAGTATGGACTAGTGCAAGATCGTTGGGAATTTTAGCCTATTATGGAGTTTTCCAATTTTTCTTAGACTTAGGCCTTTCCTTGGACCTCAAATTACTTACCATAAGACATACACATATCTACCAAATCCAATGGATGTACACCATGTTAATAGCACATAAAAATATTGTAATGAGCCTACGTGACACCACGAAATCCTAAATTACTTAGCGAAAATTTCCGGGGCCTTACAGGTGATCTGCCAATGCCTGTCCTTTGATCGCTTTCTGAGTTACGTAGACAATGTCAAATTCACTCAACTGGATTTGCCACTTGGCTAGCTTGCCGGTAGGCATGGGCTTCTGAAAGATGTACTTCAGAGGATCCATCCTTTATATGAGATATGTGGTATAGGCACAGAAGTAGTGCCTCAACTTCTGAGCTACCCAAGTCAAAGCACAACAGGTGCGCTCTAATAGAGAATATCGGGCTTCGTACGGGGTGAACTTCTTACTGAGATAATAGATGGCCTGCTTCTTCCTCCCCGTTTCGTCATGTTGCCCCAGAACACAATCGAATGCTCCATCCAATATACTGCGAGGTAGAGTAATAGAGATCTACCTGGTTCGGGCGGGACCAAAGCTGGTGGTGTTGACATGTACTCCTTGATTCTGTCGAAGGCCTTTTGGCAGTCATCGTTCCATTTGGTAGCGGCATCCTTTTTCAAAATCTTGAAGATTGGCTCACAGATAACTGTGGATTGAGCTATGAACCGGCTGATGTAGTTAAGTCTTCCCAAGAAACTCATTACGTCCTTGTTGTTCTTTGCCGGTGGCAACTCTTGAATAACTTTGACCTTTGATGGATCCAGTTCTATTCCTCGGCGACTTACAATGAACCCAAGTGGTTTTCCGGCAGGAACCCCGAATGCGCATTTTGCGGGATTCAGTTTCAGGTTGTACCTTCTCAGTCTATTGAAGAATTTCCTCAAATCTTCCATGTGATCAGTGGCCTTCTTTGACTTAATGATGACGTCGTCTATGTACACCTCGATCTCCTTGTGTATCATATCATGAAAAATGGTAGTCATGGCCCTCATGTAGGTGGCCCCTGCATTCTTTAACCTGAATGGCATCATCTTGTAGCAGTACATCCCCCACGGCGTAATGAAAGCCGTTTTCTCAGCATCTTCTTCGTCCATCCAGATCTGATGATACCCAGCGAAACAATCTACAAATGATTGCAACTCGTGCTTGGCGCAATTGTCAATCAGGATGTGTATGTTTGGCAAGGGGAAGTCGTCTTTTGGACTGGCCCGGTTGAGATCCCGGTAGTCGACACAGACTCTGACCTTCCCATCCTTCTTCGGTACTAGCACAACGTTGGATAACCATGTTGGATATTCTACTACCCTGAGAACCTTAGCTTTGACCTGCTTAGTGACTTCTTCCTTGATTTTCAGACTCATATCAGGCTTGAACTTTCTGAGCTTCTGCTTTACTGGTGGACACGCTGGATCAGTCGGCAATTTGTGAGCCACAATAGATGTACTCAGACCAGTCATGTCATCATACGACCAGGCGAATATGTCCTCATATTCTCTTAGAAACTCTGAGTATTCTTCCTTTTCTGATGGTGACAAATGAACGCTGATTCGAATTTCTTTGACGTTTTCTGCATCTCCCAGGTTAACAATCTCAATCTCGTCCAGGTTGGACTTAGGTCTGTTCTCAAAATTCTCAACCTCTCTAACAATCTCTTCCGGATATCATCTTCCTCTGAATCTATGTCCGTTTGTTGCGTAGTCTCGTTGCATGTCACAGTCATTGGTTCATCAAGATAAGTAATAGTAATGCTGTATAAGTAAAGTAATGAGAGAAAATAATAAGAGTAAGATTTATAAGAAAACCGAAATGCTTTGATAAATTCCATAACTGTTTTTGAACATTGGAGCTCTTTCTTGCAAAATAAAAGAGTAAAAGGAAAGTAAACTAGTAAAATAAAATAGTGCATGATGCTTGTTCAGCCTTGCTACTCCGAGGCTCGCCGGGCTCTGGTGGTTCTGATAGTCCACTTATTGAGGCATGCTCCTCTGCTTACAGCCTGTATGGAAGGGCCTTCCTCCCCCTCCTCCTCAAAAACGACACAACAATCCATATTATCGTCTTCCAAGAACAAATTCCTGACTGCTGCCAGTGCTTCCTCTTCTTCTGACTCATAGATAACTTCGGTCGGTTGGAAAGTCTTCTCCAAGCGGGGTATTGGCTGCTCCAATGGGTAGTAAGGACCGCGCAATGGTGGCGACCAGTCGTTGAACTCTTTCCAGGTATACTCATACCCCAATCCGAAGGTGGTGCCATGTTTCTTGAGCTTGATGGGCTTAGTGATTCCTTGGAGATTCTTGCCATGTCCCTTGCCAGGTTCATATTCGCTCCAGTTTAGTATGCTTTCAATTTTGTTGTCCCACCATTTATCCTTATCAACGGCGTTGACTCGCTTGATGTGGTGGTAAGTTTCCCCGCCTATCCTTCTTCTGCCTCCTATTGCTGGGATAGTCTGGCGACTGTATATGGAATTGCTACCGTCGCCGTGAATGATCACCTCTTGGTGGTTCCACTCAAACTTCACACTGATGTAGTGTTGATGCTACAGCCCCAGCGGCATGATTCCACGGTCGTCCCAACAACAAATTGTACGATGCTGGCACGTCTATCACTTGAAAGTCAACATCGAACCAAGTAGGCCCCATTTGCAAACACAAGCTAATTTCCCCAATGGTGGACCTTTGAGAACCATTGAAAGCTTTGACGTTGATGGCCCCGTCCTTGATTTCATGCAGCCCTTTTCCCAATGTCCTGAGTGTTACCAACGGACAAATGTTGAGACTGGACCCTCCATCGAACAAGATCCTGGTGATAAAATAATCTTCGCACTGCACGGTGATGTGCAATGCCTTGTTCTGACTCAACCTCTCTGGCGGCAGCTCATCTTCATGAAAAGTGATCTTGTGACTTTCCAGTACCTGGCCTACCATGTTTGCCATCTTTCCGCCGGTGATGTTACTTGGTACATATGCCTCACTCAGCACTCTTAGCAAGGCATTCTTTGTGCATCGGAACTTTGTAGCAAAGTAAGGATAGAAATCTGTGCCGGTGTTTTGTTCAGTTGATCAATGACTGAGTATTCTTTGGCTTGTATCTTTCTCTAGAGGTCGTCGGGCCCAGTTTCAGTGATGGTTGGCCGACTAGAGGCCTGCTTTCTTGACTCAGCTAAATGTTCCCGGGTAAAAACCCTACCGGTTCTTATCATACCCTATGCCGCAACGGCATCCCCAAACTTGACCTTCCCCATTCTTCTGGCTTCGGCTGTGTAGTCCCATTTTATAGCCTTTGTATGGAACGGTGTTATGGCTGACATTGCCACTGGAATTGGCGTGGCTATCTTTACCCCGAACGGAGCATGCCCCTTAGGCGGTAAAACTGCAACTTCAAAGGGTGTAGGTGCGTTTGTTGGCGACATAAACTCAACTTCAATCGGCGCTGGCGTCTTTGCAGAGGATGGTGCTTCAAACTCGAGTGGCATGGACATGTTTACCTCGGCGTCCCCAGAGGGCTGAATCTGGACCACAATCGGATTAAGGGTGACTACTGGCTTCTTTGGATCATCACCTTCTGTGATTAAACTAATTGATCCCTTGGGGTCCCAGTCGTCTTCTATCTCGATCATGTGAACACCTCCGCCCTTGTGGTCTGGCAGAGGGTTATTGCGGACATTCGGAGCAGGTTCCTTTGCTACAATGATCTGGTTATCAATCAAAGTCTGGATCTTATCCTTTAAAGAGCGGCATTCATCAATGGTATGTCCTTTCTTGCAGGAATGGTATGCATAGGATTTATTTGGATTGACCCACTGAGAAGGGTTTTCGGGTGTTATAGCAGGGATAGGGGTGACATAACCAGCAGCTTTGAGCCTTTCGTACAGCTGGTCAATTGGTTCAGCAATAGCGGTATACTGTTTGGGAGGTCTGCGGTCAAAATTTGGTCAAGGTCTAGGGAAGTTTTGACATGGGGGAGGTGATTGATAGTGGGATGGTTGGGTGTTGTAGGCTTGGTAACCGTGTNACTGGTGGACATGTCGGATCAGTTGGCAGTTTGTGTGCCACAATAGATGTACTCAGACCAGTCATTTCATCATACGACCAGGCGAAGATGTCCTCATATTCTCTTAGAAACTCGGTGTATTCCTTCTTTTCTGATGACGATAAGTGAACGCTGATTCGTGTTTCTTTGACATTCTCTTCATCCCCCAGGTTAACAATCTCAGTCTCGTCCAGGTTGGATTTTAGCCTGTTTTCAAAATTCTCGACTTCCTTAACAATCTCTTCCGGTATGTCATCTTCTTCTGAGTCTATGTCCGTTTGTTGCGTTGTCTCATTGCATGTCTTAGTCATTGGTTCATCAAGATAAGTAATAGTAATGCTGTATAAGTAAAGTAATGAGAGAAAATAATAAGAGTGGTGATTTATAAGAAAAATTGAAATGCTTTGATAAATTCCGTAACGGTTTTGAACATCGAAGATCTTATTGCGGAAATCAAAAATGCGAAAGGAAAAAATTAACTAGTAAAAATAAGAGATAGTGCATGATGCTTGTTCAGCCTTGCTACCCCGAGGCTCGCCGGGCTCTGGTGGTCCTGATGGTCCAGTTATTGAGGCATGCTCCTCTGCTCACAGCCTGTATGGAAGGGCCTTCCTCCCCCTCCTCCTCGAAAATGACACAACAATCCATATCGGCGTCCTCCAGGAACAAATTCCTCACTGCTGCCAACGCTTCCTCTTCTTCTGACCCATAGATAACTTCGGCCGGTTGGAAAGTCTGTTCCAAGCGTGGTATTGGTTGCTCCAATGGATAGTAAGGGCCGCGCCATGGTGGCGACCAGTGGTTGAATTCCTCCCAAGTATACTCATATCCCAATCCGAAGGTGGTACCATGTTTCTTAAGTTTGATAGGCTTAGCGATTCCTTGGAGGTTTTTGCCAAGTCCCTTGCTAGGTTCGTATCCACTCCAGTTTAATATGCTTTCAATTTTGTTGTCCCACCATTTGTCTTTATCAACGGCGTTGACCCGCTCGATGTGGTGATAAGTCTCCCCACCTATCTTTCTTCTGCCTCTTATTGCCGGGATGGTATGGCGACTGTACATGGGATTACTACCGTCGCCGTGAATGATCACCTCTTGGTGATTCCACTCAAACTTCACTGCTTGATGTAGTGTTGACGCTATGGCCCCTGCGGCATGAATCCACGGTCATCCCAATAACAGATTGTAAGATGCCGGCACGTCTATTACTTGAAAGTCAACATCAAACCAAGTAGGCCCCATTTGCAAACACGGGCTAATTTTCCCAATGGTGGACCTTTGCAAACCGTCGAAAGCTTTGACGTTGATGGCCCCATCCTTGATCTCATGCAGTCCCTTTCCCAATTTCCTGAGTGTTACCAACGGACAAATGTTGAGACTGGACCCTCCATCAATCAGGATTCTGGTGATAAAGTAATCTTCGCATTGCACGGTGATGTGCAACACCTTGTTGTGACTCAACCCTTCTGGTGGCAGCTCATCTTCATGAAAAGTGATCTTGTGACTTTCCAATACCTGTCCTACCATGTTTGCCATCTCTCCTACGGTGATGTTGCTTGGTACATATGCCTCACTCAACACTCTTAACAGGGCACTCTTGTATGCATCGGAATTCTGTAGCAAAGCAAGGATAGAAATTTATGCAGGTGTTTTGTTCAGCTGGTCAATGACCGAGTATTCCTTGGCTTGTATCTTTCTCCAGAGATCATCGGGCCCGGTTTCAGTGATGGTTGGCCGACTAGAGGCCTGCTTGCTTGACTCAGCCAGATGTTCCGGGGTATAAACCCTACCAGTTCTCGTCATACCCTGTGCCGCAACAGCTTCTCCGAATGTGACATTCCCTTTTCTTCTTGCCTAGGTTGTGTAGTCCCATGGTATAGCCTTTGTATGGAATGGTGTTATGGCTGACATTGTCGCTGGAATTGGCGTGGCTATCTTTACCCCGAACGGAGCCTGCACCTTGGGCGGTAAAACTGCGACTTCGAATGGTGTAGGTGCCTTTGCTGGAGACACGAATTTGACCTCAATTGGCGTTGGCGTCTTTGCAGAGGATGGTGCTTCAAACTCAAGTGGCATGGACATATTTACCTCGGCGTCCCCAGAGGGCTGAATCTGGACTACGATCGAACTAAGGGTGACTATTGGCTTCTTTGGATCGTCACCTTCTGTGATCAAACCGATCGATCCCTTGGGATCCCAATCATCCTCTATTTTAATCATGTGAACGCCTCCTCCCTTGTGATCTAGCAGAGGGTTTTTGCGAATATTCGGAGCAGGCTCCTTTGCCACAATGACCTTGTTATCAATTAACGTCTGGATCTTATCTTTCAAAGAACGACATTCATCAATGGTGTGTCCTTTCATGCCTGAATGGTATGCACAGGATTTATTTGGATTAACCCACTGACAAGGGTTCTCGGGGGTTACAGCAGGGATAGGGGTGACATAACCAGCAGTTTTAAGTCTTTCGTACAACTAGTCGATAGGTTCAGCAATATTCGTATACTGTTTTGGAGGCCTTCGGTCAAAATTTGGTCGCGGTCTAGGGAAGTTTTGGCGTGCAGGTGGGGATTGATAGTGGGCTGGTTGAGTATTGTAGGTTTGGTAAACATGTGCGGGTTGGGAATATTTGGGTGAAGTAGGCTGATATGTGGGTGGCGGAGATGTTTGATAAGTGGGCGGTGGAGTTTGGTAAGAGGGTGAGGGTGCTTGGTAGTTTGGAGTGGGCTGATATGTGAGTGGAGGCATTGGGTAGGTTTGGTATTTGATGGGATATTTGGTTCTTTGTGCGACCATTACGGCTCCTACGTCCCTTTTCTTGGACACACCTCCTGACTGTAAGGCCTTGTTTGTAGCTTGCAAGGCCTCGAAGTTCATAACCATACCGCTTTTGATGCCCTCTTCGATCCTTTCCCCTAGCTTGATAATGTCAGAAAATTTGTGGCCCTCGATTATCATCAGCCTCTCATAATATTGTGGGTCTTGGGCCCGAACGAAGAATTTGTTCATCTGTTCTTCTTCTAAGGCAGGTCTAACCTTAGCTGCTTCGAACCTCCAACGAGTAGCATACTCGCGGAAGGTTTCTGTTGGCTTCTTCTTCAGATTTTGAATATAGAACACATCTGGTGCATTCTCCGTGTTGAACCTGAATCTGTCCATAAAATCAGACGCCATGCTTACCCAGTTCGACCACTTCTTTGGATCTTGGCTAATGTACCAAGACAAAGCATCTCCCTTCAAGCTCCTTATGAAAAGCTTCATGCGGATTTTCTCATCTTTTCCTACTCCAACCAGCTTGTCACAGTATGTTCTCAAATGGACCCTTGGATCCCCTGTACCATCAAACATTTCGAACTTAGGAGGTTTGTACCCCTCGGGCAGTTTGACATCGGGCTATATGTAAAGATCTTCGTAGTTTATCCCTTTAATTCCCTTACTACCTTCAACGCCTTGAATTCTGCTAGTCAACTTTTTAAGCTCTTCGGCCAGATTTCTGATGAGCAAGTCCTTACCATCGGACTCGGGTGTGCTTGACATGGGCTGGGTGGAGTGTGGCACCGTCTCCACGTAGATGGGGGTATTATTGCGGGTGTGGCAGTGATCATTTGTGGAGTTTTTTGGTTCTGGGATGAGCAGCGGGGTATTGTTGGAAGTATGGCAGGTGTTGCAGTGGTGGTGAGGAGCGGTGTGGTTTTGTTGCTTTGGGAGACTCTGTGGAGGTGTGGGGTTTTGAGCATTTGGGAAATTGATATCTGGAGTAGTGAGGGGAAATGACAGATTCGCCAAATTCTGGACTTGATCAAGTTCTTCTTGAAATTTCAGCAGCTTTTGCTCCAGTTGGGAGGCATTCTCCTTGGGGACCAAAGTACCATGACCGTGAGTCACCTCCACCCGTTTAATTGAGTTTTCCTTTCTGGCATTTTTCATATCTTCCATCTTTCCTTTGTTCTTGTTTTTGACGGGACTGAGAGGAGGAGTGGGTGAAGGGCCCTTGGATCTTGTGGAATAGGATGATGTTGCCAGAGCGCTCGCACTAACCTTTGGGGAGGGGAAATAATCAAAAACAAAAAATAAAATAAAAAGGTAACCAAGTTAGTGAGGTTCATGAAAAAACCGATGCAATATTTAAACACATAATGCGGGAATGTAAATCGTGTCCTAATTTGGGTAGGCCTAGCGACAGATTGATTTGGAGAACTTGGAATGCTAAATGCCTCATTTTATTGATAGAAAATAAGACGAATCCCAAATCGACGCTAAATAACCGGAAAAATAAAGTCACTAATGGCCATTGGCCTTATTACATTTTAAATAGCGAAAATATAAAGTCATATCTACTTGGTCCCTGAAGGACCCTCCCCAGACTCGGCATCCCTGGCTTCGTCAAATAACTTCCCCAGCTCGCGAAGTCCCAGCAATAGGTAGGCTCTGGCCAGATGTCCGCCTTCGTTTCCCTCAGCATTCTGACAGTCTTCGACCCTTTTGAGAAACCTTCTTTCCAGTTCCACTATGCCTCGCTCTAGGTATCCCAGTCGCTTGTTGGCATTGATGGCCATGTCCTTCCATTCCTCAATTAACTTTTGATTGGCTTCTTGTATTTCACGATGCTCACTTTCGCATTCCCGGATTCTTTTGCGTAGCTGATTGTATTTAACCTGTGCCTCGGCCTTTTCATCTATGATCCTGTGACCTCGAACGAACCCAAGTTCACCCAGACCTTCATGATTATCCTCCAACCAACCGGAATAGTAAGGAGCACAACCGGCGTGGTATCGATCTGGTTCGATGGTATCCCTTCCCATGACGATCTTGCAGTGCCACATATGCTCAGCTTGGCACTTGTAAGGACTATCGTCAGCCTGGAAGTCAGCCCGGAAATGACTCATCTTGCCGACCCTGGGTACAAACTGCTTCCTACCAGCTTGCCTCATAACTCGGAGAGGGACGTAAGGGTACGTTCCTCTCAGACCGATTAATATTAGAAAAGGTGCGTCTCAGGATCGGGCAATGAATTCTTCAGTTGGAAACCATTCGAACATCCATTGTACTTGCTCCTCAGTCAGATTATCAAAAAGCTCGAACCATCCTTTGGCATCCTCTGGCTGAGAAAACATATCAGGGATATAATTCATTCGCTTTGGGTGATGGAAAGCGATATGATCGTCCTAGTCCCTTCGTTGAATCTCTTGTCGGTATTCACCCTTTTGTAGATGCTCCATGAGCCATAGCTGAAGTAGTAAATTGCAACCCTCGAAGTGACTAGCTCCCCGTTGACATTTCTCTAGGGCTCGGTATATTTCTGCGACGATCATGGGCACAATGCTAAATGGTTGCCCTCCAATTCCTTCCATTAAGGTTTTAGTAACCATGGCTAGTCGGGTGTGGATTCTTGCCTTCTTCACTGGAAATACAATCAACCCCAGAAAACAGAACATGAATACAAAGACCCTTCGATGAATATGTCCTAATGAGGTGATGGCAAACTCATCAGGATAGGTTCGCTAAGACTTGTTGTGACCGTACCTCTCGTACAAATAGTCAAAGGGGATATAGGATTCTTTGAGGCATGTCAGTTCTGGATTCTTCTTCAGACCCATCATTTTGAGGAAACCCCTGCCCTTGCGGTTCTCAGGCATCAATAAACCTGGAGTCTCCCATACCAAGCCGGCTAATCCTCCTATTTCTTCTAGCAAGAGTGTCATCTCAATCTCCCCGAAGCGGAAGACGGACCTTTCACAATCCCAAAAGAGAGTAGGAGCTTCGATGATTTTGTTGTTGGGTTGGATTTTCAAGAGGGAGAGCAGATTCCCTAGATATTTTCGGACAAGATTCTGGTCACTGGAATGAAGATCTTTCCACCAGCTTAGCAGTCTCGGATGGATGTTGGTAACCATGCCGAATCTGGGGATTTCGTGCCTCATTATCTGCAAGAAAATAAGGTTAGGCCCTTTCCCCCACCGGACTCGACTATTTAACATCAATAATTGGCATAAAAGCATTTAGTTCTCCAAATAAATGCACAGAACGTGATAATGTCCGTTTGGGTTTCAGGGGAACCCAGTGGAATTTGAACAAGGCTATCTTAAAGAGTCATTATGCGGACAACATAACTGACTCGGCTAGGTTTGACCATGATGCATGCACAGTTAAACAGAGTGAGGTTTCTATGGGGTTTTAGACTGGTACCCTTGAGCGGAAAACTCAAGGGGGAAAGGCACGGAACCGTCGACTACACCGTTGATCGACTGGTTTTACCGCAAATATGTCATTTCCGGATTTAGGGGGTGATAATATCGGAAGAGCGCAACCACTCATTATAAGCGTTGCTATAGGATTTTGTTGAGTGGAATAATGATGTTGAGCATGATTATGCAACAGTTAAAGGCATGTAGTCATGTATTTGCTTGTTAAGAAAGTAGTAATTGCTTGTTAAGAAAGTAGTAAATACAACAGTTTTAATTATTTAAAGCAGTAGTAAAGGAAAGCAGTAAAGAAAAGAAAAAAAATAGACAAGTCAGTTTGCAATCGAAAAGAAAATTGAATGCTTAAAATAAATAAATAAATAATTGTGCGTGAAGAAGCATAAATTCACAATAAAGGTCTGAAATGGTGAAAGCCTAAAAGTCCTCAGCAGAGTCGCCATGCTGTCGCGCCCCCTTTTTCTCGCGAAATAGGGTTTATGACATTTTGGAGGACAACTCATTCCATTTGGGAATTGGGTTTGTAATTGAAGAGTCGCCACCTAATGCTTAGGGTGCATTAGGACACCAAGGAGATTTTGATTTGAGTAACCAGAGATAGGGTAAGGGCTTGAAATTATTCTAAGGGGAAGGTGTTAGGCACCCCTCAGAATCCACTAGCGTGGTTCCCGGCCAGAATATTATTGTGAATTTAGATGCAAATAACACGTAGACAAATAAAACTTCAAATAAGAGGGGATTTTCACATTATAGTTCACAAATAAACAAAGTTAGAAAGAACTAAAAGAAAGCTGATTTTTTTTCTTAAAAGAAAGAGTTCGAAATTCTTTAAAAGAGATAAGAAATAAGGGAAAGGGGGTCCTAGGCTAACTAATAATATGGATCACCCCACACAATGCCCGGTAATCACTCCTCAATGAGGGACTACACGTGACATTATCACGTGGTCATCATATCCATATCTACCCTTCCTACCCCGTTGAGGTATTAAAGCGCGGAATGGTCTCGTTTACTTATTGCATGCTACTACCCGTCCCAATCCTATCAGTGCCGGAGGCATGAGGACTACTAATCCTAAAGGGAAGGAATGTTAGGCTTATTTGTGGTTTCAAAGGCAAAAAAATACTAAGGCGACATACAAAACATGTATAGCAAGTTCGGGGAAAGCATATAACAAGCAGAGGCTCAGATATACCTCCTTGAACAAAGAAACACGTAATTAGCATGACTTACACATACTAGTTAAGGTTTGATTAAGTACTGAACATGCAAGAGCTTAAAGGTTGAGGCAGACTGATTTATTACACAACTCAGATAAGAAGCCCGAATCAGGCCTGCCAGCTGGTTGTATTTATTAACAGAACTAATTTAATTTATAACTTTACCCTAAGGCTTGCCTATGTGTTGGACAAGGATCCTATAGGCATGGTATCTATTGAATTCAGAAAGCAACGAAATAACAGGGTTTAAAGTAAACTGGACACATACTGATTAACAGAGGAGTCAGATTTTTGTTAAAAGAAAGGCCAGTTTTTAACGAAGATTATAAGTTCTACAGCTAACAGTACCCGTTGTTACTGATTTTAGTTCCATATGTCAATGAAGCGATTCAGATTCGATTAGGAGTTCCTATAGACATGCTTTCTACGCGTAGTTGATTTTGAACATGGTATAAAATGCAGGAAACTTGTTTTAAGACTTATGAACATGATATCTAGGTGCTAANCCCTTCGTGAATCTCTTGTCGGTATTCTACCCTTTGTAGATGCTCCATGAGCCATAGCTGAAGTAAGTAAATTGCCAACCCTCGAAGTGACTAGCCTCCCCGTTGACATTTCTCTAGGGCTCGGTATATTTCTGCGACGATCATGGGCACAATGCTAAATGGTTGCCCTCCAATTCCTTCCATTAAGGTTTTAGTAACCATGGCTAGTCGGGTGTGGATTCTTGCCTTCTTCACTGGAAATACAATCAACCCCAGAAAACAGAACATGAATACAAAGACCCTTCGATGAATATGTCCTAATGAGGTGATGGCAAACTCATCAGGATAGGTTCGCTAAGACTTGTTGTGACCGTACCTCTCGTACAAATAGTCAAAGGGGATATAGGATTCTTTGAGGCATGTCAGTTCTGGATTCTTCTTCAGACCCATCATTTTGAGGAAACCCCTGCCCTTGCGGTTCTCAGGCATCAATAAACCTGGAGTCTCCCATACCAAGCCGGCTAATCCTCCTATTTCTTCTAGCAAGAGTGTCATCTCAACTCTCCCCCGAAGCGGAAGACGGACCCTTTCACCAATCCCAAAACGAGAGTAGGAGCTTCGATGATTTTGTTGTTGGGTTGGTATTTTCGAAAGTGGGAAGAGCGACGTATTCCCGTAGAGTATTTTCGGACTAAGATTCTGGTCACTGGAATGAAGATCTTTCCACCANCGATTACGCAGTCTCGGATGGATGTGGTAACCATGCCGTAAGTCTAGGGGCTTTCGTCGTCTCTAATCTCTGACAAGAAAAACTAAAGGTTAACGGTCCCGTTCCCCGTACCGGACTCGACTAAGTTACTAACTCATAAACTTGGACTCTAAAAACGTCAATTTACGTTACTACCCTAAAATAAAACTTAGCAACCTAGTAAACGTAGTACGTAAAATTCGGTACCGTTTTCGGGGTTTACTAGGGGGGTAACCCCCAAGGTTCGGTAAGTTTACGTAACGTAAACCGGGATTCTTAAACGGTTAACTAAAGGTTCCGATTTAAGTTGGACGGGTAACCC
>NC_031991.1:65019924-65026677 GCF_001879085.1 Nicotiana attenuata
CTAAGGCGACATACAAAACATGTATAGCAAGTTGGGGGAAAGCACATAACAAGCAGAGGCTCAGATATACCTCCTTGAACAAAGAAACACGTAATTAGCATGACTTACACATACTAGTTAAGGTTTGATTAAGTACTGAACATGCAAGAGCTTAAAGGTTGAGGCAGACTGATTTATTACACAACTCAGATAAGAAGCCCGAATCAGGCCTGCCAGCTGGTTGTATTTATTAACAGAACTAATTTAATTTATAACTTTACCCTAAGGCTTGCCTATGTGTTGGACAAGGATCCTATAGGCATGGTATCTATTGAATTCAGAAAGCAACGAAATAACAGGGTTTAAAGTAAACTGGACACATACTGATTAACAGAGGAGTCAGATTTTTGTTAAAAGAAAGGCCAGTTTTTAACGAAGATTATAAGTTCTACAGCTAACAGTACCCGTTGTTACTGATTTTAGTTCCATATGTCAATGAAGCGATTCAGATTCGATTAGGAGTTCCTATAGACATGCTTTCTACGCGTAGTTGATTTTGAACATGGTATAAAATGCAGGAAACTTGTTTTAAGACTTATGAACATGATATCTAGGTGCTAAATTTTGTTTGAAAACCTATGAACATGATTTCTAAGTGCAGAAGTTATTTGAAAGCCTATGAACATGATATCTAAGTGCAAAAATTATTTGAAAACCTATGAGCATGATTTCTAAATGCAGAAATTATTTGAAAGCCTATGAACATGATATCTAAGTGCAGAAATTATTTGAAACCCTATGAACATGATTTCTAAATGCAGATGGATATACAAAATTTAGAAGGACCTATAGGCATGATTTCTATGTGCATATACAGAATTCAAAATTCCTATAGGCATGGTATCTACCCTGTTCGCATACATAGTTACCCGCCCTTTTCACTAGCCATCCCCAGGAGTTTATTACAAATTATTACAGCCCAGATTAAAGTAAAAAAAATACATCAGAAAAATATAAATAAAAGTACAACCAAGGAGAGCCTGATTCAGACTTCATGTCTGAAATATGAGGTAAACCAACTCCATGAGATCATGATCCAAAGCCTTTCTCCCATTTGAGCGTGTCAAAGTTCCCTAAGAGCCTCAAAGGGACTCCGAGCAATGCTCACACCCAAATGTATTATCAGATTGGGAGATGAGTGCAGTGTGAAAAGGCCAGCCCTCAAGTGTCCAAGTTCAGAGGGAACTCAAAGGGTCCCAAGGCAAGGCTCACAAGAGGGGGGCAAAACTTAAAGACTAAGAAGGTGTGCAAGTGCAGATCAGAATGCTAAAAGGGAAATGGAAGAGGAAATCAACTACAGATAAGCACACACAAGGGGATTCAGGGGAATAGGGGATTGTAAAGAGCCTGTCGCTTAGGCAAAGGCAGACTTTAGGCATGCCCAGCAATGGGGAGTGCTAGCACACCTGTAAGCCTGCCAGAACACATACTTTTAGAGGCTAGGATCCCCAGGGGATCAAGTTCAATTCATGGACAATAGCTTGCATATTGCCATGCCTTAAACCATAGCTTAAACACATAGGGGTCAGGGTTTGGGATTCATAATAGAACAGGCAAAAAGAAATCAATAAGCTAGAATGAGTGTTGAGCTATACATAAGCAGTAAACAGGGATACAAAAGCAGTAAATAAACCATTGTTGTGGTGCTGAAACTTAAATCAGGACATACCAGTTTCAAGGAAACAAAAATAGAGAGAAATCAAGCAACAGGTCTTGTAATAGGCCACAGTATAAGCAAACAAGAGAGAATACTTTTTGAGTGTAAGTATAAGTTTTGAAAGACTACCAGTGATTGTGTGTTAATGAAAGAGTCGTGTATTTACAGTGTGAAAAACAGGCGGAAACAAGGTAAGGAAACAATTAAGGAACTGAATATCAATTAAAAAATGAATCAATACAAGACTTCCTTTAATTAAGGAATTCAGACTCAAACGGTAAAACTATTTAAGGAAAGAAATCAAATAAACATCTTGTGTAAAGGAGGCAATTAAGGGTAAATACATAGGAGTTTTAATTAAGGGAAGAATTTTGAAATGCACGGTTAAAACAAATAAGGTAAGGATCCATCAGTATACAGTAAATCAAGGGGTCAGAGGTTTGAAATTACTGGCTTATGAATAGGCTAAGGAAAGTTTTTTTGACTCAAATAGAGTAACATGGAAAATCAGCAAACAAGGAAAAATCAATCCAACTTATACAAGGAAGTCTGAAATCAATCAAAATTGAAAGCCATTTTTAGAGGGAAGTTCAGCACGTATAAAGAGTACACAAACATGCTAGGCTGAATTTAGGGCAAAGAAAAATGTCATGCCATTGCAAAATCAGTAGGTAGTCACATAGGTCAGCAATGTAGAAGAGATAGTATCAAATAGCATACAAAGGGTCCAGTATAAGGACCTTAGAAGAGTTTAGTAGAAAATCAGAATTGCTTAAAGAAACAGAGGTTGAAACAAGAATTTCAAGGTTGAGCAACAGATGAAATAAATTCAGAAACTCGAAATAGTTAAGGTTGCTGAAATCAGACAATTCCAAAGATGAAGAAACAGCATATCACACAGCCAATGTTCTCAAACTCGGATGAACCCCCAAATTCTAAGGTTTTACCATCAATCGAGTGCAAAGATGAGAGGACAAGTAATCAAAGAAAAGATACTAGTCGAAACAGGTCCAAAGGTCTCAGAAAGGAACTCATGAGAAGCATAGTAAAAGAACAACATGTGAAACACGGTAGAGGGACTCAAAGAACCACAGTAGAAGAACTGATAAGAAACCTAATGTAAGAAACTAATAAGAACAGTAGGAGAACCATATTAAGAAGCATATTAGAAGAAACTTAACTAGAACACGGTAGAGGAACATATAAAGAACACAGTAAAGAAACATATAGAGAACTCAAAAAAGAAACATATAAAGAACACAATAGAGAAACATATAAGAACACAGTAGAGAAACATATAAAGAACACGGTAGAAGAAACATCTGAATAACTCAAAAAAGAAAAACCCTAAATCGGAAAAAATATAAAGGTTTTGAAAGCATAACTTTTGAAGGAAATACCAAGAGATCGTATAAAAGTTCAGGGAAAACACGGATCTAGAACAGATCTAAAGAAAATAGAAGAACCTCTAAAACTAGGGTTTCAGAGGAAACCAAACGGTGAGAAAGGCTTGGATAGCTGTTGATCTAAGCAGGAGGGGTCGAAGCCAGGCTCGAAACAGACATGGCTTGCCGGAGGAAGGCCAGAGATGGCCATAAAACTTGAACCAACAAGGTCTGGATGAAGCTCTTCGTGTTCAGACCATGAAACCTCAGCGAACAAGCGTGTAGGAACCCTAGAGGGCCGGTAGGTGGTGAGACCACCATAGATTCAGGCCAGGAGGTGGCCGGAGAAGGTGAGTGAGACTCATCGGAGCGGAGGGGAAGGGGGAAGGTTCTAGAGAGAACCAGAGGTAGAGAGATAGAGGCGAGTGAGGAAATGAGAGGGGTTTGGGGGGGTCGTTTGGTTTAATTTGGTAAGAATAGATTTGGACCGTTGATCAAAATTGATCAACGGCCAAGATTTAATCCGGGTTGGGTCGGGTAGATTTAGGATTGGGCTTGGGTTGGTCTTATTTGGGTGAGGGTGTGGGTTTAATTAGGCTAAATTAGGAGACAAAATCTGGCTATAAGTTAAATAGCCCCTTTTTTCCCATTTAATTTATAAAAAAAAGTAAATAAATTTCTGAAAACTAATTAAAATCACTAAAATGATTTATAATGTATAATTATCAATTTAAAGATATAAAATCCCATTTTTTAAACATGAGACGAATTTAAACCTAAAAATGGCTAATATTGCAATTATGCAATTTTATCCTTAAAATACTAAGATAAATTAGTAAAAATACATAAAACATATCTTAGCTATATTTTAGTATAAATATGAGAATCCAACAAATGAATCACCAAAAATGATAATTTTAGTGACAATTATTGGGTTTTTCTTGATAAAATAGGGCAGTAAATTGGTTTAAAAATCTTTGAAAAATTAAGGAAAAATAATAAAACCTTGGGATGTACTTATATATGCCTATATAGGCTATTTTGAGAGTATTTTGAATATTTAAAAAAAATACAGGGAAAAATTGGGCATCAACAGTCCTCCTATTTCTTCTAGCAAAGGTGTCATCTCAATGTCCCCAAAGCGGAACACAACCCTTTCGCAATCCCAAAACAATGTGGCAGCTTCTATGATTTTGTTGTTGGGTTGAACCTCCAGGAGGGAAGGCAGATTCCCTAGATATTTTTCGGACGAGAGTCTGATCACTGGAATGAAGATCTTTCCACCAGCTTAGCAGTTTTGGGTGGATGTTTGTGACCATGCCAAATCTGGGGACTTCGTGCCTCATATTTCTGCAAGACAAATAAGTTTAGGCCCTTACCCCCACCGGACTCGACTATTTATTATCAACAATTGGAATAAAAGCATTTAGTTCTCGAAATAAATGCACAGAACGTGATCATGTCCGTTTGGGTTTTGGGGAAACCCGTGGATTTTGGACAAGGCCATCTTAAAGAGTCATTATGCGGACAACATAACTGACTCGGCTAGGTTTGACCATGATGCATGCACAGTTGAACAGAGTAAGGTTTCTATGGGGTTTTAGACTAGTACCCTTGAGCGGACAACTCAATGGGGAAAAGCACGGAACCGTCGACTACACCGTTGATCGACTGGTTTTACCGCAAATATGCCTTTTCCGGATTTAGGGGGTAATAATATTGGAAGAGCGCAACCACTCATTATAAGTGTTGCTATGGTATTTGTTTGGCACGAGTGGAACATGATGTTGAGCATAATTATGCAATAATTAAAGACATGTTGTCACGTATTTGCACGTTAAGAAAGCAGTAAATACAACAGTTTTCATAATTTAAAGCAGTAGTAAAGGAATGCAGAAAAGGAAAGAAACAAAAGACAAGTCAGTTGCGCAGTTGAAAAGGGAATTGAATGCTTAAAGGAATTAAGCAAGTAATTGCACATAAAGGAGCATAAATTCACAATGATAGTATGAAATGGTAAAAGCCTAAATATCCCCAGCAGAGTCGCCATGCTGTCGCGACCCAGTTTTCTCGCGAAATCGGATTTATGACATTTGGAGGGACAACTCGTTCCTTTTGGGAACTGGGTTTTGCATTTGAAGAGTCGCCACCTAATGATTAAGGTGCATTAGGACACCACTGGAGTTTGATTTAAATAACCAGAGATAGGGTAAGGGCTTGAAATTATTCTAAGGGGAAGGTGTTAGGCACCCCTCAGGATCCACTAATGTGGTTCCCGGCCAAACAGTTATTGTGAATTTAGGGTACAATTAACATGTAAGCAGATAAGGCTCAAGTAAGAGGGGATTTCAATTCATAATGGTTTGAAAATAAACAAATTTGAAAGAACATTTAAAGAGCTGATTTTAAAAATAAAGAGTTACAATACTAAAAAAAAAGAGTAAAGAATAAAAGATGGGGGAGGGGGTCCTAGGTTTATTAAAAATATGGATCACCCCCCACAATGTCCGGTAATCACTCCTCGATGAGGGGCTACACGTGACATTATCGCGTGGTCATCATATCCATATCTATCCTTCCCACCCCGTTAAGGTATTAAAGCGCGGATTGGTCTCGATTACTTATTGTATGCTATTACCCATCCCAATCCTATCAGTCCCGGAGGCACTTAGGACTACTAATACTAAAAGGGAGGGATATTAGGCTTATTTGAAGTTTCAAAGGTAAAAATCTTAAGGCGACATACAAAACACATACTGCATGTTTGGGTAAACATATAAGCAAACAAAGGCTCAGGTATACCTCCTCAAACACATAAAATAGCATGTCTTACACATACTGCTTAGGTCTGCAAAAATATTAAAGACGAAAGAGAGGAGATAGGAGATTGCTGAGGCAGACTAGTTTGATACATGGCTCAGATAGGAAGTCAGAATCAGACTTGCCTACTGATTGTGTCAGATATTAATTAACAAAGGCGAAATCGGTTTTTATCGGTCGTCATCACCTAAGGCTTGCCTAAGTGTTTAGACGGGGCCCTACAGACATGATATCTACTGAGTTCAGAAGGTGATGAGACAGTGAAACTCGAAACGAATTGTTTGAGATCCTATAGGCATGCTTGCTAAACCTTGTTAAGTAACGGAATTAGAGATGCAAAATGTACAAAATTAAAAATGAAACTGGTTACAGGTTCTGCATGTGATAGTATCTACTATTACTGATTTTAGTTCCTAGGAGCATGATATCTAACATTGACTGTGTATGAAAACGAATCAGATTTATTTAGAAACCCCTATAGGCATGATTTCTATATGTAGTTTGAATATGCAGAAGTTAAAACACCCTATAGGCATGTTTTCTAAATGAAGTTTGAATATGCAGAATTTAAAACACCCTATAGGCATGGTTTCTAGGTGAAGTTTGAATATACAGAATTAAAAGTCCTATAGCCATGTTTTCTAAATGAAGTTTGAATATGCAGAATTTAAAACACCCTATAGGCATGGTTTCTACCCTTGGCATGCATAAATACCCAACCCTTTTTACTAGCCAGCCCCAGTGGTTATTATAAATTATTACAGACCCAGTAATGAATTGCATCGGAAGATAAAAAAAAAATTAACAATCAGAAGAATCCAGATCCTGACTCTTCTGAGTATGACAACCACT
>NC_031991.1:65029363-65047439 GCF_001879085.1 Nicotiana attenuata
AAATATAGTAAAAAAAAATTATGGAAAAAAATCCAATTGCTATTGATGCGTGATTTCGAAGGTATATATGCAAGTTTTAAAATATTTTGGGAAAAATTGGGTATCTGGTTTTACACAATAGTTGAGTAAGAAAGAAATTCGTCGTCAGTTAATTTAATACAAATAGCAGCGCATGGTGATGGTTTGCATTATTTCAAGAAAGCACTGTTTCAACCTAATATTTTGAGATGACTTGACTTTGTCTAGTTGATTATTTTTTTTTATTCTGTCAAGCTCCTGGGGCCACAATCCTTATAGAATATTCTCTTGCCAACATTCTGAATTATATTTTTCTTGTGGTAGTAAAAGAACTTTGAAATTGCTTAGTTAAAATTGATTTAGCACTTACGTGATATTATGATTTTTGTCCTTTTATAACTAGTTTGTTAACGTACTATAAACGTTAAAAATAGAATTATGAAACTTTTCTTGATTTTTTTAGAGAATTAAATTAATAAATACTAAAAGATTTAATCATATATGGGCTCTTTAATTTTACATGTATATAATATTATTATAAATAAGAATTTATAATTAATAAATAGCTTCCACCAAAGTGATCTATTTATTTGGAGTCATTAGAAATTCTTAAAACTTTATACATGTAAAATAATATCATACATGTATTGAGAATTATGATTAATAGATAGTTTTCACCAAAGTGGTTTGTTTATTTGAGTCATGAAATATTCTCAATGCACCATGTCTAAATTGTCCTTTATAAGTGTATACTAGTGTTGGAGGTTTTCCTTTTGATACTAGCAACGCTAAATTAATTTATGAGATAAGCTAATATATTTCAACCCAAATGATGAAACTTAATATCTTGGATTCTCATATATATAAAATAAAATAAAATAAAAAGATAAGGATAATTTATTGTAAGAGGAGGTTTTGTGTCTCTTACCTAAAGGAACCACATAATATATGCCTTGTACTCTCGGATAATAGGGGGAGGAGATTTTGTATCCTTGCCTAAAGGTGCGGATGCAATAAATGCCTTGGACTCCCTAATTTTTAAAAGGAGAGACAGTTGCATTTTCCCCCCAAAGGAGGGGTGTAATGGATGTCTATGACTCTTTTGATTTATATATCGTGCCCATAATTTTATCTAATTTTTGTGTTGTTTTCTTACACAGTTGTTAATAACATGACTACTCAGTTGAATTCCATTAAAACTCTGACTAGTATCAACTACAGGAAGTGGAAACAGGATGTTGAAATAGTGTTAGGTCTGATGGACCTGGACTTTGCATTGACTGAACAGAAACATGCTGAACCAACAACAACTAGCACTGCTGATGAAAAGGCTAAGTATGAGAAATGGATAAAGGCTAACAAATTGAGCCTTATGATCATGAAGAGATCCATTTCTGATTACATAAAAGGTGCAATTAAGGATAATGAAAATGCAAAGGATTTCTTGAGTGCCATTGGACAGAAATTCCTGGAATCTGATAAAGTTGAGATAGGTAGCCTGATTGATTCCCTGTCTACCATAAAGTATGACCTTGTAGGTAGTGTCCTTGATTATATTATGAAATTGGTTAACGTTGCTACCAAACTGAATAATTTAGGTGTAACCATTACCGATGATTTTCTTGTTCACCAATCGCTAAGGTCCCTTCCTGAGCAGTTTAACCAGCTTAAGACAACCTATAATGCACAAAAACATAAGTGGAGTGTTGATGAGCTTATTACCGTTTGTGTGGTAGAGGAAGGGAGGATCCAAAAGGAAAAAGTTAGGGTGAAGTGGACCTTGTTAGTTCGTCTAGATCAGCTGATTATCACTCTTATAAAAGAAAAGGTGGACCAAATTTTATAAAAAGAAACATGGTAAGTCTCATCATCCAGATAGTAATAGTGGTCATACTAATAAGCTTGGTATTAACCAAGGTCGGTCTCATAATCCTCTTGGTCCTCAAGCTGTAATTAAGAAAGAAATCAAGTGTTGGGATTGTAAACAAGTAGGTCATAAGAAAGCTGGTTGTCCTGTGAAAAAGAAACCATGCAATTTTTTGGCTTTTGTCTGCTTTGACACTAGTCTTGTTCATGTTCCTTTAAATTTTTAGTGGTTGGATAGTGGTGCAACTGTTCATATAACCATTGACTTGCAGGATCTAGTAAGCAGACGGAAGCAAAAGGAGGATGAAGCCAATGTTGTTGTGAGCAATGGACCCAAAATAAAAGTAGAGTTCATAGGGACATCTATTTTACCTTTTAAAAATAATTCTAATTTTCGTTTAGAAAATACTATTTTTGTACCGTCTATGAGACGGAAATTAGTTTCAGTTTCACTGTTGGACAAAACTGGTTATTCATTTCAAGAAAATAATGGTATTATTAAAATTTTCTATGATTCACATGTTGTTGCTGATGCTTTTTTAAGTGATGGTCTATATCGCTTGAATGTGTTGAATGAAATTTTTTCTGCAATGCATGTTAGAAATATTGCCCACAAAAGGTCTGCTATGAGTAAAACATCTTACTCTCTCTGCTCCAGTTTATGTGAACCTATTTCCTTTTTGGTTCGTTCCAAAAAGAATGATCCCTTTCTAAATTTGGTAACAATTTAGCTTAAACTTACAATTCTACCCTTAATGAGAAGCTTTTATAATCACAAAAATACTCTAGGCCCTTTTTTGAATTGTTTAGGACCACAAATTCTAAAAGTCTTTATTTCTTAAACTTTGTGCTCAGTCAAACAGGTTCACATAAATTGGAACAGAGGGAGTACCTGTTATAGCATAGGCGTCTTGGTCATATTTCTAAAGAAAGAATTGAGCGACTGGTAAAGGAAAATATTTTGACTGTTCTTGATCCAAAAGATTTTGAAAATTGTGTGGATTGTGTTAAGGGTAAAATGACCAAGGTTAAGAAAAAAGGTTTCACTAGGAGTTCTGAACTCTTAGAAATTATTCATACTGATATTAGTGGACCTTATGTACCTACTTTGACCAATCATAAGTATTTTATTACTTTTATTGATGACTTTTCAAGATACTGTTATTTATATATATATATATATATATATATATATATATATATATATATATATATATCTGAAGTTTAAAATTTACAAGATTGAAGTTGAAAAATAGCTTGGGAAGTCCATTAAGATAGTTAGGTATGACCGTGGTGGTAGTACTATGGAAAATATGATGAGTCTGGTCAATGTATGGAGTCTTTTGCTTTATTCTTGTAAGAATGTAGGATAGTAGCACAATATACCATGCCAGGTACTCCTGAGTAGAATGGTGTGGCTGAAAGACGAAATCGTACTCTCATGAATATGGTAAGAAGTATGATGTCAAGGACTAGCCTACCTGATTCTCTTTGGGGTGAAGCCTTAAAATCAGCTAGCTATATCCTAAAAAGAGTTCCTACAAAATCTGTCTTGAAAACTCCCTTTGAACTATGGACAACCCAAAACCTAGCTTGAATCATTTTCACATTTGGGGATGTCCTGCTGAAGTTCGTATTTATTCATCCACAGAAAAGAAAACTTATCCTAAAACTACCAGTTGTTTCTTTATAGGCTATCCCGATCACTCTAAAGGTTTTAAATTTTTCTGTCCTGGCGTGGCACTAGAATCGTTGAGTTTATTAATGCAAAATTTTTTGAGCATGATGTTTGTGATTATGATTGTCCATGTGGTAAGAAAGTTGTATTGAAAAAGAAGGAAGTCATTGTCCATGTACCTGTTGTACATGAAAAGGTGGTAAACCAACCTATTCATGAGGGGGAGAATCAAGGGAATAACGATGCAGATCCTATAGTTCCTGAGCAAAATGTACACAATGAACCACTCCGCAGGTCACAAAGAGAAAGAAGGTCTGCCATCTCTGATGATTTTATTGTGTATGTGACTGAAAATCTTAGTGATACGGGAGAATTGACTGATCCTTTATCATATGCTCAAGCTATTTTCTCTCCATTTGTTGATAAATGGTTGAGGTAATGAAAGATGAAATGCGCTCCATGGAACACAATAGAGTGTGGGATTTAGTTGAATTGCCTGTAGGTTTTAGGCATATTGGTTGCAAATGGATGTTTAAAGCCAAAAGAGACTCCAAGGGAAACATAGACCGTTATAAAGCAAGGTTGGTTTCTAAAAGTTACACTCAGAAAGAAGATATTGATTATAAAGAAATATTTTCCCCTGTTTCATTTAAGGATCCATTTAGAGTTGTGATGACTCTTGTGGCTCATTTGATTTAGAGTTGTACCAGATGGATGTAAAATTGCTTTCCTGAATAGGACTCTACTTGAAGAAGTTTACATGGTTCAACCTGAAGAGTTTAAAGAAGATGGTAAAGAACATCTTGTTACATTCCGTACTTTAATATTAGGATGAGTCGTAGTAATCCATATGAGCTTGAAGGGATTAAGACAATTCATGAGGTTACAAAAAATCTGTGATTATGTTATTATAAGACCCCGTAAGTTTAACAACATTGATACCGTTATATACATTTGATATGGTAATTTGAGTGGAACATTTTTTGTAAAATAGTTTGAGAAAAAATATGATTTTATATAGTTATTAATATTACTACTTTCAATTATACACATAATATGAGAAAGTTTATGAGATTTTCTTTATTGTAAAGATAAAAATTATTTTCTCATAATAAAATAAGGTTATTTTTACCATTTTAAGAATTAAGCGTATGAAATTTTTTACTTTTTATATGAGATTAGGAAAATTAGAAGTTGAGAAAATATGTGCATTTTTTTACATGGATATTTTAATGAAATAATAGTGTATGTATTAATTTTATATGGTACCACATGACCATGATAGTAAAGAATCTTATAGTAAGGTGTATAAAGTGTATTAAAAGTGAGTAGTATTTTAAGTAATTTGAGATAATTCTTAATTGTCTGGGCATTAATCCACGTGTAAGAAACTAGAATGGCTAAGCAATGCTTACTAGGTTGATGTGGATGCTTGACAACATAATAGATCTAAAGTGCTAACACATGTGTCAACAAGAGTTACACGTAATCATGGCACTTGGTAATTATCATAACTAGCATATCTAAACCTAAAATCTAATGGTTGTACTTTCGTCTTCGAAGTTGGCGGATCAATATGAATTACAAAAAATTGATAGTGATTCTTGATGTTAAAAGTTTAGAAACTAGTTCAATGGGAACATACCAAAAATTTGGCGAACAGAAAATACATTAACCACCTTTGAAAACATTCTAGCACTATGCTCTAAGCCTCTAGATAACTTCTGTTACAAGGCTTTACCAAAATAGCCGGCATGCTATGTGACTATGGTTGAGGCGCAGAGAAGAATGTTCATGGATACAAGTAGATAGTTGGACTTAAAGGTATGTTAAGACTATCCCTTCTTTCCTTTTTGGCATGGTCCAAGTAACAATACGTAAACGTAATGTTATTCCATAAGTGGTTCTACTCTTAGCAGTTAAGGATGTCTATGTTATTCATTCCGGTAAAGTGATATGCAAGCATGTCTAAGTACGTCTCTAAGTCCCTATTGAGGTATATGACGGAGATGTTAATGTTTATGATATAGAGATACATGCATCTTCATGCATTTACCACCGTGCTACGGTCGGTCGGGCAGTTACCACCGGTTTTGGCAGTTATGTATCATTATTTATTACCGATTGGGCAGTCATGCATATTCATTTGCCACCGAGCTACGGCCGGTTGGGAAGTTACATATTTACCACCGAGCTACGGTCGGTCGGGCAGTCATGCATTTACCACCGCGCTACGGTCGGTCGGACAGTTACCACTTATCAGTTGGGCAGTCATGCATCATACGATATGGATAATAGAAATAGTCTTAAAAAGAAGCATTATATATAAGTAAGTATGATAAGTATGCATATACGGTGGCACTTCAGAGATTCAGGTTGATTCTTATATGTCTTTAATAAATGTTGACTTATGGTTATGTTTCAGTTCTGCCTTACATACTCAGTACATTATTCGTACTGACGTCCTTTTGTTGGGGACGCTGCATTCATGCCTGCAGGTATAGATAATCAGTTTGACGAGCCCTCATAGTAGACGGGATTGGCATTCAGCGAAGGATCGGTAAGACTCCACCTCATTCGGAGTGCAGCCGAGTCTATGAGTCCTCGTGCCAGAGTTTTGCTACAGACTTATGGGTAGGCCGGTACCCTGTCCCATTTGATGTCAAATAATCTTAGAGGCTTTGTAGACAAAGGTTCATTTTGTACAGTATGTCAGAGGCCTTGACGGCCCATATGTATTCATGTTTTAAGAAAAATGGTTCAGTGATACAACGTGTTTCCACTTACAATTGTACATTATGAGTTGTGGCCATGTGGGCCCATGATAGTTACAAAAGGAATGAGTTCAGCTAACTCGACCTATGTATGTTCTAGTTTTGGTCGAATGATCATGAGTTACAAAGTGGTTCGCTCGGGCCAGTGGGGCACCGGGTGCCAGCCACGCCTCCCCAGGTTTGGGCGTGACACATCTAGTGTGCAAGCTTAAAAATTCATATATAGGCTTAAACAAGCCTCCAGGCAGTGGTACTTGAAATTCGATGAAATTATTACAAAATTTGGATTTGTGAAAAATAGACTTGATGAATGTGTTTATCTCAAAATAGCTAATGACAATTTTATTATTATGGTTCTCTATGTTGATGACTCCTGCTTACCACAAATGATTTGGACTTGATGAATGAGACCAAACAATTTTTATCTAGGTCTTTTGATATGAAAGATCTTGGTGAAGCCTTTTTTGTTCTTGGGATAGAAATTAAAAGGGATAGGTCTTGTGGTTTGCTGGGTTTATCACAACGTGCCTATATTGAGAGTGTTCTTAAAACTTTTAATATGCAAGATTGCAAATCTGGTGTTGCGCATGTTGTAAAAAGAGACAAACTTAGCAAGATCAATGTCCGAAAAATGATGTTGAAAAGAGAACTATGAGATATGTGCCCTATGCAAGCATTGTTGGCTGTTTGATGTATATACAGGTTTGTACAAGGCCTGATATAACATTTGTTGTTAATTGTTGGGAAGATTTTATTCTAATCCTGGGTGGGCACATTGGGTGGATGCAAAGAAAGTGATGAGATATCTACAATGCACCAAAGACTTCATGCTTGTGTGCGAAAAAAAGTAATAATCTGGACCTGCTGGTATATTCAGATTCTGATTTTGCAGGTTGTCAAGACACTATGAAATCAACTTCTGGGTATATTTTTATGTTGGCTGGAGGTGCTATTTCTTGGAAAAGTGAGAAACAGAGCATCACTGCTATATCCACAATGGAAGTTGAGTCTTTGCTTGTTTTGAGACTACTTCACATGCTATCTGGATGAAGAATTTTCTTGCTAAATTGCGAATTGTGGATTTTATATCTAAGCCGGTGACTATTTTTTGTGACAATAGTGAAATTGTGTTCTTCTCTAAGAATAACAAGAGAACAAGAGGCTCTAAGCATGTTAACCTTAAGTTTCTTAAGGTTAGAAACATGGTAAAAGAAGATGATATATGTATTGAGCACATTAACACCGAATCCATGTTGGTTGATTCTTTGACTAAAGGTCTTAGGTCTGTAGTGCTTAATGAACATCCTCAAAATATGGGTATTTTAGAGTTTTTTTATGTGCTTTTGTCAATGGGAGTTACTTTATAATTACTGACTGAGATATTGCTTTTAATAAATTCTATCTTTATGCAAGCTTGTGTTAATTTATATTTGTTATGCTTATTGATTAACATGATAATCTATTTATTCTTTTATTTTCAATTGGATATTGCATAAAATCATGGTATCTTTGAGTTTTATTGCTTGTTGCCTTGATTACCCCGGGTAAGGCACAAGGGAAACCTCTTGAGATGATATGATTTTAATGTCACTTGGAGGCTCCTGAGGTGATATGGTTATTATATCACTTGGAGGATTATTTCTTTCTAAGAAGTGTGGTTATATTCGCTTTGATTAGAAAGATAATAAGCTTAGCACACATGTTTGATCCATGTTGATGGAATTCTTGCACATGTGATCATAATAGAACTCATACCTTGAAATGATGTGATGCCTGCTACTACTCATTGTTAGTGTTCTCCATTGAGACTGGATGGATTGTTATATGGGTCATTGTATCCTTGGCTATGTGAGTCGTGTGGCCGCTATAGAGTCTAAAATCTTTTTTAAAATGTTTTTCTCCAAACTCAAAGTTTTAAAATTGTTTTCTTGTTCTCAATTAACGTTGGCGTCCAAGTGGGAAAATGTTAGAATTTGCACTTACGTTAATTGTTTATAGCCTGAAAGGATAGTGACGCGACCCAAGTGGTGGATAAATAAAAGGCCTAATATTAAATATTAAGTGAGTCCCAATAACAATTGACCTGTGATGGGTAGGCACTCTTTATAAATAGAGGCCAACCCCCCTTTCCCTAGCTATTAGAAAACCCTAGCATATTCTGCCTCTTGAATACGTGAAAGGTAGACGTCCCATTGATCAAGTTCTCAGGGCTGTGAGAGCACGTAGCTAGTGGATTGTAGAAGTTGGTCTCATGCTTAATCGCCAATTGTTGTCGCTGCTGAATCAATGGAGTTGAACAATACACTTTCTTAAACTCTGACTCTAGATCGATTGCACACATATATCTTAATCTCTGATATGACTGCGAATTAATTATCTTACAATTTTGTCACTGATACAACTCCTGGCATTGAGTCTCTGGCTACATGTTTCAGTGAACATTAATGAGTGCACATTTTCTTATCAGTTCAATAAAATATTTAGATTTTAAAAATAAGAAATTTACTAAGCTTTCCTCTTCAAACATTTCCTTACTATATAAACATGCAAGTATATATTTCCATAATATCATATAAGATCATTTTCTTTTTCAGATATATGGAGACACAACACTTACATTTCATTTTCATTTCACTCTTGTTATTCCTTTCGTTCATCTTTCGATTAGTTCAGATACGGAAGAAATCAAGAACCTTCAACAAAAGGCTGCCTCCAGGGCTATGGAGTCTACTTTTAATCGGGAACTTGCACTAATTAGTGAATGGTCGCCTTCCAATACATCATACTCTCAGAAGTCCATCACGAAGATATGGGCCAATCTTTCACTTACTTCTTGGACAAATATCAATCATTGTTGTGTCTTCACCTGAGATGGCAATGGAAATTATGAAAACTCAGGACCTACGCTTTGCTACTAGGCCTGGATTTATGTCTGGAGATATTATTTTCTACAATTACACAGACATTGGAACTTGTCCACAGTGGCGAAACCACATGTAGATAAGGGTGGTCAACTGATCACCCTTCGTTAATAAATTATACTGTATACATAGGTAAAATATTACACCCTCTGTTCCAGTTTATGTGAACCTATTTCCTTTTTGATCCGTTCAAAAAAGAATGACCCCTTTCTAAATTTAGTAACAATTTTGCTTACACTTACAATTCTAACCTTAATGAGAAGTTTTTATAACCACACAAATATTCTGGGCTCCTTTTTGACTTGTTTAAGACCACAAATTCCAAAAGTCTTATTTTTTCTTATACTCCGTTCCCAGTCAAACAGATGGAACGGAGGGAGTACGTTTTAGAAATATATAATACATACTTAACACCCTTTATCGGAAATTTTTTTCAGTTTTTTTAAATTTGAACACCCTTCCTAAAATTTCTAACTTCGCCATTGCTTGTCCATACGGTGAATACCGGAGAAATATGCATCAAAGTGTGCGTCATGGAACTTCTTAGCGGAAAGATGGTCAAGTCATTTAATTCAATTCGACAAGAAGAGATGTCAAGTCTCATTTCATTTTATTATTTCTAGTAATTAAACATTGAAGTTAATATTTATGATAGAGTACAATATTGAAAAGTTAGAAATTGTATAAATCTTAATAGTTTTCTTAACATGCAGGACATGTTCTTAGCAGGAGCTGAAACCTCATCTACAACAATTATTTGGGCGCTGGATGAAATGATAAGAAATCCAAGTGCTATGGCTAAAGCACAGCTTGAAGTTAGACAAGTCCTAAAAGGAAAGAGAACATTTGAGGATTCTGATTTAGAAGAGTTGAAGTATCACCCTCCTATTCCTCTATTACTCCCAAGGGAATGCAGAGAGGAAACAAAAATTGACAAATACACACAATACCTATCAAAACTAGAGTCCTAGTGACTGCTTGGGCCATTGGAAGAGATACTAAATATTGGCATAATTCAGAAAGTTTTATACCTGAGAGATTTGAGAATAACTCTATTTATTTCTAAGGAAATCACTTTGAATTTATTTCGTTTGGTGCAGGACGAAGAATGTGTCCAGGTTTATTATTCGGTTTAGTTAATGTAGGACAATTGCTTTATCACTTCGACTGGAAGCCTCCTCCTGGGATAACTCGAGAGAGTTTCGACATGACTGAAACAGATGTTGTAACTGCCGGAAGAAAGGATGATCTTTGTTTAATTGCTACTCCTTTTGGTCTCCCTTAACAACAGAAATAGACTTAAGAACATTGTTTGGAGTATGCACATTTCATTGGTTACTACCAGTATATCAGGCAGTAATGAATAAGAAAATAATGGTTTTTATTTTACAATAACTTGTTTATATGTACATGGTGTATCTATTTTCATGTTTCATATGAGCAGTAAATAAAGTGACCCATTATGTCAAAAGATTAATCTTCCAAAATGCTAGAGACTCTTCACAAAGTGACGTGGTTATCAAGGAGTATAAGAAAGATATTAAAGAACCCTTTTTTTTTCCTTTTTCACTGAGTATTAGGAGTTAGAAAAGGTGCTTTAAGTCCTCAAACAGCAAAGAGTAATTTTTCTACTCTATCGTTGAGCAAGGGAGAAAATTTACTTGATTACATTTATTCCACTTAATTAATTGAATTATTAATCAGTTTCAGATTGAAGAGCTAAAGCATACCATTTCGGCTGATAGCTGACTCTTCAGTCTTCATACGTGTAGGTGGCCCAACTATTCCAAATACCTCTCTTCTCAGCAGCACAGTACCAATAACTCTTGTCCACTAAAAACCAAAATTAGATGGAAGAAATCACCTGCCCATTTCATTGACCACCACTAAGCCATAATTTTTTACCTCAATTATTTAGTTGTACTTCGGGAGCTTTGCCGTAACAGATAAACCACGAGCCCCGTGGATAACGGACGCCTAATGCACTGGGCTGCTCTTTTTTTTATTTAGTTGTACCTTCAATTATGGATCCATTAATGTGTTGGTCATACAAATTAGTATATGTTTTGCAAATTCACCTCAGGCATCAATGAGGAACAAGAATCCAATCTGGACTTGTAATCATTTACCATCACACTACTCTTAGAACACAGGAAATATCGTTTTCTTCAATCTGAAGATAACAAACCTAAGTTACATTGCTCTAATTAAACTTTGGATATTATAATTTTGATATAAAATCAATGATAAAGATAACTGACATTACTAAAATAGAGTAAATTAGTGACCTATTTCGTTAAGTTAAGTGAAAAGAACAACTAACAAATAGCTACAGTTCATAAATCAATCAACCAGAAGAAAACTGGAAATTTTTGCGTCTAGCTCAGAAGTGAAACGAATCAGTTGGAAAGTGAATAAAGCATATAAACAATCTGAATGTAAAAATGTAAATAAAACAAAGAATGTACGAGCTTATTAGTGCACAAGCCGTAATTAAGAACGACACATGCAAGCATATAAACTCGCGCCGCAACGGCACGTTATCGGCAACTGAAAGGGCTGATTACGCTACTCTTTTTTCAAAGCGCACCAGTGATGAATTCTGATTGCCTTTTCTGTAACATAAAATAACAAAAATTAACATATCAAATAGATATAATTTTCATACACAAGATCTCCGACCATTTAACGACTAAAATAATGGAGACGATCGCCGACGGCGGCGGCAGATTATTTAGAAGACGAGAAGGATCCGAGATTTTATAAACGGTGAAGTGAAGTGAAGCAAAAGAAGCCCTAGTTTTACTTGGTATTGGGCTAGTAGCCCGTCAGGAGAATGTGGGCCTTTTAGTCTCATCTCAATAATTGTAAAAATAATATGGGCTAGACAGTTTTTGGACTGGTAATTGAAAAATAAATGGCATTTGTACAATTATTGAAATAACAGCTATTTTGCTGAAACACAGAAAGTTCCAACATAACACGGATTATGGAGCTCCTGTGTCTAAGCTTCCAGCATATTATGTTAGAACTCCGGCACATGAAAAGTTCCAGCATAATATGCTGGATTTTAGAGCTCCCGCGTATAAACTTCCAGCATATTATGTTAGAACTCCCGCACATTATGAAATTTCAGCACATTATGCTCGAATCTCATATGTGAAAAATTTGAATTTTAGCATATTATGCTGGAGCTTTTCCAGATGTTTAAGCGTATTTTTGTGCAAATTTCATCGTTGCATGAAAAAGTAGCTAAATTTCTTGTACTTTTTCAAATCGTGGCCATTTTCCAGTTACCGGTTATAAATCTGGCTATTTCTGAATTTCTTTCTATCTCAATCATCGCTCAATATTCAGCTGAATTACCAAAAACCCCTCAAAGTGTTCTGTAATTTTCATATTCGCCCATAAACTTAATCGAATTTTAATCAAAACGACGACATTTCGAATGGTAGCTTCAGTAGGATCATGGCAGCTTCCATCACTAAAGCCCTAACCAGAAATCTTCTCCGGCGAAGTGGCGACACTACACGAGAACTGCAGCTTCGGTTCTGCTCCGCCGCCACGTCAGCTGCAGCCATCACTGCCCCTGAAACTCAACCTTCAGGTCTCACCCTCTTCTCTCTTCTTGTCAAAGTAAATATTTTTCTTTATTTGGGTTTTATGTGAATTTCTTCTTTTGTAGTTTTGTTTTTTTTTCTTTCTCGTTGCTGAATTCAGGTGATCTGAATTACTACATTTTGTTTGTATTCCTCAGAGAAAAATGGACCTTCGAGATTGTCAAAGTTAATGCTTTTCGTACCTGGGGTTATCACCTTTGGCCTTGGCACGTGGCAAATCATCAGAAGGCAAGAAAAGGTTAAATCTCAATTTCCAAAACAAAAAAAAAAAAAGAACTCTCTTTTGTTTTGGTATTATAGAAGATTTCTCATTTCCCTTGATGCAATAAATTGTGCGTTTCAATCGGAGAGGCAAAAACACACTAGGTGGTTTCTCCATCTGTCTAAGCGATGGTGGGGCACAGTTACCCAATACCTATGTACTTGTGGGAGGTAGCATGTACCCGGTGGAATAATCACAGGCTGGCCCGTACAGTCATCCAAAAAGATTTTAAAATAATAATAATAAAGGAAGCGTGTTAAAAGTGCTGTTGATTCAACTTAATTTCGGATGGATACTTTTTGTTGCTTGGTTTGATCAAATCACTGTGTCTTAAATGCTGGAGTGTGGTTTGTTCATATAGTTTCAGTTAATTTGCTTGTTTATTGAATGCAAGATTGCTTGAGAAAGAAATTGTAACACCGATCACTATTTGCAGATTGAAATGCTCGAGTATAGACAAAATAGACTGCAAATGGATCCTCTAAACTGCAATGAGGTTTCCCCTTCTAGTGAAAATGTGGATGCTTTGGAGTTCCGCAGGGTACTTTGTAGTGGGGTGTTTGATGAGAAAAAGTCCATTTTTATAGGGCCCCGCTCCAGAAGCATTTCAGGAGTGACTGAAAACGGCTATTACGTTATTACTCCTCTCATGCCTTTGGCAAATGATCCTAAGAGGTACGTGTACCTAAAGTAGTTTAATTTTGGCATGTTTTGTGCATTAGTTGTTTTGGATATGTATTTCTTGCTCAAACTTGGTTAATCATCTTGGTGAAGGTTAAACAGGATTTAGGCTACATCTAGTCACCTGCTACACTTGTTAAAAGGAAGTTACTTAATACTGAATTAGCAGTTGAGATGTCACTGAGTTACGATCTTGGGTTATTACAGAGAGCATAAAAAGATTTGGGTGATGTACTTGGCTGCACATAAAAGAATCAACATTGTCGTTTATATAGTCTTAAAAATAGCTTTTTCATAGAATTTAGTTCCCTTACTTTTTTCATTATTAAGTTCATTAGCTCCTTTACTTCTTCTAAGTCTGGTGCATAAAAAACAAGCATTTAGTTCCTTTACTTCTTCTTAGTCTGGTGCATCTTTTCTCTTTTTATCTTTTTAGGACTTAGTCAAGTGTTTACCCCCCATAACTCCACTTACTCACCTATGTATGTATCAGCTCAACTGCAATACAATATTTCGGCCGATCAGCTTTCTTATTGCATCTTATGGTTCAGTGAAACTCTTTTTTTAATTTACTTCAGTACTCTTGGGATTTGATTAGGATTGAGGTGAGTGGATTTATTGATTGATTAATGTCTCGGTTTCTAGACTGTTGGGGAACTAATTCTTACACCATCTACTACCTCTTTACTCTCCTTACCTTTGTATGCATTGGACGAACCATCATACGATCATTGATATATCCCCTAGATCAATATTTCTGTTTGCTTTACTTTTTTGGCACCTTTTCATTTGAATTATTGATCCTTTTAGGAATATCACTTCAAATTTATTGCGCTGTAATTTTTTGCCTTCTGATATCTTCTCTTTTTGTTATATAGTTCACGAATTTTACATATCGTATCTTAATGTTGGTCCTCTAGTGCAGATATAGCGAAACTCGATGAGATGTGATCCCACCCTGAAATTCTCCATTATCGAACTTTTGACCTTCTGGTTGTCTGGAAATGTTAATTATTGACTCTACTTGCCCTATTTATTTGAGCAAAGGCCGCTCCATCCTCATAATCCTTCCACTTTTGGCCTTTCTTTGTGTTCCCATATAAGGCTGAAGCTACCCCGGAATTTTATTTGAGCAGATAATAGAAAAGAATTACGATGAACTTTTGTAGGGAAGTCATAGCAGACGCATCTTTGTATAAAAAGTTTCTCAAAGTTTGTAACTGCCAAAAATCGAACAATAGCCCTGTTAGGACATGTAGAATCTAACAAAGTTCCTCCGTTCCTTTTAAATGAAGAAGTTCCTCCTTTCTTTAATTAAGTTGTAATTTCTTTAAGTAGGCATATGGTGTATGTTTCCCTGATTTAACTTTTACACAGATAAAATAAATTATGCATCACACAGTTAGCCCCCCACCCCACCAAATGGGGGAAAATTCTTGAAGAAAATTTTGGAAAGAGAAGGATGCAGCTATGGAAGCACAAATTTTCATGTCTGGCAAAGAAGTTAGTGGCTAAATCTGTCTAATCGTGTCAAATTCTTTTCAGCGTGCAGTCACCAATTCTTGTCAATAGGGGATGGGTCCCACGGAATTGGAGAGACAAGTCTTTGGAAGTGGCTGGGGCTGATGACCAGCCTTCAAGTATTGCGCCCCCGTCTCAAGAGAGTACAAAGAGCTCCTGGTGGATGTTTGGATCAAAAAAGAAGAAAGTAGAAGAGGTTGTTCTCTTTCCTTGCATAATTCCTGGTTAAAACCATGTATAATCTGAACATGACACCTGATGGCAGTGCATTCAATCAACAGGATCAAGTTCCAACTGTTAAGCCCACAGAAGTGATTGGAGTTGTTAGAGGAAGTGAGAAGCCCAGTATATTTGTTCCAGCAAATGATCCCAATTCGTTCCAGTGGTTCTACGTTGATGTTTCAGCCATTGCTCGTGCTTGTGGACTCCCTGAGAACACACTCTACATTGAAGACATCAATGATAATGTCGACCCAAGCAATCCCTATCCACTTCCAAAGGATACAAACACATTGGTTCGAAGTTCTGTAATGCCGCAACAGCATCTTAATTATACATTGACATGGTATTCCCTGTTCGATATATGTTCTAATACATGCTTCTGAGCTTTTTGCCATTGATATATTGGTCTTTCCTCTCATCTTATTGAGGTTGCCTCTTGTCTATGTCAGCATAAAAATTTCATCTCACTAGTATATTTTATTTCCTTTTGCCAACTTCTATCTGTCAAATCTTTTTTCTTGTCACGTTTTGATGAGCTAATATTGGATTCCTGAAGAGTGAGAAAGTTAATTTTCTGTTAAGATAAAGTATATTTAGCTGGCATCATTCTTGTTTATACTAGACTTCCACATGCATGAAATAGATTCATTAATATTTATGATGTTACAAAACTACTACAACTCATTATTTAGAAGTTTCTAGCTCATAATCAGTATAGATTTCAATTGGATGATACCTAGAAAACTTCAGTGCTGCTGTTGTTGACACTAGTGGCAATAGAGGGAAAGGGAGATGCTTTGCTTGATCCGTGTTGCAGACTTGAATAAATTAAGGGGACAGCCCTCTAAAGAAAAAGAATAGTGAATGATTTGAATTTCCTCTTTTTATTTGTTCTCTTTGCGTTTTCCTGATGTTTTCTTTTTAAACTTTTTGCAAGGTATTCTCTATCAGCTGCAGTAACGTTTATGGCTTTTAAGAGGCTACAGTCAAAGAAAAGCCGGAGATAGTAAATCGTTGAGTTGTGTCCTTTGAGGGTATTTGGCAACATTAGAGCAACTAGTCTGTGAGGCAATGCTGCTATAGCAGATTAGCTTCATCACATCGACCATTTCTAAGGAACGCAAATTTGCTATATTTTCAACACGTCATACACCTTCATTCGCTTGGCTCCTAAGTTCTACACAGGCGAAAGCAATCCATTTTTAAATGGTACAACCCAATAGATGCCCTTTTTGTAGTATTCTCGAGGTTTTGTTAGCTAACACTTGCATGTCAGCTAAAAATTGTTTGATATTTGTTCTTTCAAAGCCCAAAGGCATTTTCTCTGTCTCTGGAGTTTTATCTGAACTACAGTACGAACTTCTGCTTATGACAATGTATCTAACGTAATGCATGTGAACCCTTCGCATTTTTTTATGACCAAGTTACTGATCATGGTAGCATTAGCATTCCAGATGATGGAGAAAAGTTCAAATGAATTATTCACAAAGAAACATAGCTCCTCCGAGAGGTTGTTCAATTTGGCCAGAAACGTATTCCAACGGAAAGAGATTGCTGATTTGGGCATTCAATAGCTTGCCATCCGAACTGATTTAGGACAACAAAATTATGATCCAGAAGGAAAGTAATTGCTCTTTTGTGCATGTGGTAGTTCGTACTGATTAAAAAAACCGAAAATCTATTTACTCCCACGTAAAACTCAACCATTGCAAACTGACATTCATACACTAATTCTTTCCGTACACTTTATACACAAATTTCACTGCCTACACAATAAATCAAAGAATGGAGACCTATGGGAAACACATCCACTGGAAAAAAGAAAAATAAGATAACACTGACAGGGGGAACAGGAAGAGTAAACCAGACCCAAAGAATGAAATGAATATAAAACAGAACCCCGAAAAAAGAAAAACAGATTTTACTCCGTTGAATGGCGATATACAAGGGGATTTGTGGTTGCTTCACCATGTAATGCTTTCAATAAAGCCACAAAGTTGAAGAGACTTTCTTCTGAAAACCACTTGAGCTTCCATTTCTGGGGACCCGAGACAGGTTTTCTTTTTACGAGCTTCGTATCCTCGACTACCTTGCCCTCCTTCAATGTAAGAGGGAACTCTGACATGACACCTCCCAAAGTCAGGGTCACACAATAGCAATCTGTCATTTCGATTACCTGAAAGTTAAAGGAAATCCATATCATCAGCTTTGTATCTTTACACCAAACAAAAGAACTCTGATTTCTTGTATTCCAAAATATAATTTTTATCAAGGTATCCGAAAAGATTTTCCTTTCTACATTTCTCATCAGGATGGATGGCATTGATACAAAATCAGTGTACACGAGCATGCTAGTAAAACCTACTTATGATATGACCAAACACGAATGATATGATATACTCATAACTCATCAATCAAGGGATAAACTGCTGAAAGGGACCATGTACAGGATGCCACTAGATTGATATACTTGGGTGCGTTTTGGTTTGGGGGTTGTAGGGGGGGGGGGGGGG
>NC_031991.1:65047459-65070121 GCF_001879085.1 Nicotiana attenuata
GGATGCTGCTGCTAGATTGATAGAAACAAATGTCCATAAACAAAATAATTACCACTTCAGACACGCCGACAATGGGGCAACAAGAGTCCAACGAGAAGTAGGAAGAGCAAGATACACTCTCCGAAAGGGACCCAATTAGGGTTACGTCTTCCATGCACAGAAGTAAATGCCTTTCAAGCACAAATAGTGATCTCCCCAGCCATGGATCCTCTGTCAATGACAAAAAAGTTTCATTATAACCAACAAACCTAATTCACTGCAGACGTGTTATCAACCTAAGAAAATCACATTTATGTCGACCAGTAATTAAGCACTCCAACGCAAGATGGACAATTGTTTCCTTGTCCAACAACCTCCAAATCTCCCCAACCCCCCCAACCCACAATCGAAAAAAGGAGGAAACAGGAAAAGTGGAAAAAAGAACTGAAACCAAATTACCTACGCAATCAAAGGAGACATAAAGAGAGAACAACAAAAAGGATGCTATTTCTGCTCGCAAAAATAGATGCACGGCTTAGGAGTAAAAAGAGTGTTATTTTTCTGTAGCATGGAGGGGACGAGGCAGCATAGATCATCTGTTTAAGCTAAATAATGGACTTCTGCTGCCTAGCTAACTAAGTTTCATGTTTCATAACACAGTGTTCTTTTTCTTTCATATTGGTGCTACTTACGGCCATCTTATTTCCGCTGCCAATCAAGTTAAAACTTCTTTGGATAAAGTAAAAGTATTTGATGTTGTAACGAAACGAAACGATACGGAAATGCTTGCAAACAGGCCACCCTTTCTTTACACCAAAAAGCCTTACTAACTAAAAACACTTAGCTTTGTACAACAGAAGAAGCAACATCTCAATGATGAATATCTGACAGAACAAGAGCGTAACCTACTCATCAAACAATATGGCTATTCACTTTTTCTTGACATCAGCACTGAAGCAATAAGGACAACTCAGTCCATGTTCGACTGCATCAGTATATGGATGAACCATATAGAAAACTGCAAGAGCAACTAGAAATACCTTTAGAACTGTTGCACCAGAACATCACCATTGCATACTGAAGGATGCTCATCTTTAAACCTCCACAAACATGCCTTTCAAACAGATCAGCCTGAACCTGCTCTAAACTGTCATTCAAATTTCCAAAACCAGCACATGATGAAGTAGAAATCAAAGTAGACAGCACAAAACTTGAAAATTTTGTCACATAACCAATTTTGACGTACAGAGCCTAGATAGATTACCTTTGCAGAGAAAAATTATTTTCCACCACACGTGAATCAGCAGACACCAATATAGATAAAAGTTCTCTGGAAATGTCTATGCTTCTGGTCACGAAGAGGTAGGTTGTTTCGCATTCGAAGCACACTCTACTTAAAAGAAAAATGGAACACAATAAGGTCTTTGGAAATGTACGAGGCAAGCAAAACAAAAGGAAATGAAACAGAACCCACAAACCTTATAATCTGGAGTCCCAAACCCACAAAAATCTTTCTCTTCTGTTCAACACCATGACAACCAACTAATTTAAAGCTTGAACCTGCTAAAAGCCAACAGATAAATAGTGCTTGTAAGTATGCAGAATCATTTGAGTCTCAAAAAGTATGAACAGAAAGAACAAAAACTTCACATCTTGCAAAAAGTTCATACCACAGTAAAGCTAACCTGACCCATCACATGAGTTTTCAAGGAGTAGCAGATGCAACTTATGCTCGCTGCTCAAGGTGACAGCAACTTCACTGTAGGTTCAGTAGGACACAGTAAATAATTTGGGAAGAAAACAGTAGCTGAAATAACTAAGGCTCACAAAAGTATATGCATGGCAGTGCCTAAAAGAAACTACACCACAGAGAAACAATCTCTAGATGATCTCATTGAGGCATATGATATGTTTTAGCCAAACTAGAGTCAATTCCCACATGGCAGAAAACACTGGAAGATTATATCTAGGCGTCCCATGATATTTAGCAACAACACGCTCAAACTTTAGATAATATTATCATCTTGCATGGACCAAAATAATTGTAGCTTCTTCATGGAATATCTATCTAGTTTTACTTTTGAGACTTCCTTCCCATGCATGACATACTTTAGAAAACTTTTTCCACTGAGACCAATTTTTTCCTGATGAATCAAATAATCATTTCATTTAAGATATGAATCAACGTGTCTCAAAAGTTCCAATATTTTCTCTTTTTTACTGTTTTATATAAATGCAAGTTGCAATAATTTTATCACTGAGCTTCTTTCAACTTAGTCCAGTTAAAAGAGCCAACGACACTTGCGCTTGATTCATAAACTTAGTTAAGATTTTCCTTCCTTAACAGAAATTAGTATATTTAACCTTCAAAAGGAGTTAAAGAATTCCATTTAGCCCTTTTGCGGGCAAGGCAGCAGAATTGAACTCCCATAAATAGGTTCACCAGCTTTTATAACCCTCTGTCACATCCTGCAAACTTGGGAACATCCTTCACACCCTTAAAAATGCCATGAACACTGGAAACCACTGTCTCCAATCCACGAACCACTTCACATTGCAATGAGATAGCTGAGCATTCTTAGGCGAGGGTGTGAAAACTGACAAAGAAGGGTTTTAGAGCAGTGGCAGCTAGAAGGGGTTCAAGCTTAGGTTAATATGTTGATACATAATTTTGAAGGAACAAAATGTGCAAGCTGATTATTTGAACACCAGAATGCAGAGAGGAAAACTAAATAATTTTAAGACACAGGGGAAAAGAGCAAAAAAAAAGTTTATATATAGAGTGGAAATTAGAATTGCCTCCCAAAATTGCCAGCAGTTAACTGACAAGCTCATCACCATTTATCAGAAGTGCACATAGTAGACAATTTAAATGTCTGCTGTCCACAAAGCTCTATTCCAGTTAGATTAAAGATTTCAGGAATGTTACATCTACCTTTCAATGCACTGAGATCTTTCCTCTAGCAAACAGTTGCATATAATATATCTCTGACAAGATTCATCAACTCCAGATTTTGCAGCCTTTTTGCTAAAATAATTCTTAATTAGATTTTCCGCCCCCCATAATGATGGGTTGCTCTTGGCATGAATTTGCCTGCCACAACTATCAAGGGTTATTCTCATCGCACTTTGGCAGGAAGCTCTCTCTGAAGTAAACTGTGCTTCAACCCCCACAGCATCTCGAAGACCATTTATATCCACACCTGGTTTTTTGGCTTCTGCTGTCTTATCATCTTCATTTTCCTCACACAATGAGATTATTCTCCTAGCAGGTTTCCTCCGACGCTTTTTCTTCTCCAACCAATTGACGTCCTGCGTCATAACTTGTTCACTTTCAACACCTTGTCTGCCGGTAGAGAAATGCCCTTGCGAGGAGGAAGCATCTGATGCTCTGACCACCATGCAATTAGAGTTTCCTTCAACGCCTAAACTTGCTGGGAATCTACAATTTATTCTTATTGGATACAATTTTTCATGGGATACATCCATATGCAGATGAACTGGTGAGCGGCTATCCACAGTCCTCTCTGAGAAGTTGCTGATAGGAGATTGATCAACCAGGAACATTGAGGTCAATTCAGGGTATTCATCATCACTGCAGCTCGTATCACTATCAGAAGATGCAACTGAGAAGGACTCAGCGGACAGCTGCAGGAATTCTTCTTCCAAGTTTTGGCGTCGATGCAGGATATCCTCCTTGTAATGAGGAGGTGATCCTGTGCTAGCCAAGGATGATTGAAAATCCAAAATATTATCAGTATCAGTAAGTGGTGGAATATTGATCTTGGCGCTCATTTTAACACCTCTTTGAATTGAGAAGGATCCAGATTGTGGGAGTATCGTAGTTGGATGTAGAAGCACTTCATTATTTATAGGTCTAAAACTATCCTGATGTCGGCTTCTAGTAATCTCAACGGACTCTCCTGTGTTATTGCGGAAGATTTTGGAAGCTGCTTCACCAATTTGGTTGGGGTACTGAAGCATATTGATATTAGCAGACGTCTCTGCAAATGAGTTGTCAGATTCTAGTATATTTGTGCTGCTGTCATCTCCAGAAGCCAGCATAGAGTCGGATAAATATTTTGAGGTCTCTCCGAGCTGTTTTTCTCTAGTCTGGGTCTTAAGTTCGTCATCTCTGTGGTTACTGGAAACAGTCTCTTTGCCTCTAGCAAGACCAACAAAATTGTCAGAAGAGTCATTTATCCAATCTTTGAACTCCTGTAGCCATACATCAGATCTTTCCTTCTTCATTTTCTCGATACGGTTCATCAACTCAACTATTTCAGCTTCCTCATCAGAAAGGGCATTCTCCTCCTTGCTTTGGTTGTCGATATCAAGAGACACAGATTCTATATCAGAACAAATAGAAGTATTCTGTTCTTCCGTCTCGATACTAGCAACACGTGAGAGCTTCTTCTGCGATAGGTATATCAAGGTGAACTCAGAATTGCTGATGGATATAGTAAAGCAAATTAAAAATGAGAACCTAAGGAGTTACTCACCCTTTTTGTATTGATACTTCCTTCTGTTTTGGCCCCATCTCTTGCCGGTGAATAAAATCCAAAGCTAGCAGGCCGCTTTTGCCTGCTGGCAATGATAATTTGCCGCTGCCATAACTCACTTGTACAGATTTTCTTTTCATCTAGCTCCATCTGTAGTGTGCAATCATGGAAGAAAAAAAATGGGCAAGTCCGAAGATAAAAGTTAGATGAAAGGCAGATTCCTCTGTAAACCTCTGAGCAGAGGATGGACAAAAAGAAAATTTAGATACAGAAACCGACAAGTGATACTGATACATAAAAGATTTCAAACGGATAACTCACCTTCTCTGGATTTGGAAAGAAACTGAACACTTGAGCTCTATACCAACGAGCATAGCACAGAGGATTCCCCTCTAGCCACAAGCTTTGAAGAGATGACAGGCCAGCAAGAATTTCCATCTCTAAGAAATTGGAGATTATATTGTACGAAATATCAAGCCCTTGAAGTGACTTTAAATTTTCAAGTCCACGCAATGTTGTTAGAGCATTGTTCCTCAACACAAGCTTAACAATGTGACATGAGACCTGCATTTACAAAACCATCATAAACCAACATGTTGTAAGCATTGTCCCATGTACTTCATACTCGTATAGACTTCACGCAACAGTACAGAAAGGGTGCTGGAACAACAAAAACTATGTCACATCTATCAACATTGTAGAATTAGCACAGGATAAATAGCAAATAGTACTTCATGAGAGGCTTTTAAGACCGGCTAATTTATGACTAAATATTACTTTGCGCCTCTTACGACTTCGAACCCTCCGAGAAATGGATATAAGACCAACTTGGCCGAAAAAAAGATCTTTGAGACTATACTCTAGTGACGTACTATCCTTCATCGCAGCTAAAGTAGAAAGTTTTTGAACACTATCGATTTAGTTAAGCCTTTTCTCCTATCCTTTTTCTTCACTCCAGCAATGAGGAGCATGGAGTTTCTCGAACTAGTCAGATAATTGCCACAAATGCAATTTTACCACGTCATTTAGAGTTGATAGTGCAAGTATTCATGACTGCTCCAAATTTCATTAACTCTGGATCCTCAATCACCATTATTTGCATGAATATGGGCTGTGCTCGAGAGGCTATGAACTGATTGGTCATCGTAACACGCATACTGCTCGACTTTATGAAGATTCCATTGGATTCTAGAAGCTCGAAGCATTGGTCAGGCACGATTCCAAAACTTAAGAAGTTCTATAATAGTAATGACCAACAAGACGTGAATTTCTTTTCGTACTCATAGCGAATATTGTTCTTCGAACAGACAATAAAACAGTATTGCATCGAAATCTTTATGCCATATTTACCTCAATAAAGGATGCAACATTTCTCAGGTGATTAAACCCCAGATCCAGATGCTTCAACTTGGTGCATTTGCGCAGATTATCCACTTTAGCAAACTTATTTCTGCTCAAATCAAGAGTTTCAACAGCAGGAAGAAGTTGCAATGACTCGTCCATCAGTACCAAGCCATTACGAGCACATGAAATAAATGACAGCTTATTCCAGTGTGGAGAATTCTTTATATCAGCAATTCTACTAGCAAATATATGCCTAAGAGCATCCTGAATTAATCCAATCAATCACACAGTCAATATGCTTAACCAAAATAAATATATAGCACATGTAATTCAATTCACAAGCAAATATATAAACTCACAGTTGAATTATGACATATTAATTTCTCTAAAGTATGCCTTAATTCCAAAAGTCCTCTAGCGGCAGAAGTTGACAGATCACATCCTCTAAGTTCCAAAACTTTAAGTCTACCAAACGGCAAAAGAGACAACGGCGTCGGGTCCCGGGCAGGAGGCGGCAGCACAGAGACAACCTTAAGCGATGTAAGAAGGCGAAGAATCCGGCGAAGCTTCTCGAGCGCACGGTGGTCACCTAAATCGGACACGTAAGCACGCAAATAATCTACAGGAGCTCCTGAAAGAAGACTCTCAAGCTCCGATAAGGCTTCGAGCCTTGAGTGCACGTAGTGAAGCCCAATTGGATTCAATTTAAGCACCAAAGTCCCTTCGATCAATGATTCCACATTGTTTTCGACGAATTTTACGAGTGAATCTAAGTATCTATCTCCGGTTACAAGCACCATCGCAAAATTAGGGTTCCGGTGATTTGAATTAATGAGAAAAAGGGGGTTTTGGAGGAATTGAGAGCAGAGAAACGGCCATGGCTGTTGTGTGTGTCTGTGTGAGAATGAATGACTTTTGGGAGGGGGCCGGTTTTGGGTTAATGATTGGGTTTAGACCGGTGGGGGTGGGGAGGTTAGCGAAGCAATTTGCTGGAAGACACGTGGCGTGTTGGTGTGGGACCATTACGCGTTTATCGGACATAATCCTCAAGAGTCAAGTCCAGCGCAGCTATAACGTAGTAGAGTAGTATTTAAATTTCCAGCACACGTCGTCCCAATTTCTATTTGGTCAATTAGATGAAATCTCCTCTGAATTTTGTAACTTTGTAATCGCCGCATTTGAAATGATAATTGATGTTAATAACCTAAATTGTGGATGTCTATTATTACTCCAAGAGAGTGGTGGTAAAATACTTTTAAAAAAATAGTTAAGAATCATATTATCCTTCTGTATTTTATCTGTATTTAATATGGGTCGGACGGAGGCAGGATCTCCACGAAGGGGATTTAAAAAAATTTTTTAGTAGCTAGTAGGAATTGAACCTATGACCTTATAAAGATCTTGAACCCCCTTAACCACTAAACTACACTTTTGGATTGTGTTAAGGGGGTTCAAAACTTAATATATAGAGGTAAAAATAGATTTTGCCTTATATATACAGTGTAATTTTTTGGCGAACCCCCTAAATCCGCCCCTGCCTACCCGTTTACCACCATTACTCCAAGAAGTTTGCAATCAATGCAGAAGTTTTACAAGCAAATAATAGCTCGCACGTAGCTTATGCAGAAGTTTTACAAGCAACTCATACAGACAACTTGCTGTTGGACTTTAAAGGCATTGGGCTTCAAAGACTTTAAGCATTAGGCTTTAAAGTCTAAGAGTGTGAATTGGAAATGGTGAGAAATAAAATGGAGAGAAATGAAAATTTGAATAAAGTGAGCTTTTGACTTGCACTTTGTCCCTCATTGGTGAGGGACAACTACATTTGTGTGCTTATATATAGAATCACTTCTTAAAGCTCTTAAAAGGAGTTGAAGAGAATGAACCCTCGCGCCGTCGTCGCTCGCTCGCTCGGCTCGGCTTTGGATTTGGATTTGTCAAATGATCGATAAGATTATTTTTGGACAAAATTTATTTAATAATTAATTAAATGCCAGATCACTGCTGAAGATTCAGAAGGATAGTCTGGCCGCGGTCCTGGCGTAACCGCGGCAGGACCGCGCCAGAACACTGCTGCAGATTCAGAAGGCTAGTTTGGCCGCGGTCCTGGCGTAACCGCGGCAGGACGCGTAAACTTTGGAACAGACACCTTTTCCAGAACAAACATCACACCTCTTCCAATAATTACCTATAAATTCTGAGGCATGGCTTCTTTTTTAATATACCAAAAACATTACACAACTTCCTTCTTTCTGAAAATACTGCATTCTAATTCGCAGTCTCTCTCTCTCAAATTCGTAAGTGTGATTTTGCTCCGTTCTTTGAGTTCGTTGGTATCCTGCAGTTTGTATTGCCACTGTTGCAGGAAGGTTTATTCCGTTTCATCCTGGGAGGATTTAATCCATTACCTTGGCAACTTGTGAAGGGGTTAAAATTCCTTAAGGACGCACAAGCAAATTGTGGACTCGGAATATTTCTTATTCTTTACTGTTTTCCAGTTTCTTTTATTCTTCTAACAGTTTTCTGATTTTGTGTTTTAACACAGTAGCGAACGACAAGCTTAAGGAATTTTATCTAACGTTTCTGTGTTGAAATATATATTAGAAACTGTTATCTATAATTTGTATACTGGTTTGGAGACTAAAGCCTTCGTGCTTTCTACTCCAATAATTGTTCTGTCCGGTTTAAAGTATATCAAAACTTCACCGGAATAATAAACGTACGGGTTTGAAGTATATAAAAACTTCACCATTGTTACGTGTTGTATGTTTGGTTTGGTATTCAGTTTGAAGATATCAAAACTTCACTGATTTAACAAAGTTCTGTTTTGTTTCCAACTCTACAGAAAAATGACGAATGAAAACCAAACTAATGGAAATGTTGCCGGAACGGGTGCTACTGTTACGAATGTTGCTGCCTCGTCAAGCCGTTCAACTCCTGCTCATGCTATGGCACCAGCAGAAAAACCCGGAAAGTTTTCCGGTATCGACTTCAAACGCTGGCAAATGAAGATGCTCTTCTATCTTACTACGTTGAGTTTGCAGCGATTCATCAAGGAGGATCCTCCGGTCCTGGCTGAAGACACTCTGGATGATGAACGATTTGTTGTAACTGAAGCATGGAAACATTCTGATTTCTTGTGCAAAAACTACATTTTGAGTTGTTTGGAAGATAGCTTGTACAATGTCTATAGTGTCATGGAAACTTCAAAAGCGTTATGGAATGCGCTTGAGAAGAAGTACACGACTGAGGATGCCGGACTTAAGAAGTTCGTGGCTGCAAGGTTTTTGGATTTCAAGATGATTGACACTAGGTCGGTCATAACTCAAGTCCAAGAATTACAAGTCATTGTGCATGACCTCCTTGCTGAAGGTATGACCCGAATCAATAATTTTATTAATAAGATTTATCTTGTTATTAATTATGAATTTATTATTGAAGGTATGGTCATAAATGAGGCCTTTCAAGTTGCCGCTTTCATTGAGAAGTTACCTCCGTTGTGGAAGGACTTTAAGAACTATCTAAAACACAAGCGGAAGGAGATGACACTTGAAGACTTGATTGTTCGTTTGAGGATAGAAGAAGACAACAAAAATGTTGAAAAGAAGTCACGTGGAAACTCGACAATAATAAGGGCTAACATTATTGAGGAGGTGCCACAAAATAAGAAGTGAAAAAAGGCTTCTGGACCAAAGAATTACCCAAGCAAGAAAAAGTTCAAGGGTAATTGCCACAAATGTGGAAAATCTGGGCATAAGGCCGTGGATTGTCGTGCACCAAAGAATGATAAGAAGAAGAAGAATCAAGCTAACATAGTTGAAAATGCTGAAGAAATGGAGGACTTGTGTGCCATGTTGTCTGAATGCAACTTGGTAGGAAATCCTAAATAATGGTGGATAGATTCTGGAGCCACCCGCCATGTTTGTGCTAACAAGGAGTTATTTTCTTCTTATGCCCCCGCAGGACTCGACGAGACAATTTTCATGGGAAATTCGTCTACAGCCAAAATTGAAGGAGTTGGCAAGATTGCGTTGAAGATGACGTCGGGAAAAATAATGACTCTAAACCAAGTTCTCCAGGTTCCAGAAATTCGCAAGAATCTTGTGTCTACCTCACTTCTTGTCAAGAATGGATTCAAATGTATTTTTGTTTCTAATAGTGTTGTACTAAGTAAGAATGATGTGTATGTAGGAAAAGGTTACCTGAATGAGGGCCTTTTTAAGCTAAATGTAATAGCAGTTCCTATCAATAAAGTTAATGCTTCTTCTTACTTACTTGAGTCAAACACTTTATGGCATTCACGCTTAGATCACGTCAACTTCAAAACATTGCGAAAAATGATAAATTTAGAAGTATTGCCAAAATTTGATTGCATTAATTCCAAATGTCAAATATGTGTGGAATCAAAGTATGCTAAGCATCCTTATAAGTCCGTTGAAAGGAATTCAAGTCCTTTAGACTTAATTCACACAGATATTTGCGACATGAAGTCAACACCATCTCGCGGTGGGAAAAAGTATTTTATTACTTTTATTGACGATAGCACAAGATATTGCTATATTTATTTACTTAGTAGTAAAGATGAGGCAATTGATGCTTTCAAGCAATACAAGAGTGAAGTTGAAACACAACTAAACAAAAAGATCAAAATGATAAGAAGTGATAGGGGTGGCGAATATGAATCTCCTTTTGAAGAAGTATGTTTGGAAAATGGCATTATTCACCAAACAACTGCCCCTTACTCTCCACAATTTAATAGAATTGCGGAGAGAAAGAATCGAACGTTGAAAGAGATGATGAATGCGTTGTTGATAAGTTCTGGTTTACCATAGAACTTGTGGGGGGAAGCTATACTTACAGCTAACCGAATAATCAACCGTGTACCTCATAGTAAAACACAGTCCATTCCTTATGAAAAATGGAAAGGAAGGAAGCCTAGCTTGAAATACTTCAAAGTGTAGGGGTGTTTAGCTAAGGTACAAGTTCCTAAACCTAAAAGGGTTAAGATAGGTCCAAAAACGGTTGATTGTGTATTTATTGGATATGTAACCAATAGCAAGGCATATCGTTTTCTGGTTCATAAATCAGAAAATCCTGAGATTCACGTTAATACGATAATAGAATCAGATAATGCTGAATTCTTTGAAACTATTTTTCCGTTTAAGAAGGAAAGTGAAGTGACCTGCTAAAAGTCAAAACGACTTCGGGAGGAAATAATGGATGATATGCCTAATGAAGAAAATCCGAGAAAAAGTAAACGTCAAAGGACATCTACTTCATTCGGTCCAGATTTTCTGACTTCTCTGTTAGAAAATGATCTCGTACCTTCAAGGAAGCAATGTCTTCCTCAGAGGCACAATATTGGAAAGAAGCTGTCAATAGTGAAATAGAATCCATATTAGAGCACCATACTTGAGAATTGGTTGATCTTCCTCCAGGTAACAAAACGTTGGGTTCTAAATGGATTTTCAAGAAGAAAATGAAAGACGATGGTACTATTGACAAATACAAGGCAAGACTTGTTGTCAAAGGATTTAGACAGCGAGAAGGTCTTGACTATTTTGACACATACTCGCCGGTAACAAGAATTACATCCATTCGGATGCTAATAGCGTTAGCCGCCTTGTATGATCTTCAAATCCATCAAATGGATGTAAAAATAGCCTTCTTAAATGGCGATTTAGAGGAAGAAATTTACATGGACCAACCTGAAGGGTTTGTGGTTCCGGAAAAACAAAAGAAGGTGTGTCGACTTGTTAAGTTTCTTTATGGACTAAAACAAGCACCCAAGCAATGGCATGCGAAATTTGACCAAACAATGTTGTCAAATGGCTTTAAGATTAATGAATGTGATAAATGTGTTTACATTAAGAACGTTCCAAATCATATAGTCATTGTTTGCTTATATGTTGATGATATGCTAATAATGAGCAAAGATATTGCTGACATTCGAGCTACTAAGCGTATGCTTGCTAGTAAGTTTGATATGAAAGACTTAGGAGTTGCCGATGTAATTCTAGGAATTAAAATCCAGAGGACTCCTCAGGGTCTAGCTTTGTCTCAATCACATTACGTGAAAATGGTACTTGAAAAATTCAAACACTTGGAATTTAGAAGTGCAAGAACTCCAATTGACTTAAATCATCATCTTATAAAGAATAATGGTGAAAGTACGTCTCAATTGGAGTATGCTCGTGTGTTGGGAAGCTTAATGTACATCATGAACTGTACACGACCTGATATAGCTTGTGCAATAAGTAAACTTAGTCGATTCACAAGTAATCCAAACAAACATCACTGGATGGCAATGAAACGAGTTCTGGGATATTTGGAATATACCCAAGACTACGCTTTGCACTACAATAAATATCCTGCGGTTATCGAAGGATATAGTGATGCAAATTGGATAACCGGCTCAACAGAAACAAAGTCCACAAGTGGATATGTTTTTACTGTTGGTGGAGGAGCAGTATCTTGGAAGTCTACCAAACAAACGTGCATCGCTCGCTCTACAATAGAATCAGAGTTTATAGCTTTGGATAAAGCCGGTGAAGAAGCTGAATGGCTTCGAAATTTCTTAGAAGACATTCCGTTCTGGCCAAAACCTTTGGCTCATATTTGCATACATTGCGATAGTGAGGCTGCAATAGGACGGGCAGGGAGAGTTATGTATAACGGAAAGTCTCGTCATATGCGACGAAGACATAACACTGTTAGACAACTACTTTCTAGTGGAATTATCACTATTGATTATGTAAGATCAAAGGATAATGTAGCGGATCTGCTTACAAAAGGCTTAACTAGAGAGGGAGTTGAGAAATCATCTAAGGGAATGGGACTATGGCCGATGACAAGTCAACATGGCGGTAACTCTACCTAGAATTTTGGATGTTCCAAGATCTAGGTTCAAGGAGCTCAAACAAAGTTGTGATTGACCGGTTCAACATTGTCAAAGTAAAATCTTTGGTCCCTTTTCGTGATGACGACAATGTTCAGTAACAAGGATAGAACTTTACACGTTCTTTAATGATTACCTAAGTTTGATGTGGTATTTATCAAATAGTGTCAATCTAAAGGATTACACGTTTAGGAATCACCTATGTAAGTGTGAAGTGGAAGCCGCTTCAATGAGAATTTTGTAAGGCCAATTCTCTACACACTTATGAAACCAGGCGATGTTCATGGCTGAAATGAACACAACAATGAGAACCAAAAGACGGTTAAGGGTTGGTTGTGTGACATATGGTTGTCTAGGTATACGCTAAAGTTCGACGGTTCAAAGATATCAAATCTACCAATTGACCGAGTATATCCGACATATGTTCACTACGGAAAGTTCAAAGGGAACCTACTTATCCAGATGCGATTAATCCTTACTTGCAAATCACACAGCTTTCATCTATGATCATTCTTGTTGCAGCCATTCCCATTCATGTGGGGGATTGTTGGACTTTAAAGGCATTGGGCTTCAAAGACTTTAAGCATTGGGCTTTAAAGTCTAAGAGTGTGAATTGGAAATGGTGGAAAATAAAATGGAGGGAAATAAAAATTTGAATAAAGTGAGCTTTTGACTTGCACTTTGTCCCTCATTGGTGAGGGACAACTATATTTGTGTGCTTATATATAAAATCACTTCTTAAAGCTCTTAAAAGGAGTTAAAGAGAATGAACCCTCGCGCCGTCGTCGCTCGCTCGCTCGCTCGGCTCGGCTTCGGCTTTGGATTTGGATTTGGATTTGTCAAATGATCGATCGATAAGATTATTTTTGGACAAAATTTATTTAATAATTAATTAAATGCCAGATCACTGCTGAAGATTCAGAAGGATAGTCTGGCCGCGGTAGGACCGCGCCAGAACACTGCTGCAGATTCAGAAGGCTAGTTTGGCCGCGGTCCTGGCGTAACCGCGACAGGACGCAAAAACTTCTGAACAGACACCTTTTCCAGAACAAACATCACACCTCTTCCAATAATTGCCTATAAATTCTGAGGCATGGCTTCGTTTTTCACACACCAAAAACATTACACAACTTCCTTCTTTCTGAAAATACTGCATTCTAATTCGCAGTCTCTCTCTCTCAAATTCGTAAGTGTGATTTTGCTCCGTTCTTTGAGTTCGTTGGTATCCTGCAGTTTGTATTGCCACTGTTGCAGGAAGGTTTATTCCGTTTCATCCTGGGAGGATTTAATCCATTACCTTGGCAACTTGTGAGGGGGTTAAAATTCCTTAAGGACGCACAAGCAAATTGTGGACTCGGAATATTTCTTATTCTTTACTGTTTTTCAGTCTCTTTTATTCTTCTAACAGTTTTCTGATTTTGTGTTTTAACACAGTAGCGAACGACACTTGCAGGTAGCTTTACAAAAGTCTTGCAGCAGCTTTCTGAAACACGCAGCTTGCAAATTGCTTATGCAGATAGTTTAAAAGTAGCTCATGTAGGCAGCTTACAAGTAGTTTCAGAAGAAAAAACTGGCAACAGCTTTCTGAAAAGCCTTGTAGCAATTCTCGTTCTTCTATAATTACGAAGCCAAAATAATTCATTTGGACGTTAATTTAAAGTTGAATAATATATTAGTTCTCTCTATATTTTTCTTTGATTTATTTATTTTACGGTATTTATTTATAACAGTTTCTTTGTTTTGATGTGTTGTACTTGTACCCTGAGAATTGATGTTTCTTTGTTTTGATGCCCACATGTACAGAAATTGACAAACTTTGTACATCGATTATTTGGATCCACTTGCATTAAACGAGACATGGGAGATTGTACTTCCCAAGTATGTCCTAAATGAAGCAAAATTAGTGGGCGTTTAGATATAAGAATTGTAAAATTTCAGAAATAGCGAATTTTTTATTAAGTAAAAATTATATTTGAAAATTAGAGTTATGTTTGGACATATATAATTCGGGTTATTTTTGAATTTTCGTGAATGATCTGAAGTGAATTTTGAAAACTAACTTTTTGAAGTTTTTCACATTTTCGATAAAAATATTATGGCCAAATGCTGACTCGAAAAAAAAGTTTATGGAACGGGCCCTTAAATTCTCTGTTTTAGGCTGACAGAAAGATTAGATATTAAGTTGTTATTCTACTTGCTTCTTAAATTAGATTTCAAACGTCATTATTGGTGTCCTAATATTTTTTGCGTTTCCACTAACTATAAAAGGAATATATTTCTTGTTTGGTAAGGAATTAGAAGAAGTGACGAAGTAAATATACATTGATTATACGTATGTTAAATACCCTTACACGTCAATCTTTTCAAATTGTTTATTTTTTTAGTCACTTCCAAACGTACTAAACTTCAGAAAATAAATCATCAATAGTTCACCAGTTACATAGGAGAAGTAAACAAAATACACTAGTTTATATTTCCTTAATCATACCCTTCCATTGAACAGTGCACTATGCCCATTAATAAGCAAATAAAATACGTACTTTTAGTATCTTTAATTTATGCTTACATATTTTAACCCCATCAAATTCACTTATCATAACATGTGATTAACTAAAATACAAAAATGTTGTACCATGTTTTATTACTTCTTACATATTCCGACATTGACCTCGTTTTCATCGAATCTTAGCAATGTCTTATTTATAAAATCAAAATAACCTGACACCATTCACCCATCCAAGGTAAGCAGAGAACAATAGTGGTCCTATGAGCATTAATTTTGAGATGCTATTTTACTTTCTGTCACCTAGTTGCTTAAACATAAGTAGTCATGAATGTGAGAAGTTTCGTGCAATGGCATCAATTCCACCCAAATCAATAAACTTGGAGAGATCGAAAAGTTGTTGGTTGTTGGTTGAAAGGATAACTACACAGTGTAGTCATTCCCAGAAATAGAAGTCGATAAAATATATAATTTTTATATATTATATGTGGGCTATTTCTTTGCAAAACTATGCTCAATTTTATATGTGGCCATTCCTTTTTTACAAGGTCTACTTTCACACTGGACCAAGCCTTTAGATTGTTTAAGTAGATTTGGGCTAAGGTCGTTGTGTTCCTGCTTTTATATATAGGAATTTTTTTACATTCCTATCCCATTTATGAAACCTTTTTACCCTACATATTTAAGGTTTGAGTAATTTACATTTAGTATACTAAATTACCATTTATATACCATTATTTAAAAAAAGGATATAATTAATAGGCATTTATATCAGACATAATTTTAGGACTTCCCAGTTCTCTTTCCTTTCAGTTCTACCCCACCCCCTCCGCACGTTTCACCCCTAACTCCCCCCTCCCCCCACGTGTTACCTTCACTCCCCCACGTTCTGCGTATGTGAACTTCTTTACAGAACAAAATTTACCCACCTTCTTCATTTTCCTCCATTTGAATTCTTATTCTTCAAAATTCTTTCCCATTTTTAGTCAAGTTTAAGTTAAACTATGAAGAACATCAAATCTCCCAAAAAATTACCTAAAAAAACGACAGTAGGTGATATCCCCTCCTTCGATTTGGGTGTTGTAACACCAAAATCACCACAAAATCCCTAAAATCTATGCATGCAATGGAACCTACTACTCAAAGTTCATCTCCTAGACAAATCCGTGCCGAGAATAGAACAAAGCATTTGCACGATGTCGATGCTGGAGGCAGTGGTACACCAGGCGGCAAACAACTCAAAAGAAAGGGTAAAGAGCTTTGTGTAGATGATGATTTTGTGGACGATGTCCCTAAAATTCCTAGAGTAAAAAAACCCAAGTTGTCTCCTTCTTCCTCAAAGCAAAAATCGAAGAAACAATCCAAAAATCACCCCAAATTGGTTCAAAAAAAAATTTGGCGAAGGTAAACATTATTATTTTCCTTTCCAGTTTTGTAGTTTTGTTTTGTATGTCAAAATCTCTGTTTTAAGTGTTTTGGTAAATTGTAGATTAGTTGTCTTAATTTTGTAGGTTATTCTGTAGATGTGATGTTTTACAGTTTATAATTGTAGGTATTTTGTAGTTGTCTTGTATTTATATTATCGTTATATTTTAAATGTTGAAACAGAGATGTATTTACTTTCTTATTCCTGCATTTTTTTCTTCCTCATTTGTTTTTACCTATTTGTGTAGTGATGGTGTAGTTATATGTAGATAATATGTAGATTAATGCTTCATTTTATTGCATTTTACTGATGTGAAATAATTTATCATTTTTTGCAGAATGGACATTATTTTGCCCCACAAAATATGGATTATGGTGTGCTTAGATTCCACACTTTGTGTGATCCTAGCATTCCTAGCCAGATAAAAGAGTTGTTGTCTCCAAATGTTTTAAAGCTTTTTAAAAATACTTGTTTTGGTTACTTACTGTCTCTCCCCTCCATTTGCATGCAAAACCAAGCTATTCATCTCCTCATGAAGTATGAACTGTCTAAGTCTAATGAATCATTTTTTTCAGTCAACTTGAAGGGGGGAAAATTGAATTTTTCATTGAGAGAGTTTGGTTTAATTACTGGATTAAATTGTGTGAATCAGTTTTCAGATTTTGGATACACTTCTAGTTATGTTAGCAAGTTAATGAATAGCTATTTTCCTAACAAAAAAAGAGTAGAGAAGTGGTATTTGAAAAACATAGTGACAAATAGATCTTGGGTAAATGATGAGGATGCAGTCAAGTTGTGCATTCTTTATCTTTTGGAATTTTTTGTTTGCCCTTCTGACAAAGACCATGTGTCTTTTATAGACAACTTTAGGTTCTATTTGGTGGAGTCTGGTCAGTTTGAGTCATACCCATGGGGTATTAAATCTTTCAATCAGGTTAAGGAATCTGTTAGGCATTGTCTAAATCCCCGCGTACATTCTTATCTAATACGGGGATGCTCATTAACCTTGCAAGTATGGCTTTATGAGTGTTGCTCGACCGTCAACACGGAGCTTGCTATGAGGTCTTCTGACTCAATACCTCGCATATTAAGATGGTCAGCTACTAAGGGGCAGATTTGGTTAACTGCCTTTGAGGAGAAGATGATCAAGCCTGAGTGGATTAAGGTATTTTTTTCAGTTTTGGTTACTGTCTACATATACATTCATAATATTTACAATCTGTCTACATTTTCTTCCTTAGTGGAACTAACTGGTTTTTTTTCATCATTCAGTTCACAAGCATAACTGAATCTGGAGAAGAGATTGGAGTGCTTACTCTGCCAAACAAGATTCAATATGAGGATGAACAAGTTGCACAATCATCAGAGGTTCCAAATGTTGATTCTCCAACATTGGAACCCAAACATACAGATTGTCAAGAGGACAAGGAATCTGTGGCTAAGAAGCTCAGGAAGCTAGAAAAGGGAATTCAGCAGGTAATATTATTAATTACAATATATTTACATATTAGCTACAATTTATCTACATTTCATAACAGTTGATGTAGTATATATTGTAGTTAAATTGTAGTATAATTCTATATTTCTATATTTTTAACTTTTAGGTTGATGGAAAGTTAGCGGATTTTAGGAAGGCTGTATTTGAGGAACTCCATAAACTGAGAGTGTTTATAGATGATTCTGTGAAGAGTGTTTTGAAATTGGTAAAAAGGAGCTATGATGTGGATGAGGCAAAGGTAAGAGTTGACATATATTTATATACCAAGACAAATTATGACATATGAAACAATATACAACCTAACATTAAATCTTCAGTTTGCTGGTAGTTCAACCGAAAACAATGACCAAAAACAAGGATTGAACAACCAATAATTTCATTGCAATATTGGTGATCAAGTGCATGCAAGCACAAGCAACACAGGTATTTACAAAATACCTACAAATATATACACTTATTATAAAACTTTATAGAACAAAGTTTTATTATTCACATTTTATCTACAACTTCCTACCTATATCTACAACTTTCAAGGCAGCATTATCTAGTATTATTTACCTTTTTTAATTATAAATTAAGCTGCAGTTTGTCCAGAACATGTTCCAGGACATGTTGACTTATATCCAGAATTTCAAGCTGATGTTGATCAAGCAGGTATAAAATCATGCTGTCATTCATAATAAATACTCGTTGTTTATACAATTTTACATTCCTGTTAAGTCATTTATGTTTTATGTAACAGATTGAAGATGTCAATGTACACTGCCCAATTAACTGTAGCAGCTCAGACAGAACAAGTCAATGAGAAACAGCTAAATGAAGGTGAAGATGCACAACATGTGGATGAAGTTGGTTCTGAAGGATCATGCATTGATAAGAAGTGTGTGACATTGGATGACTTTGAGTTGCCAGACAACTTAACACAATTAATTAAGTTTGGAGAGCCCATACCAGATGAAGCAACCCCTATTCATCCGGGGAGAAGCAGGCAACTGGGGAAACATGCACGATCACCTTTCATACCTCTATATAGTTCTGGAGGCAGCAGCTCTATTGGTCCTAAATTTTTCTACCTCAAGCACCCCTTCATAACTCTTATAGGTGAAAATGCAGATTCTGATGTGTTAGATAAGTTCAACAAGTGGTTATACCACCGTACTGACAAAGTTTCTAAGAGGTATGAATGCTTAGTTTGACACTGTCATTTCAGCATTTTAAAGTTTACATATGTAATTCATTATGTGATTTTTTTGATTGGACATTTATTTGTTGTTAAAGGAGGAAGGCTCCCTTTTCAATAAAGGATAACCAAATCAAGCCTTGGTTAGACCTTGGAGTTGAAAAGGTGGATAAGAAGGACTGGTTTTATTCCCTTGCTCACCCCGGACAAGTCCTCAATAACTCTGTAAGTATCAAAGAATAAATTCACAAGATATATTCTGGCTTCTGTTTTGTAGTAGAATTGTAGTTATTACATGATTGTAGTTAATTTGTATTTATGCTGTAGTTTAAGATGAAGACTTACAAATGTGTGCTATAGTTTGAATGTCAATATTATTGAGACCTTATGGTAGTTTGCTGTTTTCCATGTGTTGCTGTGTATAGCAGCTAAAGTGTAGCTATTTGTTAGTTTATTTGAATTCTGGCTTTTTAGTTTAAAATGTATCTGCCTTGTTGATAATTGTAGTTACAGTGTAGCTTATAGTAGATTTTATTTTATTATGCAACACATTGATGTTATTATGTATTACCTGAGAAAAAGAGGCAAATATGGCCCCAACAACAACAACACTAGGTTTACAACAACCGATTGCTTGTTCAAGTCAAAGATTGAACAAATCTATGAGAAGTTCATAAGTACTCCACAAGAACAAAAGTTTCGATTGTTAAACACGATGATGATGTCGCAGAATATATTCTTGGGTATAGAATTCTTGCTAATGTTGCCTGGGATGAAGTTGACTATGTCATCATGCCCGTGAACATTGTAGAGAAGTTCCATTGGTTGTTGGTCGTTTTCGACATAGCGGACAGGCAACTTTATGTGTATGATTTCATGGTGTATTCACACAACCATAATGCTGTTGAAGCATGTGTTGATAAGTTTTCAATCATTATCCCTCTGTATTTGTCTTGCAATGATTTCTACGGTAAGCGTAAAGACATTGACTTCAAGACCACAAAGGCATACATTGAGAAACCAGTTACATACCCTCTCAACATACAGCGGTTGGTTGCGGAGATTCCACATCAAAAGGAAGGATCACTGTAAAAAAACTATTCTCTCTTTCTAAATGGTTAATTATTATTTTTTTATAATCATTTGTTAAATAATTAAATTTTTGTGTCTTATGCAGCGATTGTAGGGTATTTGTGGCTGCTTTTGCGGAGTATGTTAGCCTTGGAGATTTGTCAATCCCTTCAGAAGACCTTTCGGATATCGACCAACACCGTACACGCTATGGAGCTCTCCTATGAGACTATGCTACAAAGAAGCAAGAAGATGGGTCAATCAGTGAAAGTGAGGTTACAGGAAGGCTAGCAAGGAGAAAGGGTGCTCCTGCTTTGAATGAGAAAACTAGAGTACAGAGAAAGAAGAAATAGAGTGCTATTTTCCTAGTTTACTTGATGCCAATTTGTAATTGAAGGAGAATACAATATTTTATGAACAAAATTTTTATGTTTTTATTGCAACAGACTTTATTGTTTTGTTATTTTATGGCAATATCTACATTTTGTGAAGAATCAATGTAGTTATTGTATATAAATTTTGTATTTGTATATCATAATTTCTATTTGTTTACCTTATGTATATAACTGTCAGTTGAAGTTAAATTACACAACAAAAAAATTAAATAAATACTCCAATCATAGAAATGTGTTATCCACAATGAATCTGCAAATTGTCCACAAAATTTTACAAAGACTACAATTTAACTACATTTAACCTACATTATATCTACAATCTGAAAACACTTTACATGAATTTACTTTTTAATATCAGTTTTATTGTAGATAATAAATATTAATACAAAATTACACTATATCAAAGACAAATTTAGATGCCTGAGAAGATACATAAAAGCATATTAAACACACATAATAAAATTGTAGTATACTTCATAACGATCTTTAAAAACTTAAACAATTACACAAAAAATGTAGATTCTTTAACTCACTAACAGTAACTACAAAATAACCATTCTAACTACATGATATTTTTTTTTTTGGGTGCATTCTTGCAAGATAGTTTGTTATGCCCTTCACCTCCACAGTTTCCACATGACACCTTGTACTTCTTTGACTTTAGTTCATCATATGTTTTGTATCTTTCCTTTTGAGGTCTTCCTGACTGCTTTTTCTCTCCCGTAGGTGGTTTTACTACTTCATCAGATATATGTTGTGGCACATTCTATTTGCTTTCATCAGGAAGGGGATTTACTGGTATTTCATATGTACGGAGTAGGCTCTCCCTTGTGTAATACGGCGAGCAATAATTTTCATATCCTTCATTCCTGTCCCTTAAAGCTGCCAAAGCATACACACATGGAAGTTCATCAAGTTGGAACTGGCCACAAGTACATTTCTTGTTTTCAAGACACACAATGTACCGCTTCACACCATCTATCACAGTATAGATAAGATCTGTTGAAGCCCTCACCTACAATTACATAACAAACAGAAATAAAGATATTTAAAATTCATAAAAATAGTTTATCTACAATTATTATCAACTTATCTACAATTTATCTACAAATGATCTACCATCTACAAATTAACTACAGTGTGTCTACAATTTATCTACATTCTGGAAACATTTTATATAAAAATATTATTATTCTCCACAAAATAAAGAGATCTTACCCTAAGTTTCTGAGATAATGTACTGTTTTTCTCCAATTCTTTGTTGAATTTGTACCCAAGGTATATGAAAGTACCCTTTGCCTTCAACAACTTCTCTTTCGTCCTACGTTCAAGAAGTGTCCTCATATACTCTAATAGGTCAAATATAGGCAGCTCTCTTGCATATTTTGTTACAGCATTCAACGACTCTGCGATGTTTGATGTCATAGTCCAAGTTCTATTCACCGTTGCATGTACTCTTGACCATCTATGATAGCCAATATCATAGAGGTATGATTTAACATGAGGGTCTATCTCTTCAATCTTCGACATCCTTTCATTAAATTCATCCATAGTGTATGATCCTGCTGTAGCAAAGTACAATTCATTTAATTGTAGATGACCCTTCTTGAACTTTGCCCTTATATTTGTCCAAATATGCCACACGCAAGAGTAGTGTGGCACGCCCGGATAGACAATTGATGTTGCCTTCAGGATACTCTCATTCCTATCTGAAACAACACACATTGAAGTTCTTTCACCATATGCTAGCTTGAATTGCTCAAAAAACCACTTCCATGATGCATCGTTTTCCGAATCAACCACTGCATATGCCAAAGGCAATATTGTTCCTACATTATTAATAAAAAATTAATTAACTGGCAGCTT
>NC_031991.1:65071487-65119677 GCF_001879085.1 Nicotiana attenuata
AATGGTACATAAATTGTAGGAAAAATGTGGACTAGGCGGGTAATTTAGATAATATAAATATTTTTGGTAATAAAGTTTCATATATGGTATAGATAGGAAAAAATCTCTTTCATATATATATATATATATATATATATATATATATATATATATTGTATATTTGATTAGCAAGTATAATTTGTCCAAAGTTGAAGAGAGACAAAGCCCATCTAACGAAGAGGAAAGGCCCACATTCAATATTCCAAGGCCCCCAGCAAGATTTATCGGGCTAGCTGTTCCTTTCCACAATCCATATGAGATACATGAACTATTCACGTGACTGGTTCATCAGATGTCGTGCTCAGTCAAAGTTCCAATCCTAAAGAAGAGTACAAGACAAACTGGATAACAGAAACGAGGTAGCTAAAATCCATTCTCGTTTTTGTCCTGATGTGAAAAATTTTGCAATCTCGAAGACTAATCTTGAATCTTGATATGATCGGATGGAATAAGATAATTTCGGACCCCATACACTAGATGAGTGGGATAATGCAAAAGAGCAGAGACGGATTTAAAACTTTATTATATTGGTTTAGAATTTAAGTTTCAACTATTAAACTCATTATCTTATTTAAATTATGAGTTCGTGATTCTATATTTTTCAGTATTTCCAGTAATGTTACGTAAATAAATACAAGTATAGGCTAAAAATAAATTCACATGTAAACTACTAGATCCACCCTGCAAGAGTATTTAGGAGCATCTTATCATTTGGGGCATCAGATAAAGAGAATTTAGGAATATTTTATCATTTGGGGCATCAGATGCGCAAGCTCAAATAATAGGTTATGTTATTACTTTACTATCCTGAACTCAAGTACTGACTAACTAAAACACGAAATAAAATATTCAGGAAATGTTACGCAGACAACTGATAAGTTTATTTATTTAGTTTTTAATTTCACCTTGATGTAAAGTTTTGTAAATAATATATTGTTCGTTGTTACATATGAATTTCTTTTGGTCATATATTAGCATACAACCTCAAATCTGGTAATGCTATTGCTACCTGTAAAGCTTTTGCAGCAACACAGTTTGCTTGTTGTTTCAGACATAGGTGTTTATTATGCTTGTGATTATAACTTTAGTATCGACAGTGATCTACTGCCAGCTGGTGACTTATAACCGCTAAAGGGTGTTTTCTTCAAGTTTGTAATAGGAAAAATGATAATGTATGGCCACTTTCAAAATAATAGTCGATATATATATATATATATATATAAAAATTATATAAATTTTATATATATTATTAGCTACAGAATATAAATAGTTTCTGGCGCGTGCTAAGAGTAAAAAAAAAACCTTGGTAATATATAGCATTCAATAGTACTTCACCCAAATAATAGCCCGTTTGGCCAAGTTGCAAAAATCAGCTTATTTTGAGCGGTGCTTTTTTTCAAAAGTGCTTTTCTCAAAAGTACTTTTGGTGAGAAGCAGTTTGTATTTGACTTATTAGTTTGAAAAGCACTTCTGAGTAGCAATTAGTGTTTGGCCAAGCTTTAAAAAACTGTTTCTAAGTGTATTTTTCTCAAAAGTGCTTTTGGAGAGAAGTTACTTTTTTTTGCTTCTCCAAAACTGCTTCTGCTTCTCCTCAAAAGCACTTTTTTTCCTTCCAAAAGCTTGGCCAAACACCTCAATTTTTGGCCAAAAGTGCTTTTGGCAAAAAAGAAAAGCACTTTGGCCAAAAAAAAAGCTTGGCCAAATAGGCTATAAGTCTTTAGTACAGATTAGATTTCTTTATAAATATAAGTAAACGAGGACCAGAAAAGCAGACAAGATCAAGAAGAAGTAATATGAGTACACAACAATAACTGTACTACAATCTCAAACAAATTAAAATAGACTAGATAAATCATCACTAATTATATTCCCTTTTTGAACTATCTCACGACATTATACTCAAGAAAAGTTGAATATAAAATTTTATGTGTAATTTGTCAAATATTGTATTCATCCTTTTTCTTAGCCCAGTTTCTCGTATCCCTCCTAAAGAGATAGGAACAAATACTAGGTCCGAAATTAGCCTTTCCTTTAGTAGAATAAATCCAAATAAATACTCATGACAATATAAATATAGAAATTAGAACAAGAATAAACGACAGCCACGTGGCTAATACGGACGATGTTACTGTATTCTTTTCTGGTTCTCTGAGTTTCTGCATCTTCTTAATGACTATATTAATGATAAAGTTTAAACACATTTAATGACAAATCAAAAATTTAAAGATAAGTCTATCTTATGCTTATCCAACGCAGCCAGCACCACGGCTACAGATTCCGGAGAGTGACGCCACAGAAAATCTACACAACCCCAAAGCTCCCGCCGACGATGATTCTTCCTCAACTTCTACCGGCGGCAGAACTCTCCCGTCGGCGAATAACGTCCTTCCGTTTGTCGGCTGAGCGTCAATGACAACACCTTCAAGCTCCGCCGCTGCAGCGGCGGCCGCACCACCGTCAATCGCTCCGTCTCCCAACCTCCGCTCGACTTCGAGATACTCCCCGAGCGACGCAGGCTTGGAGTCGCACTCGTCTCTGCAAAGCCTCCACCACCTCCGCCGTCGACAATTCCGGCGCTCCTCCTCTTCCGCCGCCGCGGCCACCGCCGCCACCCTACTCTTCTTCGACTTTCTGTTCTTCCGAGAACTCCCCGCGCCGACGAAGCTTTCAACGTTCGATTGACGGTTCTGAGTCATCGATGGAGCTCTAAACGTGATCGCCTGGAATGTAACTCCCATGAGCGTCCCTAACGTTATACTCCGATCATGAAAAAATGAACCTGTAGACTGGTCACACGGTAAAACCCTAACCGTAAACTTCAAACACATTTCACATACACAATATGCAGTTAGGGAACTGAATAAGCAATAACTAGTTACCTCAGTGTCGAGATCAGAAGAAGAAACTGATGAAATTGTGGGAGAAGAAGGTGGTGGTACCAAATCACTCGCCGGATCCAACATTTTTCCTAATTAGGGCTTCAATTCTCTGGGGAATATATTACCAGTAGGAAGCTATAACATATAGTTTGAGGATGAGCAGAAAGGGGTAAGAGAACAGTACATCACCCTGGAAGTATTGTGTGTAAGTATTGTTGGGTTTACAGTGTAATTCTTGTGCATCAGTACTGGTCCTGCAATTTTTTTTTTGGGGGGGGGAGGGGAGGGTGGGTGTTAAATTAGGGGCACACTATGCAATCATACCTTTCTTGGTGGAAGAGTGGAGCAAAAAAGTCCATGTTCCTCTGTGGGAAAATGATCTACTTTTCTGGTTTTCACTGTTTAATCCAACAACTTCTCTGATTTCACTGTTTAATCCCACAACTTTTCTGGTTTTCACTGTTTAACCCTCCCATATAATGTGATTCTCGGCCTATTTTCTGCTCCTCTTGTTGGTTGATGCATCACATCTCATTAGTTTTTTAAATAAAAATAAAAACTTGTGTTGTGGAGCTACAATTTACAACTCATGATTTTGACATTAGTTTCATATGGATGACACAATGAAAGTTTCGAAATCATTAAACGGGACTTAAGTGGAGAACGTATGATTGGAGCTTACGGTTGTATTGGTCAAAATCTGACCACCGTGGTCGACCCAACTGGGAACCCGCTTAGGTGGCGGGATAGCGAGAGACATCATGACCTACTTCAGTCCAACCGAATCATGATTAATGATCTTCAATCAGTCACCTAAGCTTTAACCTCAAATTAGTTAATTTTGCTATTTGTTCATTTTACTCTATTACAAGGTATTTTCATTGTAATACTAAATAAATTCGTGCTACAAGGCAAATTGAAGGTTTTACTTAAAATATTGTACATATTCTATGAATATCACGCTTATCGTTACACAAACAGGAATTTCTTTAGCAATAATTGACAGACTTATTACAGTCAAGCAAAATCTATATCTATATATTATTAAAAGCAGAGAAAAATGTCCTCTACTTAAGTCAAGTGTCAGCCTAGAATAAAGCCACATGGCATAAGTAGTTAGTAATTAGTTATTTAGTTAATAATTAGTTATTGGTTATTGTTTTGAATTTAAATATCTATACAATAATAAAATAAATTTTATAATTAAAAAAATTAAAAAAAAAATTGTCCATTCAAATTGGAGAGTAGTTTCAAGTATGAATTTTTAAATTATTGTAAAAATAAAAAAAATTACAAAAGATAAAAAAACTGCAATTTTAAATTTCTATTTTTAATTATTTTTTTTTAAAATAAAAAGTTTATTTATTTAAAAAATATTATTGAGAATAATAGAATAAAATATAAACAAAAAAATATATCTTCTATTATCTATATACTATTAAAAGGCGAGAAAAAAGTCCTCTCCTTAAGCTAAGTGGCAGCGTAGAATGAAGCCACATGGCATAAGTAGTTAATAATTAGTTATTTAGTTAATAACTAGTTATTGGTTATTTTTTTGAATTTAAAGATCTATAAAATAATAGAACGATAAAAAAAAATTGTCCATTCAAATTGGAGAGCAGTTTCAAGTACGAGTTTCTAAATTATTTTAAAATAAAAAAATAAAATTACAAAAGATAAAAAATTGCAATTTAAATTTCTTTTTTAAATAATTTTTTCTAGTTTTAAAAATAAATAGTTTATTTATCCAAAAAATATTATTGAAAATAATAGAATAAAATATAAATAAAAATAAAAATCTTCTATTATATTGTAAAAAGAAAGTAACATACAAAAATTTAAATAAAGTAATATGCTAATAAAAGTTTCTATTAACAATGAAATATACTATATATTGGATAGTATAATAAAGAATAATACATAACACAAAAACTTATTTGATGCCTATATAAGTCTCATTATTTTAATAGAGATTTTATTCATTAAATTTCAAAGGACATTATTGAAACAATAGGATATCTATTTAATTATTATTGACAAAGTAGTAAGCTGGTACTAATATTTACGGTTGTCATGGACATCCTATTGGAATTATCATCATGACAACTAATTACACACGAGGGCAGTTGATCTGTATTGCCACTTTGATTTTGCCAAGCACTGTATTGGCCTGATTTTGGTTCTCCTAAACATGCCTTTTCTTTGTCAAAAATTTGCGCAACAAAAGTGGGAACAACTTCAAAAACACTTGGCGAATAGTCATTTCCAAAATTGTGGCCTGCCTTTGCTAGTTGATCTGCTACCATGTTCTGTTCTCTGTACGCATGTTGGACTACAGGATTACCTAGCTGGCCCAGATAGTACCTGCAATCATTAATCATGTTAGAGAATGCAATATTGTCAGTATGTAATAGTATGGTAATTTCCTTTGCATCCACCTTCACTTCCAGTGTCTTATGTTATTTTCATATGCCAACTTCAATCCCTGTGTCAATGCATAGAGTTCTGCAAAGGTGGATGATTCATGTGGTGCAGATCCTGCGAAGCCCAATATCCATTCAGCTTTGGAATTTCTAATTAGTTCGCCTATCCCCGCAGTGGTGTCTGAATATGCTCCATCTGTATTGAGCTTATAGAAGTGTGTAGTTGGTGGATTCCATTTAACATTTTTAGTAATTTTTGTTTTATGATCAGTCTTATATGTAGAAGCAGCCAAGTAAGTGTATTCCGCTGCTTGTTGAGTTGTATATTTAAGGCGAATGTTATCCCTAGTCATATTATAAAGATTATTGTTTCGGGTAATCCAAATATTCCATAAACTAATTGGTAGGTAGGTGTTAGGGTTCATGTTGAAAGGTAGTTTGATGTTTTTATAGGTAATTAGTTTACGTAACGAAGTTTGTGTTGATGAAAAGTTTGTAATATGATTAATAAGGAGGATAAGTCCTATTTCCTGCCAATATTTCATAGCATTTACACATTCAAGGAAAATGTGTTTGATTGATTCTTCCTCCCTTTTACAGTAAAAGCAAGTTGCATCTTGGATGATATTAGTTTTTTTTTTAAGTAAAGTCGCGTTGGTAACCTATTGTGGCATAGAAGCCAAATAAAACTTTTAATTTTTGGATGGATAGGGAGTTTCCAAATCCATGAAAAAGTATTTAAAGGTGTTGTAGGTTGATGTGCCTCTAATTCTAGTTTGGTATACATTGATGAACGATAAAATTGCCCGTTGTCGTCAGACCCCAGTAGATTTGATCTCCATGATTGTGTAGTTTAGAAACATAAGTAGCACTAACCAAACTTTTAATATTATGGGCCAAGTCAAAAGGGATTTTTTTCCCAATTCCATCCCGTTTCATTAAGAAGTTTCGAAATTGTTAAATTGTTTTGTTCCAGAGTTAAGGGTCCTTGGATCATAGAACGCATTCTTGTGCCTGGTTTTATCCAAGGGTCATCCCAAAATATAATATGTTTGCCATCACCTATCCTTCATTTATTAATTTGGCATTGTTGCCAACCTTTCAAAATGTTATACCAAGTTTTTGAATTATTAACCGCATTTCTTTTATGAAGGTATTTATTAATGAGAATCTTTGCCCATATTGCTTGTGGTGATTTAAAAGTTCTCCAAGCAAGTCCTGCAAGTAAAGCCGTATTTTAGTGGCTTAATTTTTGAATACCCAGGCCACCAATTTCTTTTGGTGTTGTTACAACATTCCATTTAATAAGGTGCATCTTTTTCTTTATTGAAGTAGTACCCCATAGAAAATTACGCTGGTATTGCTCCATTTTATTAGTGATATACGTTGGAATCTGAATATACTGCATAATATGGTTGAGTAGATTGTTCAAGGTAGATTTAATAAGAGTAGTGCGTCCAGTAATAGTTAGAAAGTTAGTTTTCCATCCCGCTAATCTATTCTTGAAATTATCTAGAAGGAATTGAAAGTCCTCGTTTTTAGGTCGTGCGAAAATAGGAAATCCTAAATATTTAACTAACGACGTCCCTTCCTTTATAGAAAAGGAGTCAGTTACATAAGTCCGATCTGATTGAGTACCATTTTTTGAGAAAAATATTTTAGATTTATCAAAGTTGATCTTTTGCCCTGAACAAAGAGTAAAGTGATTTAGGACATCAATTATTGCATAACAACTCTTAGTTGTGATCTTGAAAAATAAAATAATGTCATCTGCAAATAATAGATGTGAAATTTGTGGCCCTTCTCTAGTTATGAAAATTGGTTGCCATTGAAGGTAATCCACTGATAAGGTAATGCTCCGTGAGAGCATTTCCATACACATTATGAACAAGTATGGTAACAAAGGATCACCCTGACGAATTCCTCTTGAAGGTGTAAAATATTGAGTCCTAGTACCATTAATTAAAATAAAGATGGAGGTCGTTGTAACACAAGACATAATTAAAGTTATCAAGGATGTAGGAATATTAAAATATATAAGTTTCATCCGAATAAAAGACCATTCTAACCTATCAAACGCTTTTTTCAAGTCTAATTTTAAGAGATAGGAGTGTCACGACCCTAAACCCAGACCCGGTCGTGATGACGCCTCTCGTGAAGACAAGGCAAGCCGACACATTTCCAGTTCGAAGTTAAACAGCTAAGCAGCAATACAACAGGCTAAAACATGATTTAATAACGCTAAACAGCGGATAATATCATAACAATGCGGAAGTACAACCCCAAACACAACCCAAACCGGGGTGTCACTAGTCATGAGCATCTACTAAATCTAAATACAATTGACAAAGTCTGGAATGTACTAAGTACAGACTAATAAAATAAGGAGGGAGAAAAGCAGTGCTGCGAATGGCGGCAGCTACCTTGCTAAACTCCGATAACTCTGCCTCCGATCAGCCCCAACCCATTACCGGGTGTAGAATACCTGAATCTGCACACATGGTGCAGGGAGTAAAGTGAGTACTCCAGCTCAGTGAGTAATAATCATAAATAAAGACTGAGTGATAAGAAATCATGAAAAGTGCATCAACAGGTTGTATAGTAGTGGTACAAAACCAGTAAGAAAGCAATGAAGCTGTAAAATCCCTTAAAACATCTTAGCTCAGTTTAAAACTCTTTGAAAATGACTTTTTCAACAGTTACGCAAATGAATGCAGAACAACTAGTGCAGATAAGCACAGAAATCCGCCCCTCAGGGACAAATACACAATTAAGCAAGTAAATGACAGGCAAATAAGAAAGATAAGCACATAAGGTTCGCCCCTCGGGCACAATGTCAACGAATCCGCCCCTCGGGCAATATCTCAGAACAGTACCAGCCCCTCGGGCAATCACATAGAACAATACCAGCCCCTCGGGCTATATCTCACATCACACTGGGTACCCGCGCTCACTGGGGGTGTGCAAACTCCTGGAGGGGTACCTTACGGCCCAAGCGCAATATCAAGCCATCTCGTGGCATCATAAACAGGCTCTCGGGCTCATATCAATATCAAGCCACCTCATGGCGTACAATCTCAGGCCCTCGGCCTCATAATCAGTATCAGTGTATCACCGCTGCGGCGTGCAGCCCAACCCAAAAGATATCCTCACAACACAGGCCCTCGGCCTTACTCAGTCAAAATCACATAAGCCTCTCGGACAACAGTAAAACAGTATTTCTCAGCCCAAACATCATTTAAAAATCATTTGAGTATTAAAATAGAGTAAACATGGCTGTGTTTTGAAAACAGTAAAAATGACATGACTGAGTTCAAGTACAAAGTCAAAACAGTGAGGAAACATAAAAAACAATCCCCGAAGGGTTCAAATAATTGGCACGGAGCTCAAATATGGCATTCGGCCCAAATAATGATGATAGCAAATAGATTTCAATCAAATACGCGGTAAAATCATCAATCGGGACGGACCAAGTCACAATCCCCAATAGTGCACGACCCCACGCTCGCCGTTAAGCATGTGCCTCACCTCAATATAGCACTACGATGTGCAATCCGGGGTTTCAAACCCTCAGAACATCATTTACAACTATTACTCACCTCGAACCGGCTACATCTCTAGCTCGCGATGCCTTGGCCCCTCAAATCGGCCTCCACGCGCGTCGAATCTATCCAAAAACATAGCGAGGACGTCAAAATATGCCAAGGGAACAAAGCCCAAGCGAAAACAATCAATAACGGGCACTAATCCCGAAATTAGCATAAGCCGAGCCCCGGTCCCACTTCTCGAAACTCAGAAATTTTTACATCAATAGAATCCTCATCCTCATATGAGTTCATACATATCAAAAACATCAAAATCGGACCTCAAATGGCCCCTCAAATCCCCACTCAAAGGTCTCTTAAATCTCAAGCCCTAATTACCCATTTTTGCTACTGATTTTTCATGGATTTCAAGCTTACAAATGTTAAAATTCATCATAGAAACAAGTTTAGGGTCCAAAAATCTTACCTCCATGAAATCCTGTTGAATTCCCTCTTCAATTAGCTCTTCCAAGCTTTCTCCCGGATGAAATATGGTGAAAACCCTCTCAAAATAGTGAAGGGTGAAATATATGCATTCTGACCTAGGCATTTTCGCATCTGCGGTCCAAAACCCGCTTCTGCGGTAAATCACCCACATCTGCTGCGCCGCATCTGCGGTCCCCAATCCGCAGATGCGGAAATACCAGAAGCAGCAATATTAGCTGCTGCAACAAAATTCCAATCTCTCCGAAATCATTCCGAAATCACTCTGAGGTCCCCGGGACCTCAACCAAAAGCACAAACATATTCTAATACCTTATTCAAACTTGTACCAACCTTCAAATCATCTCAAACAACATCAAATCACCCAAAACACGTCGGATTCAAGCTTAAGTTTCTAAAAATCTTTTGAAATACGCTTTTGATCAAAAACCCAACCAAACCACGTCCGAATGACCTGAAATTTTGCACACACATCCCAAAACTGTAACTCTAGAAATTTCATCCCGACCTCTATATCAAAATCTCACCTATCAACCGGAAAATGCCAAAATCTTAATTTCGCCAATTCAAGCCTAAACTTTCCACGGACTTCCAAAATGCATTCCGATCACGCTCCTAAGTCCCAAATCACTTAACGGAGCTAACCAAATCATAAAATTTCCGATCCGAGATCATATACAAACAAGTCAAATCTGGGTCAAACTTTTCAAATTTCAAGCTTCAAATTGAGAACTGTTCTTCCAAATTCATTTCGATTACCCTGAAAACCAAAACCAACAATTTACATAAGTCATAATACATCATACGGTGCAAGTCATGCCCGAGAACTGGCGATCAAAGTGTAAAAACTCAAAACGACCGGTCGGGTCGTTATATCCTCCCCCACTTAAACATACGTTCGTCCTCGAACGTGCCCGGAGTTGTTCCAAAAGCCGACCATTTGCCGAATGACCTTACCATGAACATACCCGAGGGTGATCCCACGTCACCCTATCTCCTATAGGTCCGATAACACACAGAAACTGGAATTTCTCATCCAATCCAGCCCAAAAACCATAGAACCACATCTTCCACTTCTGAAACCTTCAATGCGATCAGAATCTCACATTTATACTGTGAATAAGCTCGAACAAGCTGTAATAACCCATAGTTGCAACCTCAGGTGAAATTACATGATATACCACATAACCAAACGTTTGCAGCGATAACTTCTAATCATAACAACCGCACACAACAACCGAATACCTGTAGAAACCTCTTATCCACTAAAGTCTCATTCCAACACTTTCATATACTGCCAATGATAAATAAAACACACACTAAACCATAACCATTTCTTAGATCAACCATTCATGAAGCCTCTTCTCCTTTGGCAAAAACCATAGCAAATTTCTGAGCCAACCCTCGATATTTATTCTTCCAACGAGCAAAAATTGAATCCGTTCGTATTCATTAATGATCCCAACGACCCCATCTAATCACACACAACCACTCTGGTGACATGACACCTCAATGCAGACTAAAGCCGTAACTTGCGCAATCCGCTCACCAATAAGAAACAATCCGAACATACTCAACTCATGATAATGACTCAAATGAAAGAGCTGTACCTCAAGCTCACCGGTACCACCACAATACAAGGCCGAGAACCCGTCTCACGTCGTAGAAATAGAACACACGAATCTAATCCGCAAGGTCATATCTCCCCATAACTTCGCTGCAACGCGCGATCCTATCCAAATACTGCACCACATGAAACACCTCAAGTCACTCTGCTCGAAATTGACGACCACGCGCGATTGATGTCTAGAACCAAAGCAAATCATCATGACCACAGTGAAGAAAATACATAACACTACTCAACCCAAAAGGATATAACCGATACGCCATCCACCGAGCAACACCCAATTTCTCTTCCCGCTCGACTCCTACTATGAAACCTTAATAGAACCGCACCATATGTGCCTATAACCCACAAATCATAACAGCTCGCAACACAGAAAGGTAACTCATAGATCTCCCTAGATTACTAATAGGCTCAAGAACAATCGAATCGACACATTCCTCAACAATACAATTCGGAGCCAACCAAGCCGACTCAAGTTAGAACACGCATCCATATTGGCCTGCCAACGAACTCCTTATCAAGGAAATCCTGAAGCTGCTCCTTCAACTCCTTTAACTCTACCGGTGCCATACGATACGGTGCCCGACATCAAATCAATACCAAAATTAACAACCTTGCCTGGCGACATGCCCGGTCACAAGAAGCACATCCGAAAAATCCCTCACCACTAGAACTGAATCAATATGAGGAGCCTCTGCTCTGACATCCATCACGAGAGCCCAAATAAGGAAGCCAATCCTTCCCCGCCATCTGCTGGGCTTCGGAATATAAAACCACCCTACTAAGGACATAATCCGTCGAACCTCGCCACTCGGTCCGTGGCATACCCGGCATAACCAACATCGCCGCCTTAGCGCAATAGCTCCGAATGATACAACACTGAGACAACCAATCCATACCCAATATTACCTCCAAAATCTAACGTACCAAGCAGCAAAAGATCCCCTCAAATCTCCAAACCCCTATAGTACCTGAACAGTGCCGATACACACGACCCACAACCACAACATAGCCTGAATATGAGAACTCCCAGTCTCCAACTCCATATAGCACACGGATCACATATCGGATTCCAATTCCACCATCCGAGCACATACCACATCTCAAATATCCAATCACTCCGAGAGACACTCTAACATTCCTGTGCCACCAAGAAAACTCGAATATCAGCAGTCGGTCTAACAAGAAAGTGCCGCAATACCGCCGAAGTACCATCAACTTAATCACATTGCCTTTTTTCTGAAATATATACCCTCATCAAATTACCTCCAACTAGCAATACCATTTCCTTAATCATCTGAAGATCATCTCTCCAATTATTTGAAACCGCCCATGCTGCCTGAGAATTTATGGCCTTCCGTTCAGAACTGAACCGCAACCTTACACACGCAAATCTCAACCTCCACACATACCGCATATACCAATCCATCCTAAAATAACATGAGAATTTCATATCCCATTCCGAGCCACAAGCAGCTATGTACTCAACCAACCAAGAACTTTTCCATCGATCCCATTCTAGAAGAAAATCACTATACATCTCAAGCTCCTCATGCCAGCAGAAAATATACGCCTCTAACCGCGGTAGAAATCAACAAGAACTCTCCGACTCCCCTTGCACAAAACCAAGTCTGTCAGGACTGAATCCTCCTAACTCAATCAACCTACGCATGCCACTAAAACCCAAGAGCATCACCGCGAAATACCTGTAGAACTCATTACCTCGTAAACATCCAAGGAACTAATCATATCCTTACCATACCGATCTGGCCTACTAACAAGCTATCCCATCAATCCAAGCTCCCTTCTGATTTACCTTCAATTGATACTCCTTCTTGCCATAACATCACATTTCCTCAACCCAATCTCACCACACGAGACCCAAGCATAATACCACACAGCCTAAGGCTCATAACCCGCTGAATACTCTTTTAAGTGTTCCCAAAAGCACCACATTCAAGTTACCTACCCTGAACGGACTTACTGCGAATCTGAAGCCATTACCTTCACCTTCCCGATACTGATACATAGAATCCCATAATTAATATAGAAAATACCACAAGTCTTGCCATCTTCCACTGAAAACTCAGTTTCTAGCCACAGTACAACTTGCAAATTTCCACTTGTTACATGTAAAACCCAAAACGCATTAGAACCATTCTCAAACACCTATGAAGCATGATATAACCTTACCCTAGTCGAAAATTCTTCCTTTACTCGAGCCATCCTCAGGCTCAATCTCCGTAAACCATAACGGATTCACCAACACGCCTCAAACTGGAGCCAACATAGCACATAACCGTGCAATTAGCTAATCAATAGCAAACTCCCCCACTTGGCTCGAAGCCATAGATCAAAACACACAAAATAACCCATAACACATACTCTTAATTGCTGCCATAATACCACAGTGAGATTAACTCAATCCTTCATAAGCTCGTGGAACACAGACCATCTGGTACTTCATATCTCCTGCAACCCTCGCATTTGCTCACGTAACAATTAAACCCACTCTCTTAAGCAGCTCAAATTCACATTGCAACACACATATTTCACTTGTAATTGAGATCTTCTAACCGTCAACATAAGGATCACACAACTCCAAAACACTTCGCAGGAGATAACCCACCTGCTTTGCCTCAAGCTAACATTTATGCATGCCTTCCACCGTCATGAACATTACGCAGTCACTTAATCTTCCCGAGTTTGAACTCATAACACAACATGAAATTTACTTCACTCCCAACTAGGAAACATGAAAAGATTTTTCACGTGCCCATATATCGGGGCTAAAACTCGAATCAAGACGGAAATCAAGCACCTAATAGTTCTTCTATCCCCCAGTAGACCCTCCTCGTCGCTCCTAAATCATACGAATACATTTTGCAGTCACATCACCCTCATCACGTAACTATCCAGTCATTACTCCCCTTAATAGGGACACAACATAACATATAGATCCAGAAACACGTGCTTACACAATCAGCACCTCGGTGCTCAAGCTATAGGAAAAATCCGGCCTCGAGCCCTCCAGACTGGCCCAACATCAGCACATAGAGATCACATCTTGCCCCTCGATTAGGGAATCACAAGCCATCGACGCACATCTGATACTGAGCGCTCGTGTGCGCATACGAACGCGTGGAAGGAATTTCAACAGTTACTTTTCAAGCTGAATAAAGGACGCACGATAAGAATTTCAAGAATGTGAAGCTTTTCCTAAAGGTTCTGCAGCCTCTCGAGGATAAATACAGACGTCTCTGTACCGATCCACGAGACTCTACTAAACCTGCTCATGACTCGTGAGACCTATGTAACCTAGGCTCTGATACCAACTTGTCACGATCCTAAACCCAGACCCGATCGTGATGGTACCTCTTGTGAAGACAAGGCCAGCCGACACATTTCCAATTCGAAGTTAAACAGCTAAGCAGCAATACAACAGGCTAAAAAGTGATTTAATAACGCTAAACAACGGATAATATCATAACAATGCGGAAGTACAACCCCAAACACAGCCCAAACCGGGGTGTCACTAGTCACGAGCATCTGCTAAATCTAAATACAATTGATAAAGTCTGGAAAGTACTAAGTACAGACTAATAAAATAAGGAGGGAGAAAAGCAGTGGTGCGAACGCCGGCAGCTACCTTGCTAAACTCCGATAACTCTACCTCCGATCAGCCCCAACCCGCTACCGGGTGTAGAATACCTGAATCTGCACACATGGTGCAGGGAGTAAAGTGAGTACTCGAACTCAGTGAGTAATAATCATAAATAAAGAGTGAGTGATAAGAAATCATGAAAAGTGCATCAACAGGCTGTATAGAAGTGGTACAAAACCAGTAAGAAAGCAATGAAGATGTAAAATTCCTTAAAACATCTTGTCTCAGTTTAAAACTCTCTGAAAATGACTTTTTCAACAGTTACGCAAATGAATGCAGAACAACTAGTGCAGATGAGCACAGAAATCCGCCCCTCGGGCACAAATACACAATTAAACAAGTAAATGACAGGCAAATAAGAAAGATAAGCACATAAGGTTCGCCCCTCGGGCACAATGTCAACGAATCCGCCCCTCGGGCAATATCTCAGAACAGTACCAGCCCCTCGGGCAATCACATAGAACAATACCAGCCCCTCGGGCTATATCTCAGATCTTACTGGGTACCCGCGCTCACTGGGGGTGTGTAGACTCGTGGAGGGGCCCCTTCTTGCCCAAGCGCAATATCAAGCCATCTCGTGGCATCATAAACAGGCTCTCGGCCTCATATCAATATCAAGCCACCTCGTGGCGTACAATCTCAGGCCCTCGGCCTCATAATCAGTATCAGTGTATCACCGCTGCGGCGTGCAGCCCGACCCAAAAGATATCCTCACAACACAGGCCCTCGGCCTTACTCAGTCAAAATCACATAAGCCTCTCGGGCAACAGTAAAACAGTATTTCTCAGCCCAAACATCATTTAAAAATCATTTGAGTATTAAAACAGAGTAAACATGGCTGAGTTTTGAAAATAGTAAAAATGACATGACTGAGTTCAAGTACAAAGTCAAAACAGTGAGGAAACATCAACAACAATCCCCGAAGGGTTCAAATAATTGGCACAGAGCCCAAATATGGCATTCAACCCAAATAATGATGATAGCAAATAGATTTCAATCAAATACGCGGTAAAAGCATCAATCGGGACGGACCAAGTCACAATCTCCAATAGTGCACGACCCCACGCTCGTCGTTAAGCGTGTGCCTCACCTCAATATAGCACTACGATGTGCAATCCGGGGTTTCAAACCCTCAGAACATCATTTACAACCATTACTCACCTCGAACCGGCTATATTTCTAGCTCGCGACGCCTTTGCCTCTCAAATCGGCCTCCACGCACGTCGAGTCTATCCAAAAACAAAGCGAGGACGTCAAAATATGCCAAGGGAACAAAGCCCAAGCGTAAACAATCAATAACGGGCACTAATCCAGAAATTAGCAAAACCCGAGCCCCGGGCCCACTTCTCGAAACTCAAAAATTTTCACATCAATAGATTCCTCAACCTCATACGAGTTCATACATATCAAGAACATCAAAATCGGACCTGAAATGGCCCCTCAAATCCCCACTCAAAGGTCTCTTAAATCTCAAGCCCTAGTTACCCATTTTTGCTGCTGATTTTCCATGGATTTCAAGCTTAAAAATGTTAAAATTCATCATAGAAACAAGTTTAGGGTCCAAAAATCTTACCTCCATGAAATCCTCTTGAATTCCCTCTTCAGTTAGCTCTCCCAAGCTTTCTCCCGGATGAAATATGGTGAAAACCCTCTCAAAATTGCGAAGGGTGAAATACATGCATTCTGACCCAGGCATTTTCGCATCTGCGGTCCAAGACCCGCTTCTGCGGTAAATCACCCTCATCTGCGGTCCCCAATCCGCAGATGCGGAAATACCAAAAGCAGCAATATTAGCTGGTGCAACAAAATTCCAATCTCTCCGAAATTATTCCGAAATCACTCCGAGGCCCCCGGGACCTCAACCAAAAGCACAAACATATTCTAATACCTTATTCAAAATTGTACCAACCTTCAAATCATCTCAAACAACATCAAATCACCCAAAACACATCGGATTCAAGCTTAAGTTTCTAAAAATCTTCTGAAATACGCTTTTGATAAAAAACCCAACCAAACCACGTCCGAATGACCTGAAATTTTGTACACACATCCCAAATGACATAATGAAGCTACTTCAACTCTCGGAATTTCATTCCGACCTCTACATCAAAATCTCACCTATCAACTGGAAAACACCAAAATCTTAATTTCGCTAATTCAAGCCTAAACCTTCCACGGACTTTCAAAATGCATTCCGATCACGCTTCTAAGTTCCAAATCACCTAACGGAGCTAACCAAATCATAAAATTTCCGATCTGAGATCATATACAAACAAGTCAAATCTGGGTCAAACTTTTCAAATTTCAAGCTTCAAACTGAGAACTGTTCTTCCAAATTCATTCCGATTACCCTGAAAACCAAAACCAACAATTTACATAAGTCGTAATACATCACACGGGGTAAGTCATGCCCGAGAACTGGCGATCAAAGTGCAAAAACTCAAAACGACCGGTCGGGTCGTTACAAGGAGGACTTGCCATTCATTTTCCTAAAGTAATTTAAAGCTTCCTGTACTATTATAGCATAATCTGAAGCTCGTTTGCCTTGTTGGAAACTAGTCTGGGTAGTTCCTATGATATTAGTAATGATTGGTTTTAGTCTATTAACAATTAGCTTAGTAACCAACTTATACAAGATATTACATAAGCTTATAGGTCGATATTGCTGAATAGTAGTAGGAGTTTTAACCTTAGGAATGAGACAAATGAAGGTTTGATTTAATTCTTGAGGCATGTTCTTAGTATTAAAGATGTCCTAACAAAATAGAGTGACCTTATTGCCAACATCTGACCAAATTTTTGGTAGAAAAAAGGATGAAGCCCGTCCGGACCTGGTACTTTATATGGTTTAAAACTATAAAGGGCACATTTAACCTCCTCTTGCCTAAGAGGCTCCTCCATCTGATGATTTTCATATACAAATAGTCGATGAATATTCAAGTCATTATAACTTCTGTTAGAACTTAACTTTTTAGTTGTGAATATTGTTTGATAAAAGGCTAGAATATGTTGTTTTAGATCATTTTGATCGAAAATCTAGTTACCAACCAAATCTCTTAGACCAAATATTCTATTCCTTCTACGTCTATGAATAGTAGACATATGAAAGAATTTTGTGTTCGCATCTCCTTCATTTAGCCAGTTGATGCGAGACTTTAATTTCCAAAATTCCTCCTCTAAATGTAATATATTACTGTATTGCATAGATAAATTTGTTTCCAAATTTTAAAGGAATGTACTAGTAGGGTAATGTATAGAAGCTTGAATTCCTGCTAGCCTAGCTAATAATTTTCTTTTTTGTTGGAAAATATTCCCAAAATATTGTTTATTCCATAGTGTAACTACTGCTTGAAAGTATTTAGTCGTTTGAAGCAAAGATTGATCACTAGACCAAACTTTACGAACTAATTCTGGGAACTGTGAGTGTGATACCCACATAGTTTCAAAACGAATTTTTTTTTGTTGTATCCTAGGAGCGTGTTCTAATGTAATTAAGAGGGGACAATGATCCGAATAAGTTCGGGGTAGATGCTTCACTACAGCTTCTGGATACAAGTTTATCCAGTCATAATTTGCTAAAAAGCGATCAAGCCTTTCTAAAATTATATTACCATGTCTACGTTTGTTAGTCCATGATTAAATTATCATAACATAAGAAAAATAAAATTACAAAAGATAAAAAAACTGCCAATTTTAAATTTCTTTTTTAAAAATAATTTTTGTTTTTATTTTTAAAAATAAAAAATTTATTTATTCAGAAAATATTATTGAGAATAATAGAATAAAATATAAATAAAAATATATATACTCCATTCGTTCCAATTTATGTGAACCTGTTTGACTGGGCACGGAGTTTAAGAAAAAATGAAGACTTTTGTAATTTGTGGTCCTAAACAAGTCAAAAAGGGGCCCAAGTTATTTGTGTGGTTATAAAATCTTCTCATTAAGGGCATAATTGTAAGTTTAAGCTAAATTGTTACCAAATTTCAAAAGGGGTCATTCTTTTTGGAACGGACCAAAAACGAAATAGGTTCACATAAACTGGTACAGAGGGAGTATCTTCTATTATATTGTAAAATGAAAGTAACATACAAAAATTTAAATAAAGTAATATGCTAATAAAAGTTTCTATTAGCAATGCAATATACTAAATATTAGATAATATAATAAAGAAAAATACAGAACACAATAAGTTATTCGATGCCTATATAAGTCTCATTAATTTAATAGAGATTTTATTCATTAAATTTCAAATAATATTATTGAGCTATCTAAAAATTATTAAAAAGAGAGGAAAAAATCCTCTCCGCCAAGTGGCAGCCTAAAAAAAAGCCACATGGCATGAGTAGTTATCTATCTATATATTATTAAAGGAGAGGAAAATTTTTCCTCTCCTTAAGCCAAGTGTCAGCCTAGAATAAAGCTACATGGTGTCATACCTCCTTTTTCCGAGGGGAATTGGGAGTTTTTCTAATTAAAGTGACATTATTCGAAATGGCATTATTTACTTATTTTAGAGTCGCCACTTGGAATAATTTTATGGTGTCCCAAGTAACTGGTTCATTTTAAATCTCAAATCGAGCAAATTGACTCTTATTTATGGTCTGCGAACATAGAAGACCGGGTAAAGAATTATGTTAACCCGCGAAAAGGTGTGAGACACTCCCGAGTTCCGTTGTTTTAGCACGGTCGCTCAACTATTAATGATTGGCCTAATTATCTAATTTATTATATGTTTTAAACCTATTTTGCATTTTAAACTTTCTGACCGCTTTTAAAAGAATTTTAATTGCTTTTAGGATTTATGAAATTTGTCTGAACAAGTCGCGATGTCGCGCACTCGTTTGTTTTTGTACACGTCGCGAATCGCGTCACGTGAAACGCACCTGCGATTTGCAACATGTTGATTTTTATTATTGTTTGAAGTTATGATTGAGTCACATGAAATACGCATCCAAATTGGAAAATTATGTATCATGACTATGCCACGGGAACCGTACCCATAATCACAATATTTTATTATCAATCGCGCCTAAAGCAAGCTATGATGTTCGGAATCGTTCATTTCCTATGTTTGAGATTGTTGTGAGGCTGAAGAATTATGGAATAAATTTGTGGAGAAGGGGTGCATGATTGGATTATTAAAATTAAGGAATAAATGAGAACATTAGGCTAACGTTGTATTCATGCCCATTATCAAGCTCAAGGTTAGAATAACCATGACTTGAAACATTCTACCAAAACAAGATCAAATTAGGCAATTACTGGCCCAATCGATTATTTGGCCCAAGCTAATTTAAATCAAACTTAAGTTTTTAAAAGTTGCAACACTTTGCAATTTCAAAATCCCTACCGCATGGAACTGCTGACTTATGCAAAAGACATGATGCAAATCATGTAAACAAAATGCAACTTTAATCACAAAAGAAAAAGAAACAATAAAAATCATATCATACATGTACTATAATTAATTCGACTAGCAGCTTGTGGCAGTCCAATTGCCACCGCAAATGACCAAAGCATTGTAAACTTAGCTCCTAAAGAAAGTCATGGCAGAGAATCACGTAATATCAAAGAAACAGATAGACTACCTAGGCAAACTAACACAAAGAACAACAACAACTGATCAAAATCATAAGTAAGATGAAATGGAGACAAAATAAAAAGAATGAATGGACCTTTATTGATGAATTTGGAGATGAGAACTTGTAACCCAACAGACCAAAATGAGCAACAAACAAGCTCAACCAACAGAAACTTTCGGCCAGAGAAATCTCACGTCGACTTCGAATGGACCTCTTAGACTATGAACTTCAACTGGGTTAAAACAGGGGGCAGAAGTGGGCTGTTTTCAGATGTTTTTTAGAGCTGACTTTGGCTGCATTTTCAGCTAAAATTTGGACTATTTCGAGGTGCGACGCGGCTGCATTTTTGAAGATCGTTTCAGCTGTTTTGACTGATTTTCGCGGCTTTTTTTTTTCCAGCTAGTTCTTGACTCATTCTGGAGTTAATGTTTGCTGATTTCGATGGAGGAAAATAGTATTTGATAAGAAAAAGGAATTCTTATTTTTCTAGGCTGATGTGCCTCTTAATGAGAAGAAGACGATGGCTTCTGATTTATTTCTTTAATTCGCTGTAATGATCCGACCAGTTGTTTTTTTTCCTAGAACCTTGTTCCCCTAAATGTTACTTTCTGTACTTGTTTTTACTGATTTATGACTTTCGGGGATGGTTGGTTCGAGATTTGGAAGAGTTTGGGTTGAAATCGGAGCACTTGGTTCCTTAAGGTTGGCTTAAAAAGCCAAGGTTGACTTCGGTCAACATTTTGAGTAAACAACCTCATAATCAGGATTTGACGGTTCCAATAGGTTCGTATGATGATTTCGGACTAGGGCGTATGCTCGGATCGGGTTTTGGTGACCCGGGAGCGTTTTGGCGCCTAATAGTGAGAGTTGGTTCTTGAAGGTTTTTGAAGTTCTTTAAATTTGGTTTGGAGCGAGTTTTGGTGATATCAAGGTCCAAACAAAACTCCGAGACCGGGAATAGTTCCGTAATGTCATTTAAAACTTGCACGCAAAATTTTGTGTCATTCCGAGTAGCATAAGTACGTTTCGGCGCATTGGAAGTAAATTGAAGAACTTGAAGTTTTTAAGTTTGATTCAATTGGTTTTGGGGGGAGATTCTTTGTTTTAATGTTGTTTCGAGCATTCCGAGAGTTCCAACAAGTCTGTTTTATGATTCCAAACTTGTGTGTATGTTCGGGCGGGGCCCCGGGGGCCCTGAGTCGATCGGACGAGGCTCAAACCATTTTGGGAGCTGAAGCTCCCCAGATCTATCAAAACCGCACCTGCGGTTGGCCAGTCGCAGGTGCGGGCCAAGTCTCGAAGATGTGGCCAAGGGAGGGCAGCCCAAATTCCGCAGGTGCGTCCCCTTCTCCGCAGAAGCAGTAAAACGCCCGCAGAAGCGTCCCCAACCGGCCCAGGAATTTCCGCAGAAGTGGACCCTTTGTCTGCAGAAGCGAGGCGCAGGTGCGGAAATCGCTGGAGGCAGTGAGCCTTATTTATTACGGGTTAGGCTATTTTTATCACATTTTCCTCCACTCTTGGGCGATTTGAGAGCTTCTAAGGAAAGGATCTCAGCCTAGCTTTGTGAGGTAAGTAATTTCTTCTAAATGTGAGTTTAATACATTGATTATGGGTAGATTCAACATGAAAATTGGTAGAAATCAAGGGTTTAGAGGAAAACCTAGGTTTTTGATAAAAATGAGATTTGACCACAAAATTTGGTTATGGAACTTAGTAAAAGTCATATATTTATGTTCCTAAGGATATGGATAACAACTTTCTTCGAAAATTTTCGGAATCCGGGCACGTGGACAGGGGGTGAACTTTAGGAATTTTGCCTTTTGGGTTAGTTAATCACTTTAATAGTTAGAATATGAACTTTTGAACATATATCGACTACTTTTTACACTATTTAAATAGTTTTGGATTGTTCGGCTCCGATTTGAGGGTTTTGAGCGCATTCTTTAGTTTGGAAGTAGGCTTTGAGACGAGGTAAGTCTCTTTTCTAACCTTGTAAGAGGGAATTTACCCCAGAGATGAACTTAATTAATATGTGTGGTTATTTGGGGGGGGGGGGGGGAGGGTACGTATGCACGAAGTGACGAGAGTCCGTACGTAGCTACTATTCTTGTTTATGTCCGGGTAGTTTTAGGTTTACACCATGCTTTCAGATACCGTTATTTGATTATACTTGTTGATTTTATCTAATAGAACTAAGCTGAGGATTTTAAGAGCTTAAAAGCTTCAAGTTGAATTGTCATTATTTTGTAAGGAAATCAAGGAAGGGTTATATTTTATTGATAAATTTGTATTTGTCCGCATCACAAGTATATTCCGCGAGCGGCGTAATTCTTTCTTTTATTCGCATCAGAGCGGGTCGTTTTCCTTGGCAGGTTTAATGGATGCATCTATGGTTCGCGCCTTTCGACCCTCGGCAGTGCACAATTTACCTTTATGTTGGATCGGGCCGAACGTCCTCGGTGGTATTCATGTGTGATAATAGAACTGGAAGTTCCTTTTATAATTGGTATAAATTCGTTGTGGTGTGATCATATATTTTAAAGGGAGGAAGTGATTTAAGCTCTTACATATGGTGAATACTTGTTCAGTTATTTTAGTTTTAAATCTTATTGTTGTATATCATGCTTAAGTAGAAATTTCATAATATCATGTTATTGGCTCTAGTAAGTGTCAGAGTCGACATCTCGTCACTACTTCTTCGAGGTTAGACTAGATACTTACAGTGTACATATTATTTATGTACTCCCGCTACACTTGTGTACTTAATTGTACAGGATCTGAGGCAAGTGCATCTGCTTACAAGTCTGGTGCGTAGATTGATCCCCATCTCGAGACTTCACGGTGAGCTGACTTTCGAGCCGTTCCGTAGTAGCTGGAGTCTCTCTTATGTCTTATTTTCTGTCTATTTTCATTCAGACAATAGGCTAGTTTTTTTTGTATATTCTACTAGATTGCCCATATACTCGTGACACCAGGTCTTGGCACACACACTAGTAGACTTTTAATTTTGGAATTGTTATATGATTATGGTTTGTACTCATTGCTTCCGTTTGATTTTTGTTCCATGGTAAATTTATTAATCTTTTTAACGAATGAAGAATTATTATCCACATAGTAATTTATTTAAACGGGGAATCACTAGTGCGATCAGTGTTGGCTTGCCTAACAACGGTGTTGGGCGCCATCACGGCTTATTATGGATTTGGGTTATGACAACATGGTATCAAAGCAATAGGTTCACGTAGGTCTTACAATTTATGGGCAAGACTAGTAGAGTCTTGCGGATCGGTGAGGAGACGTCTGTACTTATCTTCGAGAGGCTACAGGGTGTTAGGAAACTACTCTTTATTCGTCTCCTATCGTGTAGTTGATGGTATACTAAGTTTCCTTCTTCTATTCTCTCACAGATTGTGGGAACGCTTACAACAGATGTTCCAGACCCGGGAGGAGCTGCTCTCCCCATTGCTAGAGGCCGAGGCAGAGGCCGGGAGAGGTCACCAGATGAGGTAGGGGATGGGGGCATCCCAGAGCTTCCCCAGTAGTACCACAAAAGCGGATCCAGTGGAGGATCCCATCATTGAGGAGAGGGGCGAGGTGCCTACCGCAGAGCCAGCCCCAGTAGATTTTATGACAACACCGGGCTTTCAAGAGGTCATGGGCCGTATGCTGAGGTTCATGGACACTATGACTCAGGCTGGTTTATTTCCAGCAGACCCAACCACATCTCAAGCAGGAGGGGGAGCACATGCCCCAACTACTCAGGCTCCTAGGCATGCAGCTGTAGTATATCAGACTCCGGGTACAGTACCTGTAGGCGGAGCCCAGCCAGTTGCCGCGACTGCACCTGAGCCTAGACCAACTGTGGATGGTGATCCACATAAGCTAGTGGACAGATGGACTAGGCTACACCCTTCTATCTTCGGGGGTGAGCGGCATGAGGATCCCCAGGACTTCATTGATCGGTGCAGGGACAGACTGCCCAACATGAGGATATTGGAGTCCCGTGGAGTGGATTTAACTGCTTTCCAGTTGGAGGGCAGGGCCCGTAGATGGTGGCAGTCTTATCTTCTTGGCAGAACATCGGGTTCTCCTCCCATGACTTGGGACCAATTTACATAGCTTCTATTGGACATGTATATTCCACCCTCTCAGAGGGAAGAGTTGCGAGGTCAGTTCGAGTAGCTCGAGCAGGGTCAGATATCAGTGACCGACTATGAGGCGAGATTCTCTGCGTTGTCTCGCCATGCACTCATGATACTTCACACAAACGCAGAGAAAGTGCGGAGATTTGTTGTAGGGTTGTACCCCAATATTCGGGCTAGCATGGCCCGAGAGGTTGAGATGGATACTGATTATCAGCTAGTGGTGGAGATTTCTCGAAGGATTGAGGGTTATCGCCAGAGGGGTAGAGAGCAAATGCAGTATGACAAGAGAACCCGATTCTCTGGAGAGTTTAGAGGTGCCCCGGCTCGGGGCAGAGGTCAGTTTAGGAGAGGTCAGCCTAGCAGGCCCACATATCCAGTACCACCACCTCCTCTGGGTGCTCCAGCGTGACCCTATTTTAGTGTCATGCCAGAGAATTCTTACCGCCCACCAGCTCATCAGGGTTCCTCTAGTGCCTACTTCAGTGCCATGCCAGAGAGTTCATACCGCCCACCAGCCATCTAGGGTTCTTTTAGTGGGTATTCAGGCCATCAAGGCCAGACTTTGGGACCACAGTATATGGTACCGAGAGGTTGTTATGAGTGTGGAGATTCGGGTCACATGAAGAGATTTTATCCCAAACTTTGGGTCAAGGCAGTACAACATGGTCATCAACCAATAATTTCAGCACCAACCGTCCGACCGCCTAGAGGTGGGGGACAAACGGGTATAGGCCGTCCTAGAGGTGGAGGTCAGGCAGGGGGAGGTCAGCCAACTATTGTTCAGCCAGGTGGAGGCTAGCCAGCCGGCACTCCAGCTAGATTCTATGCTTTTTCGGCCATACTAGATGTAGTGGCCTTAAATGTCGGGATCACAAGTACTATTTCTGCCGTGATCATATGTGTCATCTCTGTTTGCTCACTTCCTGGATATTCCTTGTGATTCCTTGGGTACTCCTATTTATGTATCCACTCCTATTGGCGATTCTATGGTTGTGGATCGGATCTATCGGTCCTGTATGGTCATATTCTGTGGTTACGAGATTAGAGCAGACCTTCTATTACTTGATATGACTGATTTTGAGGTCATCTTGGGCATGGACTGGTTATCCCCATATCACGCCATCCTTGATTGCCATGCCAAGACTGTTACTTTAGCGATGCTAGAGTTGCCGAGATTGGAGTGGAAGAGTTCCTCTGTTAGTACAGCTAGTCGGGTTATCTCTTTTATGAAGGCTCGACATATAGTCGAGAAGGGTTGTTTGGCTTATCTAGCCTATGTTTGGGATACCACCGCAGAGTCTCCGACGATTGATTCAGTGCCAGTAGTCCGGGAGTTAGCCGATGTGTTTCCTTCTGACCTTCCAGGCATGCCACCAGATTGCGATATTGATTTGGCTCCAAGTACCCAGCCTATATCCCACTGTACCGTATGGCTCCGGAAAAGCTAAAGGAGTTAAAGAAACAACTGGAGGATTTGTTAGCAAAGGGGTTTGTTAGACCAAGTGTGTCACCCTGGGGTGCACCAGTGTTATTTATGAAGAAGAAAGATGGAATTATGCGGATGTGCATTGATTACCGCCAGTTGAACAAAGTTACCATCAAGAACAAGTACTCGTTGTCGTGTATAGATGATTTGTTTGACCTGTTGCAAGGTGCTATAGTGTTCTCTAAGATCGACTTGCGGTCAGGGTACCATCAGCTGAAGATTCGGGACTCAGATGTTCCGAAGACTGCTTTCCGTACTAGGTATGGCCATTATGAGTTTCTGATATGTTCTTCGGCTTGACTAATGCCCCGGCGGCGCTTATGGATTTAATAAACCGGGTGTTCAGGACTTATATTAATTCCTTGTTATTGTCTTCATTGATGACATCTTGATTTACTCACGTAGCCTGGGGGAGCACGAGCAACATTTGAGAGTAGTGCTTCAGACATTGCGAAAACAGAAGCTGTATGCTAAGTTCTCCAAGTGTGAGTTTTGGCTAGAGTCTGTGGCATTCTTGGGGCATGTTGTATCAGGCGAGGGTATTAAGGTGGATCCCAAGAAGATTGAGGCAGTTCAAGGTTGGCCTCGTCCCACTTTGGTGACTGAGATCAGGAGTTTCCTGGGGTTAACAGGTTACTATCACCGGTTTGTGCAGGGCTTTTCATCCATTGCAGGACCTTTGACTAGATTGACCCCGAAGGGTGCTCCGTTCCGTTGGTCTGATGATTGTGAGGCGAGCTTTCAGAAGCTCAAGATAGTTTTGACCACAGCACCAGTTCTGGTGTTGCCTTCCGGTTCGGGGATGTATACAATGTATGGTGACGCTTCACGTGTTGGATTGGGTTGTGTATTGATGCAGGAAGGGCGAGTTATTGCATATGCTTCACGTCAGCTGAATATTCATAAGAGGAATTACCATGTGCACGATTTGGAGTTAGTAGCGATTGTTATGCTCTTAAGATATTGAGGCATTTACCTGTATTGTTACATCCCGCATTTTCGTATGTTAAAGTTTCATCGTAAGTTAATCGACGTAAGTTCGAGAATGAGATTATTTTGAGCTTATAAGCTTATGCTATTTCAAACAAGTTATGAGTAAATTCGTGAAGGTGAAGGGGAAGCAAGTCAAAGAAAATAAATTTTCGTCCAAGTTTGACATGTTGGGATAAAATACGGCCCGAGCTAAAATACTCGGTATTTATGGACTGGTGCCATACAAGGTACCACATGACCATGATAGTAAGGTGTATAAGGTATGTGAAAAGTGAGTAGTATTTTGAGTAGGTGGAAATAATTCTTAATTATATGGGTAATTGGTTAATTATTGGGTAATGGGACATTACCTAGTTAATTAATAATTGATGGTGGATTGATTGAAGTCTTTGGATAAAGACTAAAGCATAAAAATATGTGGCGGCCCTTTGAAATACATTAAGTGACTCATAACTTGGAAGGCAAGGTGGCCATTTAAGTGTCATGTAAATGACACTTCCGTAGGATATCTAACATTTGGCCTTGGAATTTCAAGTTAATCTCAAATCCAAACAATTCCAATAAAGTTTGGAATTCCGTAAGCATACACATGATCCCTATTCAAGTTAATCTCAAATCCAAACAATTCCAAAAAAGTTTGGAATTTCGTAAGCATACACATGATCCCTTTGATTATTTCAAGTTAATCTCAAATCCAAACAATTCCTATAAAGTTTGGAATTCCGTAAGCATACACATGATCCCTTTGATTATTTGAAGTTAATCTCAAATCCAACAAGAACAATTCCAACGAGATTTCTTAGCACCGTAGCAATGTGAGATTTTGCGGTTCTAAAGGAGTACGGTGCAACCTTTTCCAAGAATATCATACGGATTTTTCCCTACTCCATGTATGTTAAGGCTATCCCTTCTTTCTTTTGGCATGATATATACGACACAAGCGAAACGAGCAAATGCACAACTTCCATAAATTACTCTATTCGTAGAAATGCTAGAGATGTATATATTCTTATTCTCCCATGTGTCATATTATTCTATCATCTGTTCATGGATCTTAAAAATACGTAAGTTGGTAAAGTTTATTTCATGATATTAATCAGAGGCATAATGATTTTATGACGTATTGAGAGATTTTATTAACGTATTTCATATGCATTTCATGCATTTATACATGAACATTGACCCATGACCTGATGGCGTTATATACGTGTATATATATGTATATATGTATATGGGATATGGGAAAGGTTATGGCGTTATATACGCATCACCACCTGATCAGCTGGTATACGTTGGTGATTTTGCCCACAGTGGCTGAGATGATATGATGGGATGCCCTTAGAGGCTTGATGATGTTATAAACACATGTACCTACGCACAACATGATATTCATATGCATATGCATGACATTATGAGTATTTTCTGATTTACAGAGTTATTCAGACTTACATGTCGAGTCTTTTACTCCATGTTTCTCTCATGTCCATTAGTTACTGATTTTTATTCCTTACATACTCAGTAGATTATTTGTATTGACGTCCCTTTTGCCTGGGGACGCTGTGTTTCATGCCCGCAGGTCCCGATAGAAAGGTCGAGAGCCCTCCAACTAGGCTATCAACTCAGTGGAAGATGTTGGTGCGCTCCATTTGCTTCAAAAATGCTTGTTTGGTTAGTATGATTTAGACGTGTATTGTTTGGTATGGCGGAACGCTCTCCCGACCTTTATGGAAATTATGTATTCTTAGAGGCTTGTAGATAGATGTCATGTACGTAAAAGATTGTATGGCCTTGTCGGCCTATGTTCAGTATATGAGTGGTTATTTTGGTCTTATAGGCCCGTATGTCCTATGTATAAGTTGGTATCACATGTTGTATTCTACTTATCTCATGGCAGCCTCCCGGCTTAGTTATCTAAGATAGTATGACATGAAAAGATACGTTATGTTGGTACTCGGTTGAGTAAGGTACCAGATGCCCGTTGCGGCCCATCGATTTGGGTCTTGACATGTATGGGGTGTCATGTAAGGTTTATACTGATCATCGCAGCTTACAACATTTGTTCAAGCAAAGTCATCTCAATTTGAGGCAGCGTAGATGGCTTGAATTACTGAAGGATTATGACATCACCATTCTTTACCATCCAGGCAAGACAATTATGGTCGCGGATGCCTTACGCAGGAAGACAGAGAATATGGGTAGCTTGGCATTTATTTCAGCGGAGGAGAGGCCACTAGCTTTGGACATTCAGTCCTTGGCTAACAGACTTGTGAGGTTGGATATTTCAGAGCCCAGCTGAGTTCTTGCATGTGTTGTTACCCAGTCTTCACTATTGGGGAAGTCAAGGCTCGACAGTTTGATGATCCGCACTTGGTAGTCCTGAGAGAGACGGTACTACAGGGTGGTGCCAAGGAGGTTTCTATTGGCGAGGATGGTGATCTGCGACTCCAAGGTTGTCTTTGTGTTCCTAATGTCGATGGCTTGAGGGAGAGAATTCTAGAGGAGGCACACAGTTCTCGGTATTCCATTCACCCAGGTGCTACGAAGATGTATCGTGACCTGAGACAATATTATTGGTGGTGGCGGATGAAGAAAGACATAGTTGAGTATGCAGCTAGGTGCCTAAATTGCCAGCAGGTTAAGTACGAGCACCAGAGGCCAGGTGTCTTACTCCATCAGATGACTATACCAAAGTGGAAATGGGAACGCATTACTATAGACTTCGTGGTTGGATTGCCGCGGACCTTGCGGAAGATCGATACAGTTTGGGTCATTGTTGGCAGGTTGACCAAGTCAGCACTCTTCGTTCCAGTTGCGACTACCTATACTTCGGAGAGGTTGGCCCAGATTTATATTCGGGAGATAGTTCGGTTGCACGGTGTGCCTATTTACATCATATCAGATAGAGGCCTTCAATTCACTTCACATTTCTGGAGAGCCGTACAGAGTGAGTTGGGGACCCGTGTGGATCTCAGCACAACATTTCATCCACAGACCGACGGGCATTCAGAGCAGACAGTTCAGATCTTGGAGGACATGCTCAGAGCATGTGTGATTGACTTTGGAGGGAAGTGGGATGAGTTCTTGCCTTTGGACGATTTTGCTTACAATAATAGTTAACATTCCAGCATAGAGATGGCTCCATTTGAGGCCTTTTATGGTCCGCGATGTCGTTCTCCCATCGGGTGGTTTGAGCCCGGCTATAACGATTCGGCCGATCGTTTCGTGAGTTACAACCCCATTTCCCCATTTTTACTTCTTTTCGTATTCTTTAGCTACATTATGATATGTCGGGTCAGTTGGTTCGGGTATGGAATGGTTTCAGAGAGGATTTGAGGCACTTAGTCTCTTTTGTGAAGGCTTAAGTTAGGAAAGTATACCCGATATTGACTTATGTGTAAACGATCTCGGATTTGAATTTTTATGGTTCCATTAGCTCCGTTAGGTGATTTTGGACTTGGGAGCGCGTTCAGAATGTGATTTGGAGGCCCGTGGTAGAATTAGGCTTGAATGGGCGAAAATTAGAATTTTGGCAGATTTGGTCGGCAGTGGAAATTTTGATATCGGGGCCAGAATTGAATTACGGAAGTTGGAGTAGGCTTGCGGTGTCACTTGTGACGTGTGTGCAAAATTTGAGGTCATTCGGACGTGATTTGATAGTTTCGGCATTGTTTGCGAAATTTGGAAGTTTAGGAATTCTTAGGCTTGATCCGAGTGTAATTTGGTGTTTCGATATTGTTTTGAGTGATTAGAAGGTTCGACTAAGTTTTTAGGTTGATATATGATTTGTTGGTATATTTGGTTATGGTCCCGAGGGGCTCGGGATGATTTCGGATGGCTAACGGGAGTTTGGAATTTGGAAAATGCAGCTGGAGCTGCTGCTGCTGCTGCTGCTAGTGTTTCCGCACCTGCGGAGTGGGAACCGCAGGTGTGAGGTCGCATGTGCATTTGGTAATCCGCTGATACGGAAGTGGAAGGCCAGGGCTTGGTCCGCAGAAGCATAAGGTTGGTCGTATCTGCGAGCCCGCAGGTGCAAGACCTGGGGCGCAAATGCGGAAGAAGAGAGAATGACCAGTTATGCAGAAGCGGAAGGATGTGCGCAGGTGCACGCCCGCAGGTGCGGAACCTGGGGCACAGGTGCGACTTTGAGGATTTAAGTGGTTCTCGCAGGTGCGATGCAATGACCGCAGGTGCGGTTCCGCAGGAGCGGAAATGTGGCCGCAGGTGCAGAAGATCTGGGAAGAAAGTATAAATAGCACACTTCGCGATTTTGGTTCATTTCCACCATTTTCAAGTGGGTTTTGGAGTTTTTGGGGTGATTTTGAAGGGAGATTCAAGGGGTTTCCAGTAAGGTAAGTTGCTTGAGCTTTAGTACTCCTATCTATGGTGTTTTCCCGTTGTTTTATCAAATAATTAGTGGAAATTAGGGTTGAAAATGAGGAGTTAGGTCTTGGGATTTTGGAGAGTTGATTTGAGGATTTGAGGGGCCAAATGGAGTCCGATTTATAAATTTTGTATGTATGGAGTCGTGAGTGAATGGGCTTTCTAGTTTTGTGACTTTTGTTGGATTCCGAGACGTGGTCCCGTGGGCCGGGTTTGAGTGGATTTCGGGATTTGTGTCCAATTAAGTAATTTTTCTTGTGGAATTAGTTCCGTGGCCTATATTGATTGCATTGTATTGATTTTGGCTAGATTCGGGACGTTTGGAGGCCAGTTTGAGAGGCAAGGGCATCACGGAATAAGATTTTGGCTTGATTGAGGTAAGTAACGCGTCCAAATTGGTTCTGAGGGTTCGAAACCCCGAAGTATGTGTTATGTGATTAGTATTGAGGTGACGCACAGGCCAAGTGACGGGCGTGCGGGCATGCACCGGGAGAATTGTGTCCTGCATGATTCCATGGCACCGTTTGGTGACTCTATCCTGTTAGTATTCATGTTTCCATTATGTGATGAAGTAGTTGAGCTGTAAACCATGCTAGATATCTTATATAGGCTTTTTGCCGGTATTATTGGACCCTTAGCGGTCATTTATTGCTGTTACCTCATCAGTTCATTTAATATTCCATACTCAGTCATGATCTTGCATCTTTATATTATATCTCAGTCTCAGTTATTTATCGATTCATCATATCATTGTTCCGGGTTATTTTCATGACATTGTGAGCCCGTGGTAAGACTGGAGAGGTTGATGACTGAGTGAGGCCGAGAGCCTGTTTTGAGTGACAATTATGGGACCGGGCTGCACGCTGCAGCGGTTATATTGATGATTATGATAGCTTGGGCTGTAGGAGCCCCTCCGGAGTTTGTAACACACTCCTAGTGAGAGCGGATGATATTGTTAAGGGATGGATTTCCCTGGACATGGATTTGTCCGAAGTATTGATATCTGGAGATGGATTTCTCCACAGGGTTAGATTATCCTTTACCTCGGTACCGAGTGACTTATAGTCATCGTTGAGTATTTCTCATCAGGGTTGGATTACCCTTCTTCCTCGGTACTAGTTGACTTGCAGTCGGTGTTGTATATGTTCCGGAATGGATTTCCTTCGGCCGGATGGCCATATGCAATATCGAGTGGTTGAGCACTTGAGAGTGGGAGCACATGGTGCACTCCATACATTCTGTGCATTAGCATGTAGAGATTAGTTGAGCTTTATATCTCTCATTGTTCAGATCTGTATTTATTTTACTGTTTGAGCTGTATACTTGAATTGATAGCATGCCTACTTTTCCTGCACACTTCATTTCTGTTACCTGTTAAGGTTATGTTCGTCACTACCTATCAGTCCATAGTTTGGACTTGTTACTTACTGAGTTGGTGTACTGGCTTAGCCCCTGCACCTTGTGTGCAGATCCAGGTATCTCTGGCCATGATAGCGGTTGTTGATTTACTTAGTAGCGGATCATCGAAGATAGCGAGGTAGCTGCCTGGCGATAGCAGCCCTGCTTTTCTCCTTCTTTATCTTCCCTTTAGTGTATTTTGGTTATTTTCAGACTATGTTAGTCTTGCTACTTTTAAAACAGTTTGTAGTAGTTGCTCACGACTTAGTGACACCCCGATGTCAGGCTTTCTTTTTTGTATTTTCTTATTTTGAGTTTAACTCTTTTATGAAATTTCTATTATGAAAAGCTTCGACTTAATTTTTATGAGATATCGAAGTGATTTTGAGAAGTGTCGGCTTGCCTAGTACCATGATAGGCTCCATCACGACAGGTTTGAGTTAGGGTCATGACAAGTTAGTATCAGAGCCTAGGTTACATAGGTCTCACGAGTCATGAGCGGTTTTAGTAGAGTCTCGCGGATCGGTACGGAGACGTCTGTACTTATCTTCGAGAGGTTGCAGAACCTTTAGGAAGACTTCACATTCTTGAATTCTTGTCGTGCGAATCTGTTGATTATGGTAACTAAACTTCTGTTATTCTACTCTCTCACAAATGGTGAGGACACATGCTACCGGTCAGGACGTACAACGACCAGTTGGGGCCATGAGGGGTCGAGGCCGCGGTCGAGGCCGTGGTAGGGGCAGGGTTGTAGCCCGCACAGCAGCTAGGGCAACACCTGCATATCCACCAGTTGCCCAGTACATGATCAGGTCCCAGTTGTGGATGCACCAGCGGGACCAGCTCAGGCACCGGCTGTGCCTATTGTTATTCCAGGTATTCAGGAGACCTTAGCTCAGATTCTAACAGTGTGCACCAGTCTTGCTCAGGCGGTCTCTATCACTACTACAACAACTACTTCCTAGGCCGGGGGAGGCACTCAGACTCCCGCCACCCGTACACCTGAGCAGGTTGTTCAAGGACTTCAGACATCGGGGCACCACCAGCCCAGCCAGTTGCGCCTGCTTAGGACTATGTGGTTCCAGTCATGCCTGATGATGAGCAACATAGATTGGAGAGGTTTGGTAGACTTCAGCCTCCGACTTTCAGTGGTACAGAGGGCGAGGATGCCCAGGGTTTCTTGGACAAGTGACAAAGGATTCTCCGTACAACGGGTATTCTGGAGACCAGTGGGGTCACGTTCACTACATTTCAAATCTCTAGAGCTACCTTTACTTGGTGGGAGGCTTATGAGAGGCATAGGCATGTTGGTGCAGCGCCCGTTACCTGGCAGTAGTTCTCCATTCTCTTTATGGAGAAGTATATGACGCACTCCCGCAGAGAGGAGTTGCGTAGACAGTTTAAGCAGTTGCATCAGGATGATATGACTGTGACGTAGTATGAGATGAGATTTTATGAGTTAGCATGTCATGCTGTTTGGTTGGTTCTTACGGACAGGGAGAGGATCAAGAGGTTCATGGATGGACTCGCATATCATCTACGGATTCGCATGACCTGAGAAAGGGTGTCTGGTGCTTTTTTTGAAGAGGTGGTTGACATTGCTCGAGAGATAGAGTCGGTTCGCCGCCAAGAGCGAGTTGAGAGGGAGGCTAAGAGGCCTCGGGGATCTTGTAGTTTTGGTGGTGTCTAGGGGTCAATTTCACCACGGCAGAGGTCGTCCCTTCAGTCATGCTCAGACGGCTCGTCCAGGTCACCGTGGTGGATCATCTGGCCATGGTCCTCAGAGTTCACATCAGGGCCACTCATCTGTTAGTGCCATTCCGGCTCAGAGTTCATCTCATGCACCATCAGCTCAAGGCTTATCTATGTCTGGTTCTTCTAGTGGGTATCCTGGTGCTCAGGGATCCTTTCGGTCCCCATTGCTAGTGTCCAGTAGAGGTTTCTTTGTGTGTGGAGATTTGGGTCATATCAGGAGGTTCTGTCCTACCTTACGGGAGGTTTATCCCAATAGAGGAGTCAGCCTTCGTCTTCAGCACCAATTACTTCCGCACCCGCCAGCCAGCTCAGGGTGGAGGTCAGTCAGCTAGGGGTCGCCCTAGAGACGGAAGCCAATCAGGTGGCGGTCAGGACCATTTCTACGCACTCCCTGCCAGGCCGGATGCTATTGCTTCAGATGCTGTGATCACAGGTATTGTCTCAGTTTACCACAAGGATGCCTTTGTATTATTTGATCCTGGTTCCATTTTTTCATGTGTGTCGTCATAATTTGATCATTATTTGGATACGCCTCGCGAGTCTCTTGTTTTATCTGTTCATGTATCTACAATGGTGGGCGATACTATTGTTGTGGACCGTGTATATCGTCATGTGTAGTGACTATTGGGGGACTAGAGACTAGAGCGGATTTGTTACTGTTTAGTATGGTTGATTTTGATGTGATATTGGGCATGGATTGGTTGTTTCCGAGCCATGCTATTCTGGACTGTCACGCTAAGACGGTAACGTTGGGTATGCCGGGGGTGCCACGGATTGGGTGGCGAGGTTCGTCGGAGTATGTTCCCCGTAGAGTGATTTCATACTTGAAGGGACAACGGATGGTTGGGAAGGGTTGTCTTTCTTATTTGGCCTTTGTGAGGGATGTCACTGCAGAGACTCCTACTATTGATTTAGTTCCGGTAGTGAAGGATTTTCCGGATGTGTTTCCTGCATACCTGCCGGGCATGCCGCCGGATAGGGATATTGACTTCGATATTGATTTGGTACCGGCACTCAGCCCATTTCTATTCCACCGAATAATATGGCACCGGCGGAGTTAAAGGAATTAAAGGAGCAGCTTCAGGAGCTCCTTGAGAAGGGGTTTATTAGGCCTAATGTGTCACCTTGGGGTGCACCTGTTCTATTTGTGAAGAAAAAGATGGCACTATGAGAATATGAATTGATTACAAGCAGTTGAACAAAGTCACAATCAAGTACAGGTATCCTTTGCCTCGTATTGGTGATTTATTTGACCAGCTTCAGGGAGTGAGGGTGTTCAACAAGATTGATCTCAGGTTAGGGTATCACCAGTTGAAGATTAGGGACTCAGACATCCTTAAGACGGCTTTCAGGACTCGATATGGTCATTATGAGTTCCTTGTGATCTCTTTTAGGCTGACCAATTCCCCGACAGTGTTCATGCATTTGATGAACAGTGTGTTCCAGCCTTATCTCGACTCTTTTGTTATTGTATTCATTGATGATATCCTGGTGTACTCTCGTAGCCAGGAGGAGCATGCCTAGCATTTGCGGATTATGTTGCAGGGGTTGAGGGAGGAGAAGCCTTATGTTAAGATCTCCAAAGGTGAGTTTTGGCTCGGTTCAGTGGCGTTCTTGGGGCACGTGGTGTCTAGTGATGGTATTCAGGTTGATCCGAAGAAGATATAGGCGCTCCAGAGTTGGCCCAGACCGACCTCAGCCATAGAGATTCGTAACTTTCTTGGATTAGCCGGTTATTACTGTCGGTTCGTTCAGGGTTTCTCTTCTATTGCATCGCCCTTGACCAAATTGACCCAAAAGTGTGCTCCTTTCAGGTGGTCGGATGAGTGTGAGACGATCTTTCAGAAGCTCAAGACTGCCTTGACCACAACTCCAGTGTTAGTTTTTCCATTAACTTCAGGCTCATATTCAGTATATTGTGATGCTTCTCGGATCTCTATTTGGTGTGTTTTGATGCAGGAGCGTAGGATGATTGCTTATGCTTCTCGTCAGTTGAAGCCCCATGAGAAGAACTACCCTGTTCATGATTTAGAGTTGGCTACCATTGTTCACGCGTTGAAGATTTGGAGGCATTATATCTATGGTGTGTCTTGTGAGGTGTTTACTGATCATCGTAGCCTACAACACTTGTTCAAACATAAGGATCTCAAATTGAGGCAGCGGAGATGGTTGGAGCTGCTAAAGGACTATGATATTACTATTTTGAACCATACAGGGAAGGACAATATGGTGGCCGATGCCTTGAGTAGAAAGACAGTGAGTATGGGTAGCCTCGCATTCCTTCCTATTGGTGAGAGTCCCCTTGTAGTTGATGTTCAGGCCTTGGCCAATCGGTTTGTGAGATTGGATATTTCAGATCCCAGTCGGGTCATAGTTTGTGTGGTTTCTCAGTCTTCCTTATTCGATCTCATCAGAGAGCGTCAGTATGATGGTCCTCATTTACTTGTCCTCAAGGACAAGGTTCTGCATGATGATGCCAGAGATGTGACTATTGGAAATGATGAGGTATTGAGGATGCATGGACGGATATGTGTGCCCAATGTAGATGGGCTTCGGAGTTGATTCTAGAGGAGGCCCACAGCTCGCGGTACTCCATCCATTCGCGTGCTGCGAATATGTACCAGGATTTTTGACAGCACTATTGGTGGAGGAGGATGAAGAAAGATATAATTGCGTTTATAGCTCAATGCCTTAACTGTTAGCAGGTGAAATATGAGCATCAGAGACCGGGTGGCTTGCTTCAGCAGATAGAGATCCCAGAGTGAAAGTGGGAGCGGATTACCATGGATTTCGTAGTTGGGCTCCCACGGACTTTAAGAAAGTCCGATGCTATTTGGGTGATTGTGGATCGGCTGACCATGTCCGCGCACTTCATTCCTGTGTTACTACCTATTCTTCAGATCGATTGGCTGAGATTTATATCAGAGAGATTGTTCGCCTTCATGGAGTGCCAGTTTCCATCATTTCAGATAGAGGCACGCAGTGTACGTCGTAGTTTTGGAGAGCCGTGCAGCGAGAGTTGGGCACTTAGGTTGAGTTGAGCACAGCATTTCAGCCTCAGACAGCGGACAGTTCGAACGCACTATTCAGATCTTGGAGGACATGTTGCGTGCTTGTGTCATTGATTTTGGGGGTTCATGGGACCAGTTTCTGCCACTCGCGGAGTTTGCTTACAACAACAGTTATCAGTCGAGTATTCAGATGGCTCCGTATGAGGCTTTATATGGGAGGCAGTGTAGATCTCTAGTGGGTTGGTTTAAGCCGGGCGAGGCTAGGCTTTGGGTACAAACTTGGTTCAGGATGCATTGGACAAGGTGAAAGTGATTAAGGAGCGGCTTCGCACAGCTCAGTCAAGACAAACGAGTTATGATGATAGAAAGGTGCATGATGTGTCTTATATGGTTCGGGAGAAGGTTCTACTGAAGGTTTCACCCATGAAGGGTGTTATGAGATTTGGGAAGAAGGGCAAGCTGAGCCCTCAATTTATTGGGCTGTTTGAGGTGCTTCAGAGGATTGGGGAGGTGGCCTATGAGCTTGCTTTGCCGCCTAGCTTGTCAGGTGTGCATCCAATATTTCATGTTTCTATGCTCCGAAAGTATATCGGCGATCCGTCTCATATCTTGGATTTCAGCACAGTTCAGTTAGATGGTGATTTGACTTATGATGTGGAGCCAGTGGCTATTTTGGAGTGGCAGGTCCAAAAGTTGAAAACAAAGGATATAACTTCAGTGAAAGTGCAGTGGAGAGGTCAGCCCATGGAGGAGGCTACTTGGGAGACCGAGCGGGAGACGGGGAGCAGATATCCGCACCTATTTGAGACTTCAGGTATGTTTCTAGACCCGTTGTCACGATCCGGATTTCCCACCCTCGGGAGTCGTGATGGCGCCTACTAATAGGAGCTAGGCAAGCCAATTATCAATTACCTCTTTTAGCGAACATCGACAATATTAGAAACAATGAAGCATTTAATAATAAAGCGGAAGTCTCAAATATATTTAACTGAAAGAAATGCGAAAGTTTAACAAAATCCTCTACCCAAGAGTGGTGTCACAATACTCACGAACATCTAGAGAATACTAAATACAAGGTTTGAATGAAACATAAAACTGTTTGTTTCGGTACGAAGATAACAAACTAAAATAGAGATAGAGAGACTCCGGGCCTGCGGACGTCAGCGAGGCTACCGCGGGGTCTCTGGACTGAAATCAGCTCCCGAATCCTCTACTGCTGTCCAAAAGCTGCTGCTCCGGCGCTGTGATCTGTGCAAAAAGATGCACAGAGTGTAGCATCAGCACAACCGACCGCATGTGCTGGTAAGTGCCTAGCCTAACCTCGGCGAAGTAGTGACGAGGATAGACCAGACTACCAGATAAACCTGTGCAGTTACGAAATATATTACGGAAAATAAACAGGAAATAAGCAGTTTATAAGGGAGGGGGAGCATGATGTGGGGAGGCAACAGTTATAAACAAGGAGTCTAAATTCTAAGTTTATAACAGCCAACAGAAACTTAAATCCGGAATAAACACACTTAAGCTATAATTTGTTGCGGCGCGCCACCCGATCCGATCACACAACAATACTGTTGCGGCGTGCAACCCGATCCTCAATCATCACTGTTGCGGCGTACAACCCGATCCATAAATATATAGTGTTGTTGCGGCGTGCAACCCGGTCCACAATTATCACTGTTGCGGCGTGCAACCCGATCCACAATTATCACTGTTGCGGCGTGCAACCCGATCCATAATTATCACTGTTGCGGCGTGCAACCCGATCCACATATAATTAACAAAACCTCACCCAGTCAACAGCCACAAACAAGGGATAAGGGAGTAACAACTAGTAAGAAGAAATCCCGGCAAGGGAATATAACAACACAACTAAATTTCCGGCAAGGGAATAACCATCAACTCTCCCTTTTTCTTACATTTCTCACTTGTAATTCACTTTATCATTCGAGCCATCGCTCCAAAGAGTCATTTCATCTCATATACCTTCTCAATCCGTAACACAACTTGAGCCAATGCTCCACGGAGTGTAGTAATCATAATCTCTGTCTCATGCTCTTTACAGTATATAGAAATCATCAAATAAGCATGGGAGAATCACAACAAATTCAGGATAATCTCAATATAAGGACACACGGTCATGCTAGACACCCGTGTATAGATACTCGTCACCATGCCTATACACCGTACTCGACAAATAGCAATTAGCAAATAAGACTCTACTCCTATTCCCTCAAGCCAAAGTTAGACCAAACACTTATCTCAACTTCCACGGCTAAATCAATCCACAACGACCGCTTTTTCCCTCGAATTCGGCTCCAACTTAGTCAAATCTATGAAATAACGACTTTATAATATCAATAATAGCTAAACAAATCAAACCCAATGCGTAAATATAGTTTCCCAACCTTTCCTCCAAAAATTCCAAAATTGACCCCGGGCTCGCTTGGTCAAAACACGAGGTTCGAACCAATTTCAAATCCCCCATTCACCAACGAGCCCGAATATACATTTTGTTTTCAAATTCGACCCCAAAACGAGGTCTAAATCAAAGAAAATTGAAAAGCCCTAATTCTACCCATTTCCCCCAATTTCAACCCTAGGTTACATGTTTTAGGCCTAGGATTTCAATGAATGATGATAGAAAATGAAGAAAACGAGTTAGATAATACTTACCCAAGAAGATTTGGTGAAGAATCGCTCTACAAGTCGCCTAGGGGCTGTGGAGAAGAAGAGCTCGTGTGAATTTTTGAATAAAACCCGTCACTGTTCTGTTTTTAGGCTTTTAAATTAACTGGGCAAAATTCCCTATGCGTTCGCGACACAGGGGTCGCGTTCGCGAAGTAGGGGAAACTGGAAGCATCGCGTTCGCGATAGGGGTCTGCGAACGCGTAGAGTTAATTACTGGGGTCCCAGATTTTGGCTTATGCGAACGCGTGAATGAATACGCGAACGCGTTGAAGGGGGGGGGGGGGCTGGCACTACGCGAACGCGTGAAATTGAATGCGAACACGAAGAAGGGGACACCACAGGCAGTGCGAACGCGAGCTGAAGGCCGCGATCGCGAAGAAGAAAAAGCCTGTGCAAAAATTGTAAAAAATCTGATACTTTTCCTAAGTTCAAAACATCCCGAAACACCTCCGAAACACTCTCGAGCCCTCGGGGCTCCTAACCAAACACACACACTAACTCAACAACATCCTACGAACTTAGCCGTGCGATCAAATCGCCAAAATAACATCAAAACAATGAATTAAACCTCAAAATCATCACTTTTTCATCAAACTTCATAAACTATCATTTTTAGAGATTTACGTCCGAAACACGTCAAATGACGTCCGATTTCGACCAAATTTCACAGGAAGCGCTTAAACCATATATAAGACCTGTACCGGGCGCCGGAACCAAAATACGGGCCCGCTACCAACACTTTCTAATCCATTTTCATTTCAAATTTCCATATAAATTTCAGAAAACAATTTTTCTTAAAAATTCATTTCTCGGGCTCGGGACCTAGGATTTCGATTCCGAGCATACACCCGAGTCCCATATTTTTCTACGGACCCTCCGAAACCGTCAAATTACGGGTCCGGGTCCGTTTACCCAAAATGTTGACCAAAGTCAACTTTAATCATATTAATATCAAAATTCATAAATTTTTACACAGAATTCATATTTAAGCTTTCCGGCTACGCGCCCGGACTGCGCACGCAAATTGAGGCAAGTACAAATGAGGTTTTCAAGGTCTCGGAAGCACAGAAAAAGGGAGAAAACCAATGATGACCCTTTGGGTCGTCACATTCTTCACCTCTAAAACAACCGTTCGTCCTCGAACGAACAAAAGAAAGAAGTACCTGAGTCGGGAAATAGATGAGGATAATGGCTCCGCATATCAGACTCGAACTCCCAGGTCGATGCCTCAGGAGGCTGACCTCTCTACTGAACACGCACTGAAGGAAAACTCTTCGACCTCAACTGTCGAACCTGCCGGTCTAGAATAGCTACCGGCTCCTCCTCATAAGACAGATCCTTGTCCAACTGGACAGTGCTGAAATCTAACACGTGGGCTGGATCGCCGTGATACCTCCGAAGCATGGACACATGAAACATTGGATGCACGGCTGACAAGCTAGGCGGCAAGGCAAGTCTATAAGCCACCTCTCCCACACGACGAGAATCTCAAATGGACCAATGAACCTAGGGCTAAGCTTGCCCTTCTTCCCAAATCTCATCACGCCCTTCATAGGCGACACTCGGAGCAATACTCACTCACCAACCATGAAAGCCACGTCTCGAACCTTGCGATCTGCATAACTCTTCTGCCTGGACTGAGCGGTCCGAAGCCTATCCTGAATGATCTTGACCTTATCCAAGGCCTCCTGAACTAAATCTGTACCCAATAACCGAGCCTCTCCCGGCTCAAACCACCCAACTGGAGACCGACATCGCCTACCATACAACGCCTCATATGGAGCCATCTGAATGCTGGACTGGTAGCTGTTGTTGTAGGCGAACTCTGCTAAAGGCAAAAACTGGTCCCACGAGCCTCCAAAATCAATGACACAGGCTCGGAGCATGTCCTCCAATATCTGAATAGTCCGCTCGGACTGTCCGTCCGTCGGAGGATGGAATGCTGTGCTCAACTCAACCTGGGTGCCCAACTCTCGCTGAACTGCTCTCCAGAAGCGCGAGGTAAATTGTGTACCCCGGTCCGAAATGATAGATACCGGCACCCCATGAAGGCGAACAATCTCTGTGATGTAGATCTCAGCTAACCTCTCGGATGAATAAGTGGTTGCAACAGGAATAAAATGCGCTGACTTGGTCAGCCTATCAACACCCAAATCGCATCAAACTTCTTCTGGGTCAACGGGAGTCCAGTAACAAAATCCATAGTAACCCTCTCCCACTTCCACTCAGGAAGCTCAATCCTCTAAAACAATCCACCAGGCCTCTGATGCTCGTACTTAACCTGTTGACAGTTCAAACATCGAGCCACATATGCAACAATATCCTTCTTCATCCTACGCCACCAATAACGCTACCGCAAGTCCTGATACATCTTCTTGGTGCCCGGGTGAATAGAATACCGAGAACTATGGGCCTCCGCTAAGATCAACTCTCGAATCCCATCAACATTGGGCACACAAACTCGCCCCTGCAGTGTCAAGACACCATCATCATCTAAGGTCACCTTCTTGGCACCTCCACGCTGCATCGTGTCTCTCAGGACACACAAATGGGGATCATCAAACTGCCGATCTCGGATACGCTCCAATAATGAAGAACGAGCAACCGTGCAAGCTAACACTCTGCTAGGCTCAGAAATGTCCAACCTCACAAATCGATTGGCCAAAGCCTGAATGTCTAAAGCAAGCGGTCTCTGGCTGACCGGAATATAAGCAAGACTACCCATGCTGGCGGGCTTCCTACTCAATGCATCGGCCACCACATTGGCCTTCCCCGGGTGGTACAAGATAGTAACATCATAATCTTTCAGCAACTCCAACCACCTCCTCTGCCTCAAATTCAACTCCTTTTGCTTGAACAAGTACTGAAGACTCTTGTGATCAGTGTACACCTCACAAGTCACGCCATATAGATATTGCCTCCAAATCTTCAGAGAATGAACAATGGCTGCCAACTCTAGATCATGAACCGGATAATTCTTCTCGTGGATCTTCAACTGCCTCGAAGCATAGGCTATGACTCTGCCATTCTACATCAATACTGCACCAAGTCCAATACGGGAAGCATCACAATAGACTGAATAAGGCCCTGAGCATGTGGGCAAAACCAATACCGGTGCCGTAGTCAAAGCTGACTTGAGCTTCTGAAAGCTCGCCTCACACTCATCTGACCATCTGAACTGGGCACCCTTTTGGGTCAATCTGGTCATTGGGACTGCGATAGATGAAAACCCCTCCACGAATCGACGATAGTAGCCTGCTAACCCCAAGAAACTCCGAATCTCTGTGGCTGATGCTGGTCGAGGCCAGTTCTTGACTGCCTCAATCTTCTTTGGGTCCACCTGAATACCCTCTACTGATACAACGTGACCCAGAAATGCTACTGAACTTAGCCAAAACTCAGACTTGGAAAACTTGGCATATAACTGACTATCCCTCAGAGTTTGAAGAACCACTCTGAGGTGCTGCTCGTGCTCCTCCTGGCTGCGGGAGTACACCAAAATATCATCAATAAAGACTATCACGAACATGTCCAAATATGGCCTGAACACTCGGTTCATCAACTCCATAAATGCTGCTGGGGCAGTGGTCAACCCAAGTGACATGACCAAAAACTCATAATGTCCATACCGAGTGCGGAATGTTGTCTTAGGGACATCAGACGCCCTAATCCTTAGCTGATGGTAGCCGGATCTCAAGTCTATCTTTGAAAACACCTTTGCACCCTGAAGCTGGTCGAACAAATCGTCAATCCTCGGCAGTGGATACTTGTTCTTTATCGTCACTTTGTTCAATTGCCGGTAATTAATGCACGTCCTCATCGAACCATCCTTTTTCTTTACAAATAACACTGGCGCACCCCAAGGCAAAACGCTGGGTCTGATGAAACCCTTCTCAAGCAAATCCTGCAACTGATCCTTTAACTCTTTCAACTCTGGCGGGGCCATGCGATACGGCGGGATAGAAATGGGCTGCGTGCCCGGAGCCAGATCAATACAAAAATCGATATCTCTGTCGGGCGGCATACCCGGCAGGTCTGAAGGGAAAACCTCGGGGAACTCCCGAACAATAGGAATAGAATCAATAGAAGGGACCTCTTCGCTAGAATCGCGAGCATACGCCAGATAAGCTAAACACCCCTTCTCGACCATGCGTCGAGCCTTCACATATGAGATCACACTGCGAGTGGCATGACCTGGGGTCCCTCCCACTCCAAACGGGGCAAATCTGGTAAAGCCAAGGTCACGGTCTTGGCGTGGCAATCCAAGATGGCATGATATGGGGACAACCAATCCATCCCTAATATGACGTCGAAATCCACCATGTTAAGAGCAATAAATCAACACGGGTCTCCAGACCCTCAAACACTACCACACAGGAACGATGAACTCGGTCGACCACTATAGAATCACCCACCGGTGTAGATACATATACAGGAATACCCAAGGCATCACTAGTCATAACCAAGTACGGTGCAAAATAGGATGACACATACGAATACGTAGACCCGGGGTCAAATAGCACTGAAGCATCCCTATCACAGACCAGAATAGTACCTGTAATAACTGCATCTGAAGACTCAGCCTCTGGCCTGGCTGGAAGAGCATAACACCGGGGCTGGGCCCCACCTCCCTGATCCATATCCCTGGGACGATCGACTGCTGGCTGGCCTCTACCTTTGGCGGTCCGAGCTCCACCTCTATGATCTCTACCTCCACCTCTATGGCCTCTACCCCCGCCTCTAGCTGGCTGGGCGGCCTGTGGATCACCTGCTGCCTGTATCATAGGACGAGGACCCTGCTGCTGTGACTGAGCACCCCTCAACCTCGGGCAAGCCCTCCTGATGTGACCATACTCACCACACTCATAGCACCCGCCTGAATGCTGCAACTGAGAAGACTGAGACTGACCCTGTCGACCTGAATGACCACCTCGGAAGCTCTGAAGCGGTGGTGCACTGATAGGCTGCTGATCAGAATAATGCGGCTGAGAACCACTACCGCCTGAAGTACCATGAGAGACCTGTAGAGCTGACTGAAAGGGCCTAGGAGGATGGCCTCTACCATAAGAATCTCTACCCCCAGACGAGGTACCACTGAATATGCCTGAGTGACGGGGTCTCTTATCCGACCCATGACCACCTCCCTGTGACAGAGCCATCTCAACTCGGCGGGCCGCATTGGCCGCCTCCTGAAGGCCGCGATCGCGAAGAAGAAAAAGCCTGTGCAAAAATTGCATAAAATCTGATACTTTTCCTAAGTTCAAAACATCCCGAAACACCTCCGAAACACTCCCGAGCCCTCGGGGCTCCTAACCACACACACACACTAACTCAACAACATCCTACGAACTTAGCCGTGCGATCAAATCGCCAAAATAACATCAAAACAATGAATTAAACCTCAAAATCATCACTTTTTCATCAAACTTCATAAACTATCATTTTTAGAGATTTAGGTCCGAAACACGTCAAATGACGTCCGATTTCGACCAAATTTCACAGGAAGCGCTTAAACCATATATAAGACCTGTACCGGAACCAAAATACGAGCCCGATACCAACACTTTCTAATCCATTTTCATTTCAAATTTCCATATAAATTTTAGAAAAATAATTTTTCTTAAAAATTCATTTCTTGGGCTCGGGACCTTGGATTTCGATTCTGGGCATACGCCCGAGTCCCATATTTTTCTACGGACCCTCCGAGACCGTCAAATTACGGGTCCGGGTCCGTTTACCCAAAATGTTGACCAAAGTCAACTTTAATCATATTAATATCAAAATTCATAAATTTTTACATAGAATTCATATTTAAGCTTTCCGGCTACGCGCTCGGACTGTGCAGGCAAATCGAGGCAAGTACAAATGAGGTTTTCAAGGCCTCGGAAGCACGGAAAAAGGGAGAAAACCGGTGATGACCCTTTGGGTCGTCACACCCGTTCAAGGACGAACGTTGTTCAAGAGGGGTCGATGTAACGACTCGGCCGGTCGTTTCGTGAGTTACAACCCCATTTTCCTATTTCTGCTTCTTTTGTATTTTTCAGTTATATTATGATATGCCGGGTCAGTCGGTTAGGGTCTGGAGTGATTTCGGAGAGGATTTGAGGCACTTAGTCTCTTTTGTGAAGGTTTAAGTTAGGAAAGTTGACTGGATGTTGACTTATGTGTAAACGATCTCGGATTTGAATATTGATGGTTCTATTAGATCCGTCAGGTGATTTTGAACTTGGGAGCACGTTTGGAATGTGATTTGGAGGCCCGTGGTAGAATTAGGCTTGAGTTGGCAAAAGTTAGAATTTTGGCGGTTTTGGTCAGCAGTGAAAATTTCGATATCGGGATCGAATGGAATTTCGGAAGTTGGAGTAGGTTCGTGGTGTCATTTGTGACCTGTGTGCAAATTTGAGGTCATTCAGACGTGATTTGATAGGTTTCGGTATCGTTTGCGGAATTTGGAAGTTTAGGAGTTCTTAGGCTTGAATCCAAGTGTAATTTGGTGTTTCGGTGTTGTTTTGAGTGATTTGAAGGTTCGACAAAGTTCATAGGTTGATATATGATTTGTTGGTATATTTGGTTGAGGTCCCGTGGGGCTCGGGATGATTTCGGATGGCTAACAGGAGTTTGGAATTTGGAAAATGCAGCTGAAGCAGCTGTTGCTAGTGTTTCCGCACCTGCAGAGTGGGAACCGCATGTGCGAGGTCGCAGGTGCATTTGGTTAGCCGCATATGCAGAAATAGAAGGCCAGGGCTGGGTCCGCAGAAGCGTAAGGTTAGTCGCATCTGCAAGCCCGCAGGTGCGAGACCTGGGGCACGAATGCGAAAGAAAAGAGAGTGGCCAATTCCGCAAAAGCGGAAGGATGTGCACAGGTGCGTGCCCGCAGGTGCGAAACCTGGGGCGCAGGTGCGGCTTGAGGATTTAAGTGGTTTCCGCGGGTGCGTGGCAATGATCGCAGGTGCGGTTCCGCAGGTGCGGATATGTGGCCGCAGGTGCGAAAGACCTGGCAAGAAGGTATAAATAGCACACTTCGCGAATTGTGGTTCATTTCCACCATTTTCAAGTCGGTTTTGGAGCTTTTGGGGTGATTTTGAAGGGAGATTCATGGGGTTTTCAGTGAGGTAAGTTGCTTCAGCTCTAGTACTCCTATCTATGGTGCTTCCCGTTGTTTTATCAATTAATTAGTGAAAATTAGGGGTAAAAATGAGGGGTTAGGGCTTGAGATTTTGGAGAGTTGATTTGAGGGGCCAAGTGAGTCGGATTTTGATAATTTTTGTATGTATGGACTCGTGAGTGAATGGGCTTTCTAGTTTTGTGACTTTTGTCGGATTCCGAGACGTGGGCCGGGGGGACGGGTTTGAGTGGATTTCGGGATTTGTGTCCAATTAAGTAAATTTTCTTGTGGAATTGGTTTCTTGGCTATATTGATTGCATTGTATTGCTTTTGGCTAGATTCTGGACGTTTGGAGGCCGGTTCGAGAGGCAAGGGCGTCGTAAAATAGGATTTTGGCTTGATTGAGGTAAGCAACGCTTCCAAACTTGGTTCTGAGGGTTCGACACCCCGAACTATGTGTTATGTGATTAGTATTGAGGTGACGCACATGCCAAGTGACGGGCGTGCGGGCATGCACCGTGAGAATTGTGGCCTGGATGATTCCATGGCACCGTTTGGTGACTCTATCTTGTTAATATTCATGTTTCCATCATGCGATGAAGTAGTTGAGCTGTAAACCATGCTAGATATCATGTTTAGGCTTTTTGCCGGTATTGTTGGACCCTTAGCGATCGTTTATTGCTGTTACCTCATCAGTTCATTTAATATTCCATACTCAGTCATGATCATGCATCTTTATATTATATCTCAGTCTCAGTTATTTATCGATTCATCATATCATTGTTCCGGGTTATTTTCATGACATTGTGAGCCCGTGGTAAGACTGGAGAGGTTGATGACTGAGTGAGGCCGAGAGCCTGTTTTGAGTGACAATTATGGGACCGGGCTGCACGCTGCAGCGGTTATATTGATGATTATGATAGCTTGGGCTGTAGGAGCCCCTCCGGAGTTTGTAACCACGACTCCTAGTGAGAGCGGATG
>NC_031991.1:65119696-65194830 GCF_001879085.1 Nicotiana attenuata
AACTCCAACCACCTCCTCTGCCTCAAATTCAACTCCTTTTGCTTGAACAAGTATTGAAGACTCTTGTGATCAGTGTACACATCACACGTCACACCATATAGATAATGCCTCCAGATCTTCAAAGCGTGAACAATGGCTGCCAACTCTAGACCATGAACCGGATAATTCTTCTCGTGGATCTTCAGCTGCCTCGAAGCATAGGCTATGACTCTGCCATCCTGCATCAATACTGCACCAAGACCAATACGGGAAGCATCACAATAGACTGTATAAGGCCTTGAATCTGTGGGCAAAACCAATACCGGTGCCGTAGTCAGAGCTGCCTTGAGCTTCTGAAAGCTCGCCTCACACTCATCTGACCATCTGAACTGGGCACCTTTCTGGGTCAATCTGGTCATCGGGGCTGCAATAGATGAAAACCCCTCCACGAACCAACGATAGTAGCCTGCTAACCCCAAGAAACTCCGAATCTCTGTAGCTGATGCTGGTCGAGGCCAGTTCTTGACTGCATCTATCTTCTTCGGGTCCACCTGAATACCCTCTGCTGATACAACGTGACCCAGAAATGCTACTGAACTCAGCCAGAACTCACACTTGGAGAACTTGGCATATAACTGACTATCCCTCAGAGTCTGAAGAACCACTCTGAGGTGCTGCTCGTGCTCTTCCTGACTGCGGGAGTACACCAAAATATCATCAATATAAACTATCACGAACATGTCCAAATATGGCCTGAACACTCGGTTTATCAACTCCATGAATGCTGCCGGGGCATTGGTCAACCCAAACGACATGACCAGGAACTCATAGTGCCCGTACCGAGTGCGGAATGCTGTCTTAGGGACATCGGATGCCCTAATCCTCAACTGATGGTAGCCAGATCTCAAGTCTATCTTTGAAAACACCTTTGCACCCTGAAGCTGGTCGAACAAATCATCAATCCTCGGCAGTGGATACTTGTTCTTTATCGTCACTTTGTTCAATTGCCGGTAATCAATGCACATCCTCATCGAACCATCCTTTTTCTTCACAAATAACACCGGCGCACCCCAAGGCGAAACGCTGGGTCTAATGAAACCCTTCTCAAGAAAATCCTGCAACTGATCCTTTAACTCTTTCAACTCTGGCGGGGCCATGCGATACGGCGGGATAGAAATGGGCTGCGTGCCCGGAGCCAGATCAATACAAAAATCGATATCCCTAACGGGTGGCATACCCGGCAGGTCTGTAGGGAAAACCTCGAGGAACTCCTGAACAATAGGAAAAGAATTAATAGAAGGGACCTCCGCGCTGGAATCGCGAACATACGCCAGATAAGCTAAACACCCCTTCTCGACCATGCGTCGAGCCTTCACATATGAGATAACACTGCGAGTGGCATGACCTGGAGTCCCTCTCCACTCCAAACGGAGCAAATGTGGTAAAGCCAAGGTCACGGTCTTGGCGTGACAATCCAAGATAGCATGATACGGGGACAACCAATCCATTCCTAATATGACGTCGAAATCCACCATCTCTAAGAGCAATAAATCAACACGGGTCTCAAGACCCTCAAACACTACCACACAGGAACGATGAACTCGATCGACCACTATAGAATCACCCACCGATGTAGATACATATGCAAGAACAGCCAAGGCATCACTAGGCATAACCAAGTACGGTGCAAAATAGGATGACACATACGAATACGTAGACCTAGGGTCAAATAGCACTGAAGCATCTCTATCACAGACCAGAATAGTACCTGTAATAACTGCATCAGAAGACTCAGCCTCTGGCCTGGCTGGAAGAGCATAACACCTGGGCTGGTCCCCACCTCCCTGAACCATATCTCTGGGACGATCAGCTGCTGGCTGGCCTCTACCTCTGGCGGTCTGAGCTCCACCTCTATGATCTCTACCTCCACCTCTATGACCTCTACCCCCGCCTCTAGCTGGCTGGGCGGCCAGTGGATCACCTGCTGCCTGTATCATAGGACGAGGACCCTGCTGCTGTGACTGAGCACCCCTCAACCTCGGGCAAGCCCTCCTGATGTGACCATACTCACCACACTCATAGCACCCGCCTGAATGCTGCAACTGAGAAGACTGAGACTAACCCTGTCGACCTGAATGACCACCTTGGAAGCTTTGAAGCGGTGGTGCACTGATAGGCTGCTGATCAGAATAATGCGGTTGAGAACTACTACCGCCTGAAGTACCATGAGAAACCTGAAGAGCTGACTGAAAGGGCCTCGGAGGATGGCCTCTACCAAAAGAATCTCTACCTCCAGACGAGGTACCACTGAACCTACCTGAGTGACGGGGTCTCTTATCCGACCCATGACCACCTCCATGTGACAGAGCCATCTCAACTCGGCAGGCCGCATTGGCCGCATTGAGCCCCTAATTCTTATTTGCAATATACTAACATAGTGTAAGACCTACTTAAAAGAAAACAAATCCAATTCCATGTAGGCACTTCTATTTAACTCCCAAATTCATAATTTTTTAACAAACAAAACAATTTAATTATGCATTCGAACACTCGTTGATTTATCATCATTGCCATTAAGCTAAGTACCAGTTATGCTAAACTAACATGGAAATTTAACTTACTTAAACCAAAACCAAACCCTCATAAAAGCAGGTGGGACTTCAAAGAATAACATGATGAACAAATAGAAAAACCTCACTTAATTTAGCTATAAAACCTGTGTCACAAGAGTTCACACACTCCTGATCCTATTTGTTTCAAAATTCTGCACATCTGAACATACCTCCTCAGGCTTACACAACTGTTTTTTTTTAAAACTGAAAATCAACAGATCTATACCAACTATAGTAACAGTCAAATTGCTTCGTTTCCTAATATAAAAANTCCCTGGACATGGATTTGTCCGAAGTATTGATATCTGGAGATGGATTTCTCCACAGGGTTAGATTACTCTTTACCTTGGTACCGAGTGACTTATAGTCATCGTTGAGTATTTCTCATCAGGGTTGGATTACCCTTCTTCCTCGGTACTGGTTGACTTGCAGTCAGTGTTGTATATGTTCCGGGATGGATTTCCCTGGGACGGATGGCCATATGCAGTACCGAGTGGTTGAGCACTTGAGAGTGGGAGCACATGGTGCACTTCATACATTCTGTGCATTAGCATGTAGAGTTTAGCTGAGCTTTATATCTCACATTGTTCAGATCTGTATTTATTTTACTGTTTGAGCTGTATACTTGAATTGATAGCATGCCTACTTTTCCTGCACAGTTCATTTCTGTTACCTATTGAGGTTAAGTTCGTCACTACCTATCAGTCCACAGTTTGGACTTGTTACTTACTGAGTTGGTGCACTTATGTTACCCCCTGCACCTTGTGTGCAGATCCAGGTATCTCTGGCCACGGTAGCGGTTGTTGATTTACTCAGTAGCGGATCATCGGAGATAGCGAGGTAGCTGTCTGGCGATCGCAGCCCTGCTTTTCTCCTTCTTTATCTTCCCTTTAGTGTATTTTGGTTATTCTCAGACTATGTTTGTCTTGCTATTTTCAGCACAGTTTGTAGTAGTTGCTCATGACTTAGTGACACCCCGCTGTAGGGCTTTCTTTTTAGTATTTTCTTATTTTGAGTTTAACTCTTTTATGAAATTTCTATTATGAAAAGCATCGACTTAATTTTTATGAAATATCAAAGTTTTTGAGAAGTGTCGGTTGCCTAGTACCACGATAGGTGTCATCACGACAGGCTTGAGTTTAGGGTCGTGACACGGCGAGGCTAAGTTATATGGTACTGATTTAGTAAAGGATGCCTTGGAAAAGGTAAAGTTGATTCGAGAGCGACAACAAGTCCAGACAGAAGAGTTACGCGGATCAAAAAGTGTGTGGTGTATCATTTATGGTAGGCGAGAAGGTTCTCTTGAAAGTATCGCCGATGAAAGGTATAATGAGTTTCGGGAAGAAGGGCAAGCTGAGCCCCAGGTTTATAGGCCCATTTGAGGCGTTGAGGCGAGTAGGGGAGGTTGCTTATGAGCCTCCTTTACCCCCCAGCCTATCAGGGGTTCATCCAGTTTTTTACGTGTCTATGCTCCGGAGGTATCACGGCGATTTGTCATGTGTGTTAGACTTTAGCACTATTCAGCTAGATGAGAGCTTGGGTTATGAAGAGGAGCCAGTCGCTATTGTTGCTAGACGGGATCGCCAGTTGAGATCCAAGAAGATTTCCACAGTAAAGGTTCAGTGGATGGGCCAATAGTCGAGGATGCAGCCTAGGAGCCCGAGGAGGACATGCGGAGCAGATATCCACACTTATTCAGCACTTCAGGTATGAATCTGAACCCGTTCGAGGACGAACGTTTGCTTAAGAGGTGAAGAATGTAACGACCTGATCGGTCGTTTTGCTTTTAGAACCCCGTTCCCCTAAATGAGACTTCCCGTACTTATTTTTACTGATTTATGACTTGCGGGGATGGTTGGTTCGGGATTTGGAAGAGTTTGGGTTGAAATCGAATTACTTGGTTCCTTAAGGTTGGCTTAAAAGGCCAAGTTTGACTTCGGTCAACATTTTGAGTAAACGACCTCAGAATCGGGATTTGACGGTTCCAATAGGTTCGTATGATGATTTTGAACTTGGACGTATGCTCGGATCGGGCTTTGGATGACCCCGGGAGCGTTTTGGCGCCTAATAGTAAGAGTTAGTTCTTGAAGGTTTTAGAAGTTCTTTAAATTTGGTTTGGTGCGGTTTTTGATGATATCGAGGTCCAAATGGAAATCATATACTGAGAATAGTTCCTTAATATCATTTAAGACTTGCACGCAAAATTTAGTGTCATTTCGAGCAACATAAGTACGTTTCGGCGCATTGGAAGTAAATTGAAGAACTTGAAGTTCTTAAGTTTGATTCAATTGGTTTTGGGGTGAAATTCTTAGTTTAAATGTTGTTGCGAGCGTTCCGAGGGTTCGTGCGAGTCCGTTTTATGATTCTAAACTTGTGGGTATGTTCGGGGGGCCCGAGAGTCGATCGGACGAGGCTCGGACCATCTTGGGAGCGGAAGCAACAGCTGAAGCTCCCCAGATCTGTCAAAACCGAACATGCGGTTGGCTAGCTGTAGGTGCAAGCTCGCAGGTGCGAGCCAAGTCTCGCAGATGCGACCAAGGGAGGGCAGCCCAAATTGCGCAGGTGCGGCCCCTCCTCCGCAGAAGCGGTAAAACGCCCGTAGAAGCGGCCCCAGCCGGCCCAGGAATTTCTGTAAATGCAAACCCTTTGTCCGCAGAAGCGATGGCGCAGGTGTGGCCCTATGACCACATGTGCGGAAATCGCTGGAGGCAGTAAGCCTCATTTATTACGAGTTAGGTCCAATTTTATCACATTTTCCTCCACTCTTGGGCAATTTGAGAGCTTCTAAGGAAAGGATCTCGACCTGGATTTGTGAGGTAAGTAATTTTTTTTAAATGTTAGTTTAATACATAGATTATAGGTAGATTTCAACATGAAAATTGGCAGAAATCAAGGGTTTAGAGGAAAACCTAGGTTTTTGATAAAAATGATATTTGACCATGAAATTTGGTTATGGAACTTAGTAAAAATCATATATTTATGTTCCTAAGGTTATGGGTAACAATTTTATTCGAAAATTTCTAGAATCCGGGCACGTGGGCCGGGGTGAATTTTAGGAATCTTACCTTTTGGGTTGGGTAATCACTTTAATAGTTAGAATATGAACTTTTGAACATATATTGATTAGTTTTTACACTATTTAAATAGTTTTGGATTGTTCGGCTCCGATTTGAGGGTTTTGAACGCATTCTTGAGTTTGGAAGTAGGCTTTGAGGCGAGGTAAGTCTCTTTTCTAACCTTGCAAGAGGGAATTTACCCCATATGTGAACTTAATTAATATGTGTGGTTATTTGTGGGGGGGGGATACGTACGCACGAAGTGACGAGAGTCCATACGTAGCTACTATTCGTGTTTATGTCCGATTAGTCTTAGGTTTACACCATGCTTTCGCATACTGTTATTTGATTATACTTGTTGATTTTATCAAACGGAACTAAGTTGAGGATTTTAAGAGTTTAAAAGCTTCAAGTTGAATTGTCATTATTTTGAAAGGAAATTAAGGAAGGGTTATGTTTCATTGATAAATTTGTATTTGATGTCGCAAGTATATTTCGCGAGTGGGGTAATTCTTTCTTCTATTCTCATGGGAGCGGGTCGTTCGCCTCGGCTGGTTTAATAGATGCATCTATGGTTCACGTAGTTCGGCCCTCGGAAGTGCACAGTTTACTTTTATGTTGGATCGGGCCGAACATCCTCGGTGGTATTCATATGTGATAATAGAACTGGAAGTCCCTTTTATAATTGGTATAAATTCATTGTGGTGTGATCATACGTTTTAAAAGAAAGAAGTGATTTAAGCTCCTTCATATGGTGAATACTTGTTCAGTTATTTCAGTTCTAAATCTTATTGTTGTATATCATGCTTAAGTAGAAATTTAATAATATCATGTTATTGGCCCTAGTAAGTGTCGGAGTCGACCCCTGGTCACTACTTATTCGAGGTTAGACTAGATACTTACTGGTACATATTATTTGTGTACTCACGCTGCACTTATGTACTTAATTGTACAGGATCTGAGGCAGGTGCATCTGGTTACCAGTCTGGTGCGTAGATTGATCCCCATCTCGAGACTTCACGGTGAGCTGCCTTCCGAGCCGTTCCGTGGCAGCTGGAGTCTCTCTTATGTCTTATTTTCTGTCTATTTCCATTTAGACAATAGGCTAGTTTTTTTTGTATATTCTACTAGATTGCCCATATACTCGTGACACCAGGTCTTGGCACACACACACTATAAGACTTTTGATTTTGGTATTATTATATGATTATGGTTTGTACTCGTTCCTACCGTTTGATTTTTGTTCCATGGTAAATTTCTGAATCTTTTTAGCGAATGAAGAATTATTACTCACATAGTAATTTATAAAAACATCTATAAACTCAAATGAATATTAAAGATACTACGAATACTAAATATAATTATTAAAAATTGCGCGAGTAAAAAATTACGTGCTTATACATGGCATAAGTAGTTAATAATTAGTTATTTAGTTAATAATTAGTTATTGGTTATTGTTTTTTACTTTAAATAACTATAAAATAATAAAATAAAACATTTTATAATAAAAAGGAAAATTTGAAAAAAAGACTGTCCATTCAAATTGGAGAGTAGTGTCAAGTTTGAGTTTTTAAATAATTGTAAAATAAAAAAATAAAATTACAAAAGATAAAAAACTGCCAATTATAAATTTCTTTTTTTTTAAAATTAATTCTTGTTTTTATTTTTATAAATATAAAGTTTATTTATTCAGAAAATATGATTGAGATTTATAAAATAAAATATGAATAAAAAAAATATATATCTTCTATTATATTGTAAGAAGAACGTAACATACAAAAATTTAAATAAAGTAACACGCTAATAAAAGTTTCTATTAACAATGCAATATACTAAATATTGGATAATATAATAAAGAAAATACAGAACACAAAAAGTTATTTGATGCCTATATAAGTCTCATTAATTTAATAGAGATTTTATTCATTAAATTTCAAATTAAATTATTGAGAATAATAGGATATCTATCAAAATATTATTAAAAAGAAAGGAAAAAACCCTCTCCTTAGGCCAAGTGGCAGCCTAAAAAAAAGTCACATGGCATAAGTAGTTATCTATCTATATATTATTATAGGAGAGGAAAAAGCTCTCTCCTTAAGCCAAGTGTCAGTCTAGAATAAAGTCACATGGCATAAGTAGTTAATAATTAGTTATTTAGTTAATAATTAGATATTGGTTATTGTTTTTGAATTTAAATATCTATAAAATAATAAAATAAAATATTTTATAATAAAAAGGAAAATTAAAAAAAAATGTCCATTCAAATTGGAGAGTAGTTTCAAGTATGAGTTTTTAAATTATTGTAAAAAAAATAAAAAAATTACCAATTTTAAATAACTTTTTTTAAATAATTTCTGTTTTTCTTTCTAAAAATAAAAAGTTTATTTATTCAGAAAAAATTACTGAGAGTAATAGAATAAAATGTGAAATAAAAAATATATATCTTCTATTATATTGTAAAATAAAGTAACATACAAAAATTTAAATAAAGTAATGTGCTAATAAAAATTTCTATTAACAATGCAATAATACTAAATAATGGATAATATAATAAAGAAAAATATATAATAAAAATGTTATCAGATGCCTGTATAAGTCTCATTTATTTAATAGAGATTTCATTCATTAAATTTCAAATAATATTATTGAGGAAAATATGATAAAATTTAAAATAAAAAATATTTCAAGAGTAATAAAATATATATCTTTTATTATATTATAAAAAGAAAGTAGTAGACAAAAATATTAAATAAAGTAATATGCTAATAAAAGTTTCTATTAACAATGCAATATACTAAGTATTTGTAATATAATTTAAAAAAATACATAGCAAAAAATTTATTCAATGACTATACAACTCTCTTTAATTTATAGTGATTTTATTCATTAAAATTCAGATAATATTATTGAGAACAATAGGATAGAATTTAAAATAAAAAAATATTTTAAGAGTAACAAAATATATATCTTCTATTATATCACAACAAGAAATTGGTAGACAATAATATTAAACAAAGTAATATACTAATAAATTTTTTTTATTAACAATGCAATTATATTAAATATTTTATAATATAATAAAAAATACATAATAAAAAAATTATTCGCTGAGTATATAAGTCCCTTTAATGTAGTAGAGATTTTATTCATTAAAATTCAGATGATATTATTGACAACAATAGAATAAAATTAAAATTAGAGAAATACAAATTTATATATATATATATATATATATGTATGTATGTATGTATGTATGTATGTATATTCTCTTATATTACAAAATGAAAGCGAGCAGACAAAAATATTAAACAAAGTTATATGCTAATAAAAATTTCTATTAACAATGTATAAATAGTAAACATTGGATAATAGAATAAAGAAAAATATACGAAAAAAATTATTCAATGACTATATAAGTCCCTTTAATTTAGCGATTTTATTGTTGGTATATCACATTGACAAATAAGATTACAATTGAAATTTATTAAAGCAATACTATCTAATTTGTTCAAACAAACCCGATCATAATTTAATTTAATTAATATTAACCGCGCATCGCGCGGGTACAACTACTAGTGTAAGTATAATAACAACAGTTAAACGTTAATCAAATTAATTGGTATTGTTATATGGGTCATTTGTTGCCATATGTTCTATTGTTTTTGTTAAATATGCGTTCATCATGTGAAATTTTAAACCTTTCAACAACTCATTTCTATGTGATTCTAGCTTTATCTTGTCAATTTATAGCTTCTTCAAATCGTCGTAGCGCACACCTATTAACTTGTGCAGCTGAATGTTTACGTAAGACATCACTGAAACATCATACACCATTTTCACATATTGTTATCGAATTGTGGTACTTGCACCATCAATCATATTTGATAAACTATGATGGGTTTTCAGTATTTTATGTTTTAATGATCTAACAAACTTGTCATGAAGAACCAGATAGAGCACCTGGCGCACAGGATATACATTTCATGTAAACTAATCTAAGACTGAAAATCAGCAAAGGGAGAAACACAACAGGGGCCTGATGATCTGGCTCTTTAGGGTTCTCCGACATAAGCAAGTCAGTGACTGTACGCAATCAAGATAAAGAGGAACACAACAGGGACCTGCTGCTTCAGAGTTCTCTGACAGAAAGTACAAGTCAAGTACACAGCTGGAACGTGATAGAAGAAAGTGATCATCTGGCAATTGTCACAGAAGAGGAACACAACTAGGACCTGGTCTGTTGGTGTGTCCTGACAGGAAGTACAAAGCCCACTATCCAGCTGGAACGCAACTGCCCAGAAGTGGATGTGCAGACTGTGCAGCAGTCACCTCTCACTGAAAAAGTACACGAAGAATTGACACCACTACTCATTGTGATATCTTTTGTGATAAAACTGCCTGGTGCAAGATATACTTCTTTTGTGCATTCGGTGACATTCTCTCAAGCATAACAAAGTTCTTCTAGCCTTGAAGTCACTGTGTGTGTCAAGAACAAGAAGACAACTCCACTAAGGATCAGCTTCTAATCGAGTCTCATGTACGTCCATAGTTGAGTTGTAATCTTGTTAATTGTTCTACATTGTAATTCCTAGTTTGCTTTCTTAGAAGCGCTATCTCAGGAACAAACCAAATTCGTAAACTTTAGAGTTTATGTTGTGACTAGAAATAGTCATAAGTTAAATCCTCTGTAACTAGGAGAGTTGTAGAGTGGCTTGTGGTGGTGCATCACAAGTTATTTTGAAGTCTTTGCAAAAGGGAGTTTGCAAAGTGGCTTATAATAGGTAGATTACAAGTTAGTTGAGTTTAAAGCCTAAAGGTGTAGGTCGTGGTTTTTTGATCCCCTTGTGTGGGATTTTTCCACGTAGAAAATCTCTGGCCTTCTTTACATTCAGTCCTTACAGCATTCTGCGTATCAGTCTCATAGAGGACCAGGTTCTCTATAGTTTGGTGGACTCATATAAGTCAACAATTAGTATCAGAGCAGGTTTCTCCTATCAAGCTAACACCTAGGAGGAATCGTCAATGGCTGCTCCACCAAGCTTTGAAGAAGGACAATCAACCTATAGACCTCCCAGATTCAATGGTCAATATTACGGCTGGTGGAAGACTAGGATGCATGATTTCATTATGGCAGAAGATTCAGAGCTATGGGACATTATATGTGATGGTCCATATGTTCCCATGAAGAAAATTGAAGAAACAGGGCATATGGTGCCGAAAGGAAGAAGAGAGTACAACGACATTGACAGAAAAGATGTAGAAAAGAACTACCGTGCCAAGAAAATTTTGATGTGTGGCATAGGACCTGATGAGTACAACGGAGTCTCAGCTTGCGAAACTGCCAAGGAAATATGGGAGGCGTTGCAAACCGCTCATGAAGGAACCACTCAGGTCAAACAATCCAAGATTGACATGCTCACCACATAATATGAACTCTTTAGGATGAAGGATGATGAATCTATACAAGATATGCACACTAGATTCACCTCCATCATAAATGAGCTTCACTCACTTGGAGATGTCATTCCCAGAAATAAGCTCGTAAGGAAAATCCTCAGCATCCTACCTGGGTCTTGGGAAAGTAAGGTCAATGCCATCACAGAAGCTAAAGATCTACACACTCTGACCATGGATGAGTTGATTGGTAATCTGAAAACGTACGAGATGAAGAGAAAGAAGGACAATGAAAGAAGAGAGCCTAAGAAAGAGAAGAACATGGTGCTTAAAGCTGAAAGGAGTGATTCAAGTGATGAAGATAGTGACATGGCCTATCTTACTAAGAGATTTCAAAAAATGGTTCGAAGAAATGGTGGTATACCAAAGTGGGGCAGTTCAAGCAAAACAAGGAACAACAATCTCTGCAACGGATGTGGAAAGTCAGGGCATTTCGTCAAAGACTGTCCACTTGCAAAACAGGAGCAGTACAAGCAGAATCCTGATAAGGCAGGAAAAAGGAACCTGGTTCCCGAGAAAAGATTCAATCGAAAAAGTGCTGCAGACAATATCGTTAAGCAGGCCCTTGCTGCTTGGGGAGACTCCTCAAGTGAATCTGAAAGGGAATCAGATGCAGAAAACAGTTCCCTGTCGGCAGTTGAAACTAAAGAAACAAAGTACGACTCATTGTTCGCGCTGATGGCTCAGTCAGATGATGACGATGAAGAAGATGAAGACAACGAGGTAAGCTTCCGGGATGTTCAGAGAAATCTGAAATCCTATTCTTCCAAGAAGCTAAGGTCTTTATCAAATGTCTTAATAGATGCCTATTATAGACTTATAAACGATAAGGAGACCCTCACAATAGAGCTAGGAGAGGCAGAGCAATCTAGAGATGATCTAGTGGTCTGTGTAGTGGACTTAAATGAGACCATAGCCAATCTTGAACTAGAGAAGGAGGCCCTGAATGAAAAAATAACTAGCGTGGAAAATGAGAGAGATGATCTGATGGTAGTAGTTGTCGATCTGAAAGAAACAATAGGAGGTCTTAGCAGTAAGAAACACGCTTTGGAAGAAAAAATCGCGTCTATTGAAGAGGAAAGGGATGACCTTCTAGTGATATGCGTTGACCTAAAGGAAACCAATGAGGGACCTAATAGAGAACATAGGAGTGTAAATCTTGGGAAAGGGAAGGGAGTAGCCAGTGAGTCGCACATCTTGCTGGAAAAGGAGTTAAATGTCGTAAAAACTAGTCTTTGCAGAGAACTCGAGAGGAATCAACAACTCGAGAAAGTAAAAAATGATCTTGAAAAATCCTTGAAGTGGACCTGGTCCTCAGATGCTGTTACTGCCATGTATCTCAACAATAGTGGGAACAAGCAGGGCATCGGGTTTCAAAGGGAGAAAACTCCCTACAACCCACACAACAAGTATGTCTCCCTTTTTTGTAAATTCTTTTGAACCTTACCTTTTCTTATTATTCCACCTAGATAAATCTAAATGGACAAATTGATTAGGCCGAATAATTCTATACATGTACAGTGGCTATGTACCCACTGCGGAAACAATGGGCATTTTAATGAAAATTGTCAGGCCAGGGTTCAGTCTGTTCAGAAGAACAAAGCGTTCACTAATAGAGTGACTACTAGCAAAGGACCTGGTACCACTCGCAAAAAGCGAATGCTGCCTGCGTGGACTAGGAAATCTCTCATTCATCCTTTTTATAATAACAAGGGACCCAAACTAGTTTGGGTTCCTAAATCTAACCCTTGATGTGCATGTGCAGGGAACAATGAGAAGAAGCAGACTGCGATGGACTATGGACAGTGGATGCCTAAAGCACGCAGCTGAAAAACATCATGAAATGATTCTCACTGAAAGCCCTGTATGTCACGACCCGAAATTCCCACCCTTGGGGGTCGTGATGGCGCCTACTCGTAGAAGCTAGGCAAGCCACAAACCTTTGAGAATCATCAACCCTTTTCGTTTTATACTTGTTAAGCAATTAAACTAATAAAGGATAAGCAATTATATAACAGCGGAAAATGAACTTTTAGCGGAAGTCTGAACTAAATATAGAAACAGCGTCTAGAAAACCAATACAAGCCTCTACCCAGCACCGGGTGTCACAACAATACACGGACTGTCTAGGATTACTACACATAAGAGTTTGAAATAAAGGATATAATCTGTCTCGGATACAAATGTCAACAGAATATGAAAACTGATAGAAGAGACGTCGGGCCTGCGGACGCTAGCAAGGCTACCTCGGAGTCTCGTGGACTGAAGATCGGCTCCCTGACTACTGCTGCGCACCGTAAGCTGCTCCGACACCTGGATTTGTGCAAAAGAGCACAGAGTGTAGCATCAGCACAACCGACCCCATGTGCTGGTAAGTGCCTAGCCTAACCCCAGCGAAGTAGTGACGAGGCTAGACCGGACTACCACATAAACCTGTGCAGTTATATATACATATACAGCAGAATCGAGATACAGAGACAAGTAATCAATATGGGAGGGGGAGCATGCTATGGGGGAAATAACAATTTCAAGAAAGAGTCGTCCAACAACGAAGAAACAACACAACTCAGACATTAATAAAGAATCAGAAAGCAACAAGTGCACGGCATCACCCTTCGTGCTTTTACTCTCATCCTCACCAAACAATGATATAATAAAACGTGCACGGCATCACCCTTCGTGCTTTTACTCTCTTTCCTCACATATAATCAATAGAATCGGCACGGAATGGTACATCGTGCGGCACGGCATCACCCTTCGTGCTTTACTCTCTTTCCTCCCAATAAGCAAACAATGCACAGCATCACCCTTCGTGCTTTACACTCTTTCCTCACAATAAACAAACAATGCACGGCATCACCCTTCGTGCTTTAACACTCTTCCTCACCCAAAACACAATCACAAACAAGGGGCAGGGGAATAAACAAAATAATAATAGAAATCCCGGCAAGGGAACACAATTAAACAATTAAATCCCGGCAAGGGTACAACATTAATAATCTCAACGTCCCGGCAAGGGAAAATAATCAATAAGCAACAATATCCCGGCAAGGGAGCAATTTAAATACTCTTTCTCTTCCTTTCACTTTTATTTCATATCTCACTTTACCACTTGAGCCAATGCTCCAAAGGGTTCAACCATTTCATATACGTTCACAATTGTAATATAACTTGAGCCAACGCTCCTCAATGTTCATAGGTCACAATTTCCTTTCACAAGCATTTCACAACAAATAGGAATCATCACCAAGGCAAGAGAAATACAACGAAATCAAGATATTTATAATTTAAAGACCCATTGTCATGCTAGACACCAACGTATAGATACTCGTCACCATGCCTATACGTCGTACTCGACAATTACCACATAGCAAATAGGACTCAACTCCTAATCCCTCAAGCTAAGGTTAGACCAAACACTTACCTCAAACTTCCACTGCCAATTCCTCAATAACCGCCTTTCCTCTCGAATTCGGCTCCAAATCAATTGTATCTATACAATAATGACTTCAACACATCAATAAATGCTAAACAACACGAACCCAATGCCTAATTATAGCTTTTCCATCATATTTCCCAAAAACTCAAAAATCGACCCTGGGCCCGCTTGGTCAAAACACGAGGTTCGGACCAAAATCAAATCACCCGTTCACCCACGAGCCCGAATATATAATTTGTTTTCAAATTTGACCCCAAAACGAGGTCTAAATTAAGAAAAATTAAAAAGCCCTAACTCTATCCAAATGCCCAATTTTCTACCTTAAGTCACATGTTGTAGGCCTAGAAATCCATTAGATGTTGAAGAAAATGGAAGGAAATAGGCTAAGAATTACTAACCCAAGAGGTTTTGATGAAGAATTGCTTCAATGGTCGCCTAAGAGCTTGGAGAAGAAAGGTCTTGTGAAATTTTTGAAGAATCCCGTAATGACACTGTTCTGGAATTCTAAAGTTTAACTGGGCGAATTTGTTCTACGCGATCGCGGACAATAGATTGCGATCGCATAGGGTAAGGTTTGCTGGGCACTGCGATCGCGGACAACAACACGCGACCGCATAGAAGAAAATTGGAAGCTGGGCTTTACACAACGCGATCGCGGAGTAGAAAATGCGATCGCATAGAAGAATTTTTGAACCCCTGAAGCTTGCTCTATGCGATCGCGACCTTCCTTATGCGATCGCATAGAGGAAATCACTGGACAACAGATGACAGCTATTTTCCGCAACTTTTCTAAGTCTAAAACCATCCCGAAACACATCCGAATCACACCCGAGCCCTCGGGGCTCCTAACCAAACACATGAACTAACTCAACAACATCATACGAACTTATCCGTGCGATCAAATCGCCAAAATAACATAAAAAACAATGAATCAAACCTCAAAATCAAGAGTTTTTCCTCAAACTTCATTAAGTTTCAAATTTAGAACTTTAAGTCCGAAACACGTCAAACGACGTCCGATTTTAACCAAACTTCACGGAAAGGACTTAAACTATATATAAGACCTGTACCGGGCAACGGAACCAAAATACGGGCCCGATACCATCACTTTTTAATCAAGTTTCATTTCAAATTTTCTTAAACATTTCCATAAAACAATTGTTCTTAAAAATTCATTTCTCGGGCTTGGAACTTCGGAATTCGATTACGGGCATACGCCCACGTCCCATATTTTCCTACGGACCCTCCGGGACCGTCAAATCACGGGTCCGGGTCCGTTTACCCAAAATGTTGACCGAAGTCAAATTTATTTATTTTAATATCAAAACTTAGCATTTTTCACAGAATTTCATATTTAAGCTTTCCGGCTATGCGTCCGAACTGCACACGCTAATCGAGGCAACTCTAAATGAGGTTTTCAAGGCCTCGGAGGCACAGAATTAATTAAAAATAGGTGACGACCCCTTTGGGTCGTCACATTCTCCACCTCTAAAACAACTGTTAGTCCTCGAACGGACAGAAGAAGGAAGTACCTGAGTCGGGGAAAAGATGAGGATAACGGCTCCGCATATCGGACTCGGACTCCCAGGTCGAAGCCTTAGGAGGCTGACCTCTCCACTGAACACGAACAGAAGGGAAAATCTTGGATCTCAACTGACGAACCTGCCGGTCTAGAATAACTACCGGCTCCTCCTCATAAGACAAGTCCTTGTCCAACTGGACAGTGCTGAAATCTAACACGTGGGCTGGATCGCCGTGATACCTCTGAAGCATGGACACATGGAACACTGGATTCACGGCTGATAAGCTCGGCGGCAAAGCAAGTCTATAAGCCACCTCTCCCACTCGATCAAGTATCTCAAATGGACCGATGAATCTAGGGCTAAGCTTGCCCTTCTTCCCAAATCTCATCACGCCCTTCATAGGCGACACTCGGAGCAATACACGCTCACCTACCACGAAAGCCACATCTCGAACCTTGCGGTCTGCATAGCTCTTTTTCCTAGACTGAGCTGAACGAAGCCTATCCTGAATGATCCTGACCTTGTCCAAGGCCTCCTGAACCATATCCGCACCCAACAATCGAGCCTCTCCCGTCTCAAACCATCCGACCGGAGATCGACACTGCCTACCATATAGAGCCTCATAAGGAGCCATTTGGATACTCGACTGGTAGCTGTTGTTGTAGGCAAACTCCGCTAAAGGCAAGAACTGATCCCACGAACCTCCAAAGTCAATAACACAAGCTCGGAGCATATCCTCCAAAATCTGAATAGTCCGCTCAGACTGACCGTCCATCTGGGGATGAAATGTTGTGCTCAACTCAACTCGTGTGCCCAACTCTCGCTGAACTGCTCTCCAGAAGCACGAGGTAAACTGCGTACCTCGGTCCGAAATGATGGATACGGGCACACCATGAAGGCGAACAACCTCCCAGATATAGATCTCAGCTAACCTCTCGGAAGAATAGGAGACTGCCACAGGAATGAAATGCGCTGATTCGGTCAGCCTATCAACAATGACCCATACTGCGTCGAACTTCTTCCGAGTCTGCGGAAGCCCAGTAACAAAATCCATAGTGATCCGCTCCCACTTCCACTCGGGAATCTCAATCCTCTGAAATACACCACCAGGCCTCTGATGCTCGTACTTAACCTGCTGACAATTCAAACAACGAGCCACATATGCTATGATATCCTTCTTCATTCTGCGCCACCAATAATGCTGCCGCGAATCCTGATACACCTTCACGGCGCCCGGATGAATAGAGTACCGGGAGCTATGGGCCTCCTCCAAAATCAACTCTCGGAGCCCATCTACATTAGGCACACATACTCGGCCCTGCAATCTCAAAACTTCATTATCATCTAAGGTAACATGACTGGCACCTCCGCGCTGCACCGTGTCTCTGAGGACACACAAATGGGGATCATTGTACTGCCGCTTACGGATACGCTCCAATAATGAAGAACGGGTGACCGCAAGCTAACACACGACTGGGCTCGGAAACATCCAGTCTCACGAACTGATTGGCTAAAGCCTGAACATCCAAAGCAAGCGGCCTCTCACCGACCGGAATATATGCAAGACTGCCCATACTGGCTGACTTCCTACTCAAAGCATCGACCACCACATTGGCCTTTCCCGGGTGATACAAGATGGTGATATCATAATCCTTCAGCAACTCCAACCACCTCCTCTGCCTCAAGTTCAACTCCTTTTGCTTGAACAAGTACTGAAGGCTCTTGTGATCCGTGAACACCTCACATGCCATGCCATACAGATAATGCCTCCAAATCTTCAATGCGTGAACTATGGCTGCCAACTCCAAATCATGAACCGGATAGTTCTTCTCATGAATGTTCAACTGCCTCGAAGCATAGGCAATGACCTTGCCATCCTGCATCAATACTGCACCAAGCCCAATACGAGAAGCATTACAATAAACTGTATAAAGTCCTGAACCTGTGGGCAAAACCAACACCGGTGTCGTAGTCAGAGCTGTCTTGAGCTTCTGAAAGCTCGCCTCACACTCATCCGACCATCTGAACTGGGCACCCTTCTGGGTCAATCTGGTCATCGGGGCTGCAATAGATGAAAACCCCTCCACGAACCGCCGATAGTAGCCTGCCAACCCCAAGAAACTCCGAATCTCTGTAGCTGATGCTGGTCTAGGCCAGTTCTTGACTGCCTCAATCTTCTTTGGATCAACCTGAACACCCTCTGCTGATACAACATAACCCAGGAATGCAACTGAACTCAACCAGAACTCACACTTGGAGAACTTTGCATATAACTGACTACCCCTCAGAGTCTGAAGGACCACTCTAAGGTACTGCTCGTGCTCCTCCTGGCTGCGGGAATATATCAATATATCATCAATGAAGACTATCACGAATGAATCCAAATAAGGCCTGAACACTCGGTTCATCAAGTCTATGAAAGCTGCTGGGGCATTTGTCAACCCGAATGACATAACCAAGAACTCATAATGCCCGTACCGAGTGCGAAAAGCTGTCTTAGGGACATCAGATGCCCTAATCCTCAACTGATGGTAGCCAGATCGCAAGTCAATCTTGGAAAATACCCTGGCACCCTGAAGCTGGTCGAACAAATCATCAATCCTCGGTAGCGGATACTTATTCTTGACTGTAACCTTGTTCAACTGCCGGTAATCAATACACATTCTCATTGACCCATCCTTCTTCTTGACAAATAACACTGGCGCACCCCAAGGTGAGACACTGGTCTAATGATACCCTTCTCAAGCAAATCTTGCAACTGTTCCTTTAGCTCTTTCAACTCCGACGGCGCCATACGATACGGCGGGATAGAAATGAGCTGGGTGCCCGGAAGTAGATCAATGCAAAAGTCAATATCCCTGTCGGGTGGCATACCCGGCAGGTCTGAAGGAAAAACATCAGGAAACTCACAAACAACGGGCACAGAATCAATTGAGGGAACCTCAGCACTAGAATCACGAACATAGGCTAAGTAGGACAAACACCCCTTCTCGACCATACGCCGAGCCTTCACATACAATATAACACTACGGGTAGAATGACCAGGAGTCCTTCTCCACTCTAAACGAGGCATACCCGGTAAAGCTAAGGTCACAGTCTTGGCATGGCAGTCCAAGATAGCGTGGTAAGGTGATAACCAGTCCATCCCCAATATAATATCAAAGTCGACCATATCTAAAAACAACAAATCTACACGAATCTCAAGACCCCCAATCACTAGAACACAAGAATAATGGACTCGATCGAGCACAATAGAGTCACCCACCGGTATAGACACATAAACAGGAACACCCAATGCATCACTAGGCATGACCAAGTACGGGGCAAAATAAGATGACACATACGAATACGTAGACCCTGGATCAAACAACACTGAAGCATCCCTATCACAAACCAAAACCGTACCTGTAATAACCGCATCTGAAGCCTCTGCCTCGGGTCTGGCCTGAAGAGCATAACATCGGGGCTGGGCCCCACCACTCTGATCTACCTCTCTGGGACGGCCTGCTGCTGGCTGGCCTCCACCTCTGGCGGTCTGAGCTCCACCTCTAGGACCTCTACCTCCACCTCTAGCACCTCTACCCCCGCCTCTAGCTGGCTGGCCGGGCTGTGGAACACCTGGTGCCTGAACCATGGAACGAGAACCCTAGTGCTGAGAACTGCTCGGTACTCAAGGGCAAAATCTGGCAATATGACCCGTGTCACCACAAGTGTAAAAAGCCCTCGGCTGCTGAGTCTGCTGGCCCTATCGACCTGAATGACCACCACGGAAACTCTGAAGTGGCGGTGCACTGATAGGAGCTGGCGGTGCACTGAATGGCTGCTGATCAAAATAGTGCGCGTGAGAACCACGGCCACCTGAGGCACAGTGAGAAACCTGGAGGGCTGACTGGAAAGGCCTAGAAGGATGACCCCTATCTTACGAATCTCTACCTCCAGACGAGGCACCACTGAATCGGCCTGTCTGATGGGGTCTCTTGTCTGCCCTATGACCACTCCCTTGCGACAATACCATCTCAATCCTCTGGGCCACATTGGCCGCCTCCTAAAAGGATATCTCGCTCACAGCCTCTCTAGCCATCTGGAGACGAATAGGCTGAATGAGTCCATCAATAAACCGTCTCACTCTCTCCCTCTCAGTGGGAAGTATAATGAGAGCATGGCGAGCCAAATCAATAAACCTGGTCTCGTACTAGGTGACTGTCATGGATCCCTGCTGGAGACGCTCGAACTGCCTCCGATAGGCCTCTAGCTGTGTAATAGGGAGAAACTTCTCCAGAAATAGCTGTGTGAACTGCTCCCAGATCAAGGCTGGCGATCCTGCTGGTCTAGCTAAGCAATAATCCCTCCACCAAGTCTTGGCGGATCCAAACAAGCGAAATGTAGCAAAATCAACCCCATTGGTCTCAACAATTCCCATGTTCCGAAGAACCTCGTGGCAGCTATCCAAATAATCCTGAGGATCCTCGGTAGATGCACCGCTGAAGGTAGTAGTGAAGAGCTTGGTGAACCTGTCCAACCTCCACAAAGCATCAGCAGATATAGCTGCTCCATCACCGGCCTGGGCTACCATGCCCGGCTGAGCTGCTCCAACTGGCTGAACTGCTGTAGTCTGAGTCTGGGGAGCTACCTGCTCCGGAGTGCGAGTAGCAGGAGTCTGGGCTCCTCCTCCAGCCTGAGAGATGGCTGGTGCTACAGGAAGTAAACCTGCTCGGGTGACACTCTCCATGAGGCCCACCAATCGGACCAGAGCGTCCTGAAGAACTGGGGTAGCAATAAACCCCTCTGGGACCTGAGCTGGGCCCACCGGAACTGCTGGGGCTGGGGCCGGAACCTCCTCATCAAAGTCAACCTGAGGCTCCGCCACTGGTGCTGCTGCTCGGGGCTGAGCTCTACCCCTACCTCGGCCTCTAGCACGGCCTCGGCCTCGCCCTCTGCCCCTAGTGGGAGCTGCCTGGGGCTCGGACTGCTGATCAAAAGATGAGGAAGCGCGTGTTCTCGCCATCTGCGAAAGAGCAGAGTAGAAATTCAATTAGTATTGAGGAACCAAACCGCACGACAAGAAAGAACAAATGTGAAACTTTTCCTAACTCTATAGCCTCTGGGGATAAATACAGACGTCTCTGTACCGATCCCTCAGACTCTAAGCTTGTCCGTGAGTTGTGAGACCTTTGTAACATAGAGCTCTGATACCAACTTGTCACGACCCGAAATTCCCACCCTTGGGGTCGTGATGGCACCTACTCATAGAAGCTAGGCAAGCCACAAACCTTTGAGAATCATCAACCCTTTTCGTTTTATACTTGTTAAGCAATTAAATTAATAAAGGATGAGCAATTATATAACAACGAAAAATAAAATTTTAGCAGAAGTCTGAACCAAATATAGAAACAGCATCTAGAAAATCAATACAAGTCTCTACCCAGCACCTGGTGTCACAACAATACACAGACTGTCTAGGATTACTACACATAAGAGTTTGAAATAAAGGACATAGTCTGTCTCGGATACAAATGTCAACAGAACATGAAAACTGATAGAAAAGACACCGGGCCTGCGGACGCCAGCAAGGCTACCTCGGAGTCTCGTGGACTGAAGGTCGGCTCCCTGACTACTGCTGTGCACCGTAAGCTGCTCCGACACCTGGATATGTGCAAAAGAGCACAGAGTGTAGTATCAGCACAACTGACCCCATGTGGTGGTAAGTGCCTAGCCTAACCCCGGCGAAGTAGTGACGAGGCTAGACCGGACTACCACATAAACCTGTGCAGTTATATACATATACAGCAGAATCGAGATACAGAGACAAGTAATCAATATGGGAGGGGGAGCATGCTATGGGGGAAATAACAATTTCAAGAAAGAGTAGTCCAGCAAAGAAGGAAACAACATAACTCAGACATTAATAAACAATCAGAAAGCAACAAGGGCACGGCATCACCTTTCGTGCTTTTACTCTCATCCTCACCAAACAATGATATAATAAAACGTGCACGGCATCACCCTTCGTGCTTTTACTCTCTTTCCTCACATATAATCATTAGAATCGGCACGGAATGGTACATCGTGCGGCACGACATCCCTTCGTGCTTTACTCTCTTTCCTCACAATAAGCAAACAATGCACGGCATCACCCTTCGTGCTTTACACTCTTTCCTCACAATAAACAAACAATGCACGGCATCACCCTTCGTGCTTTAACACTCTTCCTCACCCAAACAACAATCACAAACAAAGGGCAAGGGGATAAACAAAATAATAATAGAAATCCCGGCAAGGGAACACAATTAAACAATTAAATCCGGGCAAGGGTACAACATTAATAATCTCAACGTCCCGGCAAGGGAAAATAATCAATAAGCAACAATATCCCGGCAAGGGAGCAATTTAAATACTCTTTCTCTCCCCTTGACCTTTATTTCATATCTCACTTTACCACTTGAGCCAATGCTCCAAAGGGTTCAACCATTTCATATACAATCACAATTGTAATATAACTTGAGCCAACGCTCCTCGATGTTCATAGGTCACAATTTTCTGTCACAAGCTTTTCACAACCAATAGGAATCATCACCAAGGCAAGAGAAATACAACGAAATCAAGATATTCATAATTTAAAGACTCACGGTCATGCTAGACACCAACGTATAGATACTCGTCACCATGCCTATACGTCGTACTCGACAATTACCACATAGCAAATAGGACTCAACTCCTAATCCCTCAAGCTAAGGTTAGACCAAACACTTACCTCAAACTTCCACGGCCAATTCAATCCTTAATAACCGCCTTTCCTCTCGAATTCGGCTCCAAATCAATTGTATCTATACAATAATGACTTCAATACACCAATAAATGCTAAACAACACGAACCCAATGCCTAATTATAGCTTTTCCATCATATTTCCCAAAAGCTCAAAAATCGACCCCGGGCCCACTTGGTCAAAATACGAGGTTCGGACCAAAATCAAATCACCAGTTCACCCACGAGCCCGAATATATAATTTGTTTTCAAATTTGACCCCAAAACGAGGTCTAAATCAAGAAAAATCAAAAAGCCCTAACTCTACCCAAACACCCAATTTTCTACCCTTAATCACATATTTTAGGCCTAGAAACTCATTAGATGTTGAAGAAAATGGAAGAAAATAAGCTAAGAATTACTAACCCAAGAGGTTTTGATGAAGAATTGCTTCAATGGTCGCCTAAGAGCTTGGACAAGAAAGGTCTTGTGAAATTTTTGAAGAATCCCGTAATGACACTATTCTGGAATTTTAAAATTTAACTGGGCGAATTTGTTCTACGCGATCGCGGATAATAGATTGCGATCGCATAGGGTAAGGTTTGCTGGGCACTGCGATCGCGGACAACAACACGCGACCGCATAGAAGAAAATTGGAAGCTGGGCTTTACACAACGCGATCGCAGAGTAGAAAATACGATCGCATAGAAGAATTTTTGAACCCCTGAAGCTTGCTTTATGCGATCGCGAACTTCCTTATGCGATCGCACAGAGGAAATCACTGGACAACAAATGACAGCTATTTTCTGCAACTTTTCTAAGTCTAAAACCATCCCGAAACACATCCGAATCACACCCGAGCCCTCGGGGCTCCTAACCAAACACGTAAACAAACTCAACAACATCATACGAACTTATCCGTGCGATCAAACCGCCAAAATAACATCAAAAACAATGAATAAAACCTCAAAATCAAGAGTTTTTCCTCAAACTTCATTAAGTTTCAAATTTAGAACTTTAAGTCCGAAACACGTCAAACGACGTCCGATTTTAACCAAACTTCACAGAAAGGAATTAAACTATATATAAGACCTGTACCGGGAGCCGGAACCAAAATACGGGCCCGATACCATCGCTTTTTAATCAAGTTTCATTTCAAATTTTCTTAAACATTTCCAAAAAACAATTTTTCTTAAAAATTCATTTCTCGGGCTTGGAACTTCGGAATTCGATTCCGGGCATACGTCCAAGTCCCATATTTTCCTACGGACCCTTCGGGACCGTCAAATCACGGGTCCTGGTCCGTTTACCCAAAATGTTGACCAAAGTCAAATTTATTCATTTTAATATCAAAACTTAGCATTTTCACAGAATTTCATATTTAAGCTTTCCGGCTACGTGTCCGAACTGCACACGCTAATCGAGGCAACTCTAAATGAGGTTTTCAAGGCCTCAGAAGCACAGAATTAATTAAAAATATGTGATGACCCCTTTGGGTCGTCACACTGTAGGAAGGGAATGTATCCTTGAGGAAAAAGTAAAATGTACATTCTCTCTATAAATGAAAAGGCAGAAAGGTTCCCTTGGGACTCAAATAGGAAAAGAAGGAACTGAAAATGAAGCATAGATAATGCTTGTTGCCTATGGAATCACCAAAAAAAAGGCTCTGGGAAAAAGAAATGAACACTGCTCTCTACTGGAGAACAGGTGTCGAACCGGGTCCTTCCTAAATCAAAACTCGCCAGGAACCGCCAATTGGAAGAAAATGCCTTGCCTCTGACAACAGGAAGGATCAACTTGGGAAGCACAATGCAAATAGACGAATGAAGTAATCCCTCTGGGGAAAAACCCATAAAACAAGGTCAAAAGGTCTCTAACAAAGGAAGCACTAAATGGCAGGAGATGCTCATGGGGAAATAGTTAAGGCTTCAAATCAGGAGGATGTTAAAGTGAGCAAGATGAAGGAGACTGGCAAAAGACAACGCAACAGCATTCTCCGCGTCGCACAAAGAACCTGATACATTACTGGCTATCAATGAAGCTGAATGAAGAAGTAAAGATGTAACTCATGGCACTATGCAAACAGCAGAACACATAGCATGGGAAATCAAGTGAACCTCCATATTTCTCTTCTCAACAAACTTCTATCTCAAATTGGAAAACCAAAGTACACCTGTGATGATTCATGCCTCATCTTCTGGGAGACAAGGAAGCAAAACGAAATGACCTCATCAACAACTGGAGAAAAATTTGAAGGGTGAGATCATCCTCTAAGGATCAGTATGAAGGAAGGTTTGATTGATGGAAAGCACACCAAATTCCAAATATCGACAACAAAGCCTCAAGGAGTGAACATTCCGGAGAAATCAAGGAGAAGATGGAGTCACAGGAATCTAATGAAGAACCTGATCTTCAATCTGCTGGCTGTGTAAGAGACCATCAGGTAAAGGTAGCTAAAGTATTTTCTGACCAAGCCTAACTCACATCAATACCGTTATAGGTAAACACGCTTGACGATCATAGAAGTTAAATGTATGGCTATAAACAGCGAAAGGGGAGCTGCTAAAACCTTGTTCAAAAGACTGCTCTGACATCAGGTTCTTGTAATTCAGGTTAGTAGTAATGTGCTTATTATGCATGCCCTCTTAAAATAAAAATAAAAAAAAATTTGTGTTAACAAAATTAATTCAAGTGCCACATCATCCGACTTTTCAACGTCTGTGTGTCAAGTCTTGTCCTTCAAATCCTCCCTCTCTGCACGGTAACACTTTCCCACAAACCTGCCGCCGTTTTTAAAACTATTCAGAACCTGTTTCGCTCACCACTCATCATTAGCCCTTTTTCCAATAAAACCCTATTTTTCTCTCAAGGCATGTCATGAACCTTCATCTATTCTGTACAGCTGGGATCTTCTCTTCATCTCTTTTTATACTCGTCTATCAAGTATTCATCTAATGACGATCGAAAAAACATCTTATTCTCCCACCATTGATATCGCTCCCACTTCCTCATTATTTTTGAAATCATCCCCAGAGCGCCATTATTTCACACCCTCTATCACCTTACCAACTCCTGGTTCCTCCTCCACTCCTACAGTTTTTCCATTCCTGATAAACCCTGTTTACCATTATTTTAAGAATCCTATATCTAGTCAATTCTGCGATCTCATCAAAGATCACACAGGTGGTTGTACTCTTCAAGTATCAGAAGCCCCTGAGGATGATCCTGACCAGTATTTGAACACCTCCATGTTGGACTCAGTGACTCTTAAGGAGTCACCAGAAAAGGAAGCAGCTCATAACATAATGGCTATAGCTGCTGAGAGTGTGATGAATGAAGGAGCATATCTCTCATCTGAGTACCAGGGGGAAGAAATTCCATTTCTAGGAGATGTAAGAACTACAACACTCCTCGAGTCATTAGCTCATAAGATATTCTCAGAAAAACCCTCTGATAGACCTGATTCTCCTCCATGCAAACCCACTCCTGCACCTTCCGTTCACTCCAAGCTCTTAGACTCTTCCTCCAAATCACTCTCTATCAGGTCACTACAGCAAGAGAGTTCTGAGTCCTCATTTCAGAAAAATAAGAGGAGTGTCAAGACAAGGAAAAAGAGGAAAATGAATCCAAAGGATTTCATCAAAAGAGTGTCAGTAAACCAAGTAGATCAAAATGCTTCCAAGGAACCTGGTTCCTCAGTGCAACAATCTATGACAATCCAACACTCTGTAAATAGGGTCATTGATGAAACTGTTGAGAAATAGAAAGGGTTATCAAGTCTAAATGGAGTCTAACTGAGCTAGTTGTGTCTGAGGACAATACTGTGGGAATGGCAAGCTGGAAAGGAAAGTCTGATAAAGGGTCTTGCAAACAAAAGGAGGAAACAGTTAAGGAACCTGGTACAATAAGGTCTGCTACCCGTGATAATGGTCTTTGGCAACAGAGATTAAGAACTCAGAAAGTGTTGTGGGTTCGAACATTTGATCCAGCAATTTCAGAGATGACAGGGAAGAGACAAATTCTGGAGATTGTGGAATTTCAACAATGGGAACACTTGTTTGAAGAGAGAATGCCTCTGGTGTACGAAGATGCAGTACAAACTTTTTACGCATCTCTTTTCACTGTTGAGGGGGATCACATTTGTGCGCTTGTAAATGGAGTAGACATTGTACTCGACGCTTCGACGTTGGGGAATATTCTCATAATTCCGTGTGAAGGCATGTTCTCGGTTAAGGGTGTCTGTGGAACAAACTTTAGAAGAGCCATCATGAAAGAACAAGGCATTCAACAGGGGGAACAGGTGCATAAAAAGATTTTGCTTCCTGAGTACCAGCTTCTCTTTGAGCTGGTCAATAAAGTGCTCTTACCCAGCTCTGAGAGGCGCTCCATTGCTACAAGATCGAACATGGTGCTGATGGAAGCACTCGATGAGTTTGTTCCAGTGAATCTACCTGCAATCATGATAGACCATATGCAGAAGGTGGCAAATTTCAAGGGTGGAAATCATGGGTTACTTTATGGATTTCTCCTCACTCGGGTGTTCAGATTCTATAAGGTCTCCTTGGGGAATCCCAGAGTAGGCATACGCAAGCAGACCTTCTCTAAGACCACTCTAGAAGAATGTGAATGTATTGAAAAGGTTGGTGGAAGCATCTCGACCATCTCTCAGCTAATCAATGCTCAAAACGTAGCCTCTGAAGAGATAAGAAGGCTGAGGGCTAAAAATGCCATACTGGAAACTCAGCTCAGTCAAGCAGTTAACGGACCTGATTCTGTACGTGAGGAGATTACACGACTGACAAAGGAAAATGAGAGACTTCGGGCTCAATTACTTGAAGAAAAATTATCCGCAAATTCTAGACTGGACCTGGTTCTCAAAACCATGGCTCTATCTTCTTCCAAGCCTTCTTCTTTTAGTACCCCCTAGGATCTTCCTTGTGTCAAGTTACTTTTGCTCCAATCTCCTGTGGCTGCTGTTTTACTTTTGTTTGCATGTTTTTGTTGTGATGGCATGTTGTTCTTAACCATTACTGCTCCTGAATTACTCAGTCCAATATAAACATTAATGAAACAGCTTCTTTTTCGTTACTTGTACAATCCTATGTTCCTTTGGCTTCTCTTTTCTGTCATGTTGTGTGCACATATGTGGCATGAGCTAGCTGTGTTAGACTTCTTTATGCTTATTATCTGCTGGTGCTTTTCTTTATTTCTATCCTTTTTAATGATGCCAAAAGGGGGAAGAAAGCTTAGATTAAGGGGGAACTTAAGAGAAAGCTTAGATTAAGGGGGAAGGAACTTAAGAGAAAGCTTAGATTAAGGGGGAAGGAACTTAAGAGAAAGCTTAGATTAAGGGGGAAGGAACTTAAGTGAAAGCTTAGATTAAGGGGAAACTTAAGTGAACTTTGGTGTGATGGAGTTCTTAGATTAAAGGGTACCTAAATTGTGAGAATGATGGATATCTTAGATTAAGGGGGAACTACTGGCATCTCATCTGGTTATTTTTGCTCTAAACAAATAGTGTCCATGCCTAAGTTTGTCATCATCAAAAAGGGGAAAATTGATGGGTTTTTTCAGTATTTTATGTTTTGATGATCTAACAAACTTGTCATGAAGAACCAGATAGAGCACCTGGTGCACAGGACATACATTTCATGTAAACTAATCTAAGACTGAAAATCAGCAAAGGGAGAAACACAACAGGGACCTGATGATCTGGCTCTTTAGGGTTCTCCGATATAAGCAAGTCAGTGACTGTACGCAATCAAGATAAAGAGGAACATAACAGGGACCTGCTGCTTCAGGGTTCTCTAAAAGAAAGTACAAGTCAAGTACACAGCTGGAACGTGACAGGAGAAAGTGATCATCTGGCAATTGTCACAGAAGAGGAACACAACTAGGACCTGGTCTGTTGGTGTGTCCTGACAGGAAGTACAAAGCCCACTATCCAGCTGGAACGCAACTGCCCAGAAGTGGATGTGCAGACTGTGCAGCAGTCACCTCTCACTGAAAAAGTACACGAAGAATTGACACCACTACTCATTGTGATATCTTTTGTGATAAAACAACCTGGTGCAAGATATACTTCTTTTGTGCATTCGGTGACATTCTCTCAAGCATAAAAAAGTTCATCTAGCCTTGAGTCACTGCGTGTGTCAAGAACAAGAAGACAACTCCACTAAGGATCAGCTTCTAATCGAGTCTCATGTACATCCATAGTTGAGTTGTAATCTTGTTAATTGTTCTACATTGTAATTCCTAGTTTGCTTTCTTAGAAACGCTATCTCAGGAACAAACCAAATTCGTAAACTTTAGAGTTTATGTTGTGACTAGAAATAGTCATAAGTTAAATCCTCTGTAACTAGGAGAGTTGTAGAGTGGCTTGTGGTGGTGCATCACAAGTTAGTTTGAAGTCTTTGCAAAAGGAAGTTTGCAAAGTGGCTTGTAATAGGTAGATTACAAGTTAGTTGAGTTTAAAGCCTACAGGTGTAGGTCGTGGTTTTTTGATCCCCTTGTGTGGGATTTTTTCACGTAGAAAATCTCTGGCCTTCTTTACATTCAGTCCTTACAGCATTCTGTGTATCAGTCTCATAGAGGACCAGGTTCTCTATAGTTTGGTGGACTCACATAAGTCAACAAACTAAAATATTATATATGTGAAGATCTAAATTAAAACTTGCATGTCCATTTCATTTATCTCACGGATATTCACTCTCACGGCTTAGAGAGCCTCTATTTAAAGAATAACTATAATTTATAATATTTTTAAGTTTAGTCGGTTCAAAATTAACTTCAAATTCAAAAGTTTGAAGGCCAAATAGGTGTACGACCCCTTAAACTTGGCTACAGTTTCCATTTTGACACTTTAACTTAGCGCTTTTTCTATTAAACACTTTAATTCTATTTTGATCTATAGCATTTAAACACAATGCATGAACGGGTTGTAAAAACTTAAGCGCGTCTTTTTAAACACTTCCCAGGTGGAATAACATACCAATAATAGTCTGACACGTGTTTAATTATCCATGTCAGATAAAAAAACCCATTTTTACCTTACCCGCATACCTCGCCTCACTTAATCAATCTTCCACCCAAAATCCCTTTTCTTTAGCCTAATAAACCCTAATAAACTATTTATTTGGCCATTATATAAATAATACGGGTAATCGTTTGCTTCTTTTGACCGTGGTGGTGAGTGGAGTTGGTCGTAACTGGAGCTGGTCGTGACTGGAGTTGGTCTTGACCGAAGTATCGAGGGTTATGCTATTTCAATCGAAGTTTTCCTTTGTGATAAGCTTTTATCTACTGAAAACATAGTTGTTTTTGAATGTTGTAATTTAGTTTGTTGGAGTTTGTGAAAATTAGGGTTTTTTATAATTTTGGGTCGGGGAATCTACTAACATCCTCTATTTCGCTTTTTGGTTTTCAATACAGTGGTAAATCTAGACATGTCTGCAGACGAATATATTCTTGTCGATTTTCACCATGGCGGACATATTGTCAAGGATCCCGACCCGAGATATGTAGGAGAGAGGGGTGAGGATGGTCACATGATAGACAAGGACCACTTTTCTCTTTTTGAGCTTCTGTCCTACACAAAGTATATGGGGTATCCCGAGGTAGAGAGTTTCTATTTAATTAATCCTAAATCTAATGACTTTGTCTTGCTTGAAAATGATGAACAACTGTATAATATAGTTTGTCACCTTAATCATCTTGATCATTTAGATTTGTATATTAAGCATGTAGTTAATGAGCCTTTGTTGGTTGATGAGACTGTCCCATGTGGCCTTTTATGTGGGCCAGAAGTTGTTGAACTAAGTGAAAATACATTAAATGAAGAGGCTAGGGCAACATCTACTGTTCCAGAGGATATAAATATCCAAAAAAGTGCTGCAGATAACATATATGTTGCTGAGAAAAATCAAGCTGATGTTGGGGTTGCATGTGAGAATTTACAAGGGGTTAAAGAAATAACAAACATAGATGCTAGTTTGGCATCAGATCTGTCAAGTAGTGAGTCTGAATTAGATAACATTCCCCATGAAGATGATAGTAATGCGAATGAAGAGCTCACTTCATTAAGGCACGAAAGAAGAAAGAAGAAAAAATAGAAGAAATAACTATAAGGGAATTATTACCAATGGCAGAACATAGAATGTGTGCTAGACACATTTGGTCTAAATGGTCCATGAACTGGAGAGGTGAATAAATGAGGGAATAATTCCGGAGATGTGCCAAAGCATCTTATGAAGTAAAATTCAAGAAAGAACTGGAAGCAATAAATAAGCTTGGTTATAAGATATGTGAAGACTTGTTGAAGTATGATAAAGAGTATTTGTGTAGGACTTTAGAGAAGATTCAAAGTGTGATGTCATTGAGAATAACATTCAATTCTTGGATAGTAGGTCCTAGGCACAATTCTGTTATAACTATGTTGGAAGAAATCAGACACAAAATCATGAATAGGACCATTGAAATGAGGAAGTTTGCTGAAACATGGGTTACTGATATTGCACCAATGGCTATGATGATACTCGAAGAGAACAAAGCCCTCTCTAGGAGGTGTAAGGTTATGTGGAATGCAAAACATGGGTTTGAAGTTAATGAAGGTGTGTACACATTCATTATTGATTTTAGGACCATGACATGTATTTGTAGATCATGGATGTTAAGGGGCATTCCATGTCAACATGCAGTATGTTCATTCTATGATAGAGAAATGGACCTAGATGATTATGTTGCCCACTGGTATAGGAAGTAAACTTTCCTTAAAGCTTACCAGCATTTCATTCAACCAATTCCCAATATGGAGATATGTTCGGATTCAATAAATCCATTTATAGAGCCTCCGGAACCTAAACTTATGCCAGGTAGACCAAAAATATGTAGGAGAAAAGACAAGGATGAACCAAGGAAAAAGTATGATAAACTATCAAAGAAAGGGGGTAAAGATGACTTGTTCAAACTTCCAACAAACAGGACACAACAAATCTGGATGCAGGAACATGGTAAGTTCTGATATTTGTAATTCTATCTTTTACATTTTATTTTTTTTACAATTCTGATATTCTTTTCTTTTACTTCTGTCAACACATTCCAAGTAGTGCTACTGAACAAAGTCAATATATGCCACCACCTCCACCAAGATCATCTCAGGAAATACCATCTCAACAAAGCAACTCATTCTCTATATGTGAGGATACAAATATTGTCAAAAGATAAAGCAACAATCAATCAACTGGGCTTGGTAGGGGAAGAGGAACAGGAAGAGGCCCTGGACTAGGTAGGAGAAAAGAAAGAGGAACTACACTTGGCATTAGTAGGGTGTATTCACATCTGCTATAGGAATCTCTACTACCACACAACCTTCTACATCTCAATCTACAGGAGGCCCTGGACTAGGCAGGGGAAAAGGAAGAGGAACTACACTTGGAGGAGGCTCGTCTAATGCATCAACCATTGTACATAAAAGGCCAAGGCATACTGGCTTTGGGATTTTCACTCACGCTATGACTGGAACTACTATCCTGAATGTAAGGGTGTATAGTTTATTGTAATGCAGTTTTGTGGGCTAAAATTATTCTGTTTTTTACTAATTCATTGTATTTTACAGTCTGGTATATCATATGAGAGAGTCATATCATCTGGAACATTTAAGGATACATCTGCAACTAACATAGACATTGGATTTAAGCCCCCCGGATTGAAATTTAAAGGAAGAAATGCAGTGACAAGGTCACAGCTTCAGCAAATGAGTGCAGCAAGGAAAAAAGGCCCTTCAAGTCAAACAAGTTCAGTTGCATCTACACTGTGAAGAAGATCAGCTTTTGTTTATGTTATCTAAGATGTCACTACCAGTTTTTTGTTAGGGCAATTATGCTCTATTTGATACATTATGCTTTATTAGAGTTTACTAGTTTGGGCAGTTATTTGTTTCGGAATACAATGCTCTATTTTTTGTAATTTGTAGACCAATGTTTTTGAGCTTCGATGTAATGCTAGTTCATCACATCATGCAATTGAATGTTTGGGCAGTTATGTTTTCAATTTATGAATATGTTAGGGCAGTAATGTTTTCAGTTCATGAATATGAATTTGCATTTTATTCATAATACAATATGGAAGTGCAGATGAACTTAAATTTGCATAAAAAATTAGTCATTGCCATTTCATTCATAACAAGATAGTGTACATTAACAAAAGGCCAAGTTCCTAGTACCCACTTCCAACATATTATATTGTTCTTGAATTAATAGCAGCAACTACAACACTATTATCACCAGCATATCATAAAAGTACTACATTGTTCTTCAAACCACCGGCATCACCAAAGCCAAATCCATAGAAACAGCACCACCACCACAACAAATAACCACTTCAACCGCACAATTGTTTTCTCAGTTCTTTCGACTCTCTTCAACAGACCCCGTATATGTATTGTCTATGCTATATATAAATATAACTATTGTTCTAGTCCATGATATAAATAAGCCTTCTGAATTTCCAATTCTTTATTGTCATCAAACACCAAAAAAATAAATTATTTTCTTTAAACCAAAACTAGTCAAAGCAAATTAAATACTTTGAAAAGACTGAATATAGCTTAAATAGCATAGTAGAAAATGGTCACCCCATAGAACTTTGGGCATATATCATTTTTAGCCCGCGACCGAAACTATTTATGTCTGGTAGCTATAAAAGTGTATGAATTTTATATATTTCTTGTATTACATACAGTAATATACTCCCTCTGTTTCAATTTATGTAAATTATTTCTTTTTAGTCTGTACCAAAAAGGATGACCCCTTTCCATATTTAGAAATAATTTACCTCTATGCAATGATTTATAGCCTCCATACAAAATATATGTACCTCGTTTCACCACGAGTTTAAAATCTTCTCTTTTTTCTTAAACTGCGTGTCCAATCAAATATTACACATAAATTGAAATGGAGGGAGTATATATAATATATATACACACCAAAATATATATATTTCTTGGCTGTTATTTTGAGAGCGACTATACAATGACATTTTTCCTGAAGCTTTTATATCATAATATACTTAGGGATTTTTTCCTTCTTATACAATATTTGAAACTTAATTACCAAAATTATTCAAATTTTGTATATTACCCGCCGTAAATAAGTTTTTCTTACAATTTATATACAATCTATTATTAATGTCTTAAATTAGGGGATTCTTTGCTTGGAAAAGAGCGTAACTGAAGGGAACGAAGTTCAAATTGTCCTTCCATCTAAATAAGACAATCGAGATATAAACTCCATAGAATATTCCGGATCGTTTGCAATAACACCCAATCCAAACAAAAAATATTATTTGAAAATCCGAATTCGAATTCAAAACTTCGAAACTTTTTAATAGTTGTCAATGGTGGAGAGTCAAACACCTTCAAAATTCATTAATTAATAATTTCAATTTGAACAATCCACCCAAAGAATTAATATACATCTAATGCTAGCCTGCCATCGAAACACCAACAAGAAAAGGGAAAGCCAGAAAAGCTCCAAACTTCAGCCATGGCAAAATTTAAAAACGCTAAAAAACTAATCCCTTTCTTCGCGATTGTTAGAGAAAATTATGAGTTTTAGAAGAAAAAAAACCTTGTAGTACCGGTGTAAAAAGATGGTTGATTTCAATGAGAGAAAGAGGAAAATCCTTTAGAAAGATTGGGGTTTGTTTGGGTAAGTAAGGAATTGTGAGGATTTTTCGGGATTTACTAAATTAAAAGGCTACAATCATGGGATACTCATTTAAAACTAATTTGTATATAATTAATAAATTATATATGACCATATAATTAAATTAAAAGTTGATTAGGAAGGGTAAATAAATTTCATATATAGTATAGGTAGGTAAAAATCTCATTTACTTGAGATTATGCTGGACTATATAATATGTCAGGCCAACACAATCAGACTCCTCAATATTGGGCTGGACTGTATGACAACAGCCCAAGTTTGGTTGGATTATATGAGAATAGCCCAGTAAAATCAGATCTCCCACAATTGGGACTACATTAGCAGCCCAATACATATGCTTTCCCAGGAAGTTGCGATATTTGCAGACAAAAAAATACTAGTCCAAAATAAGCCGTCCTAATATGAGAGGGGAAACTTCATCTATCAAAATCAACTAGTAGTACTTATATTTGTGGGCACGGCTCTTTGCTAAATTTAGCTTGGTAAAAACTTCAATTGGAATGTCAAGGACAAAATAACACATGGATGCCCTGAATTCCGGACTGATTTAACTCAATCTGAGAAATCACTCATAAGTACATAGTTCGATTCGTCCTTTTCTTAGGGGACCAGCTCCATCCCATTTTGTGGTATTTTGTCTCAGCATGTTCTCAATCTACTTATTATTACCCTTTCTTTCTCCTTTTCCTTTTTGGCTTTCAATTTTCTAAGTACTTCGAGTGCTTTTTTCTCCAAAAGTGAACTGCCCTGACATTAGTAAAGATGTGTGTATCAGTAGTTAACAACACTGTCCGTTAACATGTTTTGGCCTACTTAGACATATATTTAAGGAATCATTTAGTTCGCAAACAAAGTATACCGCAATTATAATGCCAAAATTACAATACGACATTAAACAATAACGTAATTGTTTGATAGGTTACAAGTACTTTGCTCATAAGTACTTTACTTTATGTTTTGAGATCTAACAAACTTACTATCCAGAATCAGATAAGGAATCTGTTACACATTTACAAGACCTTAAGATCGCAAGGTTCTAGGTTGGGATACAGTTCATTCAACTCTTCGGAGTGGAAGGAACAGGTTCCTACCAGTTCCCGAGGAGACTGTACGAAGTCAATTCTCAATCTGGAAAGTTGCTGCCTGCACACGCTACTATACAGGAACAATGCGACAGTCAACTTTCTGTGGAAGGCTTTTTACCTACCTTGCTTACATCATTGTATGTGATGTCATAAATGTATTATTAACATCAACGGAGGTAAAACCCATTCACTTGAACACTTAGAGATTTTACTCAAGCTCACTCACGTGACTATCCAGCAAGAAAGTTTTAACTGCGTCAAGAACAAAGGACAAAGCAACTATGGATCAATTCCCTTATCAAGTCATTTTATGTCCTTAGTTGAGTTGTAACTTTGCAATAGTTCTTCACTTGTATTTGCTACTTAGCTTGTTTAGAAGCATTCTGTAGGAACCCTTTTGTAAACCTTAAACCTGTGTGTTTGAGTCTTGGCTAGAGTTAGTCATGTTGTAAAGTCTTAATAATAGAGTTATTACAAAGTGGCTTGCAATAGGTGTGTTACAAGTTAGTGAGGGAATAAGAGGTTAATTCCTAGGTTGCATAGGTTATAATCTAAAAGTTGCTCAGTAGTGAAGTTGAAATCCTATAAGGGTAGGTCGTAGTTTTTAATCCCGTTGAGCTGGAAATTTTCCACGTATAAATTCCTCCTGTCACTGATTTACTGATGTGTGTGTACTGTTGAACCTGATAGAGAACCTGGTTCTCTATAGAGTTTGGTGGACCCTTATATTCCATCAATTGGTATCAGAGCGGGTTCTTTATATCAGGTTAACACCTAAAAAGGATCCTCATGGCTGATCCTCCAAACTTCGAAGAAGGCCAATCTACTTACAGACCACCCAGGTTCAGTGGACAGTATTATGGATGGTGAACAACTAGGATGCACGACTTCATCATGGCTGAAGATTCTGAGTTATGGGATGTTATATGTGACAGACCCTTTGTCCCTACAAAGAACCTTGACGACCCAGCTGTAGCCATTCCTAAAACGAGGAAGGAATTCAATGACGCTGATAGAAAGGCCATAAAAAAGAATTTTCGTGCAAAGAAAATTCTTGTGTGTGGCATTGGTCCTGATGAATATAACAGGATATCAGCATGTCAATCAGCAAAAGAGATCTGGGAGGCTCTTCAGATAGCTCATGAGGGAACAACACAGGTGAAGCAATCCAAGATTGATATGCTCACAACAGAATATGAGCTCTTCAGAATGAAAGATGATGAATCCATCCAAGATATGCATACTCAATTCACCTCCATCATAAATGAGCTTCACTCTCTTGGTGAAAGTATTCCGAGAAACAAGCTTGTCAGAAAAGTCGTTAGTGTACTGCCCAGTTCTTGGGAAAGCAAAGTTAACGCCATTACAGAGGCTAAGGACTTACAGACACTGACCTATGAAATGAAGAAGAAAAAGGACAATGAAAGAAGAGAGCCCAAGAAGGAGAAGAACCTGGTCCTCAAGACGGACAACAATGACTCAAGTGGCGAAGATGGGGACATGGCCTACTTGACAAGAAGATTCCAGAAGATGGTTCATAGGAATGGAGGCATTCAAAAAAAGGAAAATTCTAGCAAGACAGGAAATTATGACCTCTGTCATAAATTTGGCAAGCCAAGACACTTCATCAAGGATTGCCCTCTCCTAAAGCAAGATCAGTACAAGAACAACTTTGACAAAGCAGCCAAGAGAAACCAGGTTCCTGACAAACGCTTCAAGAGAAAAAATGATGCTGACAATGTTGTAAAGCAAGCTCTTGCTGCATGGGGAGACTCCTTCAGCGAATATGAAGAAGAAAACGACCATGGTGGTAGTTCAATTATGTTAGTGGATAATGAAACAACTGAGTATGATTCAATCTTTGCTTTAATAGCTCAATCTGATGACGATGAAGATGACAACGACGATGAGGTAAATTTTCTGGATGTTCAGAGAAATCTGAAATCTTACTCTCCTAAAAAGCTCATGTCATTAGCAAATGTACTAATTGATGCGTACCATAGTCTTATCAATGATAAAGATGCATTAACTATGGAACTATGGGAAGCTGAACAAACCAGAGATGACTTAGTAGTCGTTGTAGTTGATTTGAAAGAAATAATAAAGAACCTGAAAAAGAAAAAGAATGCCTTAGAAGAGAAAATTGCCAGTATAGAACATGAAAGAGATGATCTAATGATTGTTGTGGCGTACTTAAAAGAAACCATTGAGTGTGTAAGTAAATAAAAAGAAACCTTGGCTGAGAGAGTCGCTATCATTGAGAAAGAGAGAGATGACCTAGTAGTGGTGGTAGTAGACTTGAAAGAGATAATTGAGGAATTAAAAATGGTAAATAGGCCTGGAAACTCTAAAAAGGGAAAGGAAGTTGCAAGTGAGGTACACATTAAGCTTGAAAATGAGTTAAATTTGGTAAAGACTAGTCCGTGTGCTGAGCTTGAGAAAAACAAATAGCTTCAGGAAGAACTAGGGAAAGTAAAAAATGACCTTGAAAAATCGCTTAAGTGGACGTGGTCCTCTGATGCTATCAATGCTATGTACACCAACAACGGGGGAAACAAGCAGGGGATTGGGTTTCAAAGGGAAAAAATTCCCTACAACCCTCATAGCAAGTACGTTACTGTAACCGACAATTGACTATGTACCCATTGTGGTAACAATGGGCACCTCAAGGAAAACTGCATGGCCAGGGTTCAGTCTTATCAAAAACATAAAGTTTTTGCTGAGAAGGTAACTACTGCTAGAGGACCTGGTCCGTCAAATAGGAAACATATAATGCCTGCTTGGACTAAAAGAGCACTCATTCATCCCTTCTCTCATAACAAGGATCCAAACTTGTTTGGGTTCCTAAATCTAACCCTTGATTTCCTCGTGTAGGGAGAAGTGAAGGGGAGCAACCAACAATGATATATGAACAACAGCTGCTCAAAGCACATGACTAGAAATACAATCAATTTTCTTTCACTAAAAGCCCTATAAGGAGAGAGTGTACCCTTTTAGAAATAACTAAAAGGTGTACACTTTAGGAGTCGAAAGATATGTGACAAGGGAAATAAAGTGGAATTCTTGTCTAGGATATGCACAATCTCAAATCATGTGACCGGTGAGGTGATGTTATAGGCAAAAGATACAAGAATACTTATGGTGTTGTGCTTGAGCCTCTGTAGAAGTGGTGATACAAGTTGGTTGAGAGATGTTGAAAACAATGCTGAACTATGGGGAAGAAGGCTGGGATATGCAAGTTTTTCATTGCTGAACAAACTAGCCCTGAAGGACCTAGTTCGTGGTCTGACCAAGTTGAGTACCAAGGAACACAAAGTGTGTAATAGGAAAGTCTGTCTGATCTCCATTCAAGCCCAAAAAGGGACAGTCAGCACCTCAAGGCCACTTGATCTTCTTCATATGGATCTATGTGGAGCAGTGAGAGAGCCAAAAAGGAAAGAAAGAAGATATATCTGTTGATAGTGAATGACTACTCCAAGTCCACTTGGACTCTGTTCCTTAGAACCAAAGATGAGATCTCTCAAGTAATTGTGGCTTTTGTCAAGAAGATCCAAGTATAGATAGAAACAAATGTGGCTTGCATCAGATCAGATCATGGAACAGGTTTGGATAATATCAGAGTGGATGAATGCTGCATTCAAAGAAGAATTACTCAACTTCTTAGCTCCAAGAACACCGCAACAAATGGAGTCGTGGTGTGACGACCCGACCGGTCGTCTCATAAGTTACCGCTCCGTTATCCCCGTTTCTGCTTCTATTTGCTTTAATTATCGGTTTTATATGTGATCGGGTTGGTTGGCTCGGGTTCGGACAGGTTTTGAGAAGGTTTGAGACACTTAGTCTCTTTTAAGAAGGCTTAAGTTGGAAAAGTCAACCGGATGTTGACTTATGTGTTAGAGGGCTCGTATGTGAGTTCCGATGGTTTGGATAGCTTCGGGAGATGATTTGGGACTTAGGATTGTGATCGGAATGTGTTTTGGAGGTCCGGAGTAGATTTAGGCTTGAATTGGCAGAATTGAGTTTTTGGCGTTTTCCGGTTGATAGGTGAGATTTTGATATAGGGGTCGGAATGGAATTCCAGAAGTTGCAGTAGCTTCGTTATGTCATTTGGGGTGTGTGTGCAAAATTTCAGGTCATTTGGACGTGGTTTGGTCGGGTTTTTGATCAAAAGCGGAATGCGGAAGAATTTAGAACCTTAGGCTTGAATTCAATGAGTTTTGGTGATTTTGATGTTGTTTGAGGTGTTTTGAAGATTGGTACAAGTTTGAATAAGGTTACGGGATATTTTTGTACTTTTGGTTGAGGTCCCGGGGGCTTCGGGGTGATTTCGGATGGTTGACGGAAGAGTTTGAGGTTTTGAGAAGTTGCAGATTTTTGCTGCTTCTGGTGTTTCCGCACCTGCGGATTGGGGACCGCAGGTGCGATGCTGCAGATGTGGAAAAGGTGATCGTAGAAGCGGAAAAATGCCTGGGAAGGCAGGAACCTCAGATGCGGTTGTGGGGGCCGCACCTGCGTAGGCGCAGATGTGGAATTGGCATCGCAGATGCGATTTGGGCTGAGTTAAGTGAAAGCCGCAGAAGCGGCTCATTGAACGCAAATGCGGTACCGTAGATGCGATAGAAGCACCGCAGATGCGGAAATTCCTGGGCCAGAATATATTAATTCCTCCTTTGCGATTTTCAGAGGGTTTCTTCACTTTTTAACTTGAATTTTGGAGCTTTGGGCGATTTTGTAGAGAGGAAATCATTGTTCTTCATTGAGGTAGGGATTTTGGACCCTAAAACTCGATTGTTTGTGATTAAGGAACAAAATATCAGTGTTTAATTCATGAAAATCAGTAGAAAAAGGTGGAGTTAGGGCTTGAGGTTATGAGACCTTCTAGGGATGATTTGAGGGGTCAAACGAACTCCGATTTTCGAGTTCTTTATGTGTACGGACTCATGAGATGATGAAGAACATTTTGGTATAAAGTTGGTCCAGTTCCGGGACGCGGGCTTGGGGGTCGGGTTTTGTGCTTAAAATCGATATTTTTCAATTGGAATTCATTCGTTTAGCATAATTTGATGATAAAAATCTGAACTTGGTAGATTTGGAGCACTCAGAAGTTGGTTCGAGAGGCAAGCGTGTTACAGAGTAGCTTTTCGGCTAGTTCGAGGTGAGTAATGATTTTAAATGCTGTCCTAAGGGTATGAAACCCCGGAAATTCACAGCGTTCGGCTATGTTGAGGTGAGACATGCTAGATGACGAGCGTGGGGTCGTGCACCGTTGGGGATTGTGACTTAGTCCATCCCGAATGACTATTTTACTGCGTACTTGATAGTTAATCATTTAATATTATTATATTTTGGGCTAAATGCCATATGTGGGCTTCGTGCCAACTGTTTGGACTCATAGGGGATTTTAAATGATATTTTCCTCACTGTTTGATTTCATACTGGTGCTTAGTCAGGCTATATTTCACTATTTTCAAAACTCAGCTATGTTATTCTGTTTTAAACACATTAAACGATATTTTTAAAGATATTTTGAGATGAGCTTCAAGTTTTACTGATGCCCGAGGGGCTTATGATATTCTGACTGAGTAAGGCCGAGGGCCTGTGTTGTGAGGATACTTTTGGGTCGGGCTGCACGCCGCAGCAGTGATATACTGATTATGATAATGAGGCCGAGGGCCTGAGATAGTACGCCATGAGGTGGCTTGAGATTGATATGAGGCCGAGAGCCTATTTATGATGCCACGAGATGGCTTGATATTGCGCTTGGGCCGTAAGGGGCCCCTCCCGGAGTCTGTACACCCCCAGTGAGCACGGGTACCCATTGTGATATGAGATATAGCCCGAGGGGCTGGTATTGTTCTGTGATATTGCCCGAGGGGCTGATTCTATTGTTGTTACTGAGCCCGAGGGGCAGTTATTATGTGTTTACTTTTTAGCTGTTTTCCCTGTATATTGTTTAACTGTTTAAAGGATGTTTATGAGATTTCACTGCTTAATTATATTTACGGATTTTGCTATGCCTCTTTTAGCTTAATGTTGTGCCTTACGTGGTGTTATATTACTCAGTCTTTATTTATTTTTATTACTCACTGAGTTGGAGTACTCACTTTACTCCCTGCACCCCTGTCTGCAGATTCGGGCGCTACAGGTCCTGCTCCTAAGGGTTGATAGTTCCAGCAGGTCTTCGGAGATTTACTAGGTAGCTGCTTGGCGATTCGCAGCCCAGTGCATTCTCCCTCTATCTTAGTTTCTTTGATTCAGTTACGTAGTAGTGGAGTAGACTTCAGACTTTTATTTTTGTTTTGGATGCTCATGACTGGTGACACCCCGATGTCGGGCTGTGTTGGTTTTTATTTTCCGCAAATTATACCGTTAAATGCTTATTTTGGGATTTTATTTCTGATTAAATACTTAGTGTTTATTGTTATTAATTGTTTAAAACGAATTGGAAGTGTGTCGGCTGGCCTTGTCTTCACGAGAAGCGCCATCACGACCGGGTTGGGTTTAGGCTCGTGACATATGGAAAAGAAGAACATGACTCTTGAAGACCTGGCGCGGTCAATATTATTTGATAGAGGGATTGCAAACATCTTCCAAAGTTGCTGACTCATTGGAGGATATCTGGGTGCAATTGTTATGTTCTCAACAATGGGAAGGATCAACTTTGAAAATTTGATGCTTAAAAGAGATGGAGGAATCCTCCTGATGTACTCGTCTCAAGAGGGAACAGAAATACTGATCAAGGTGGAGAACGCTCATTGATTCCAGCAAGGAATCTGGTCCCACGACTACAACAACAGAAGCTGAAAATCGAGTTGTCAAAAATGGTTTGATATAGAAGTATCATAAGTCATTAGCACTCCCATTGCCACAGCTACACGCCTAGACATGGATGAACCTGGTTCTCCTCTAAATCAAACCACGAATAGAGACATCACTGGATCACTCTTGTATCTCACTGCAAGTAGGCCAGACGTTGTGTTCAGAGTTGGGCTCTGTGCAAGGTTTCAGTCAAATCCCAAGGAGACCCATCTAAAAGTTGTTGTAAGAATTTTGAGATATCTTAGAGGAACACAGGACCTGGTTCTCTACTAACCTTCAAGCATTGGATAGGAAAAGCACGTCTGAAATGGGACATTCTCTGGGTTCATGTCCTGCTTCATGAGGCTCAAGGAAGCAAAATTCAATGGCACTCTCAACAGCTGAAGCAGAATATGTACCATCCGCCTCCTGTTGTGCTCTAATGTTGTGGATCAAGCAGCAAATTGGAAGACCTTGAGTACAACTCAAGAGGGTCAAATACATTGATTGCTGAAGATCAAGCTACTGACATCTTCACCAAAGCCCTAAGAAGAAAACATTCTGAGAAAAATTGCCTTGCACTAGGGATGATAAAACCCAACTGAGGACCTGGTTCCTCATGATTGGCTATGAAAGTCATACTCAAGTAAAAGTTAGCTAAAGTGTTTTCTGGCTAAGTCTAACTCACCTCTACACTGTTACAGGTAGACACGCATGATGACTACAGAAGCAGATGTTGCAGTGCATGCTGAAAAAGGGGTTAAACTCACTTGCCAAACCTATCAGGGAACCTGGTCTTCCTGATACAGGTTAGTAGCTTCTTTGTTCTTTCATACACAATTTAAAATGGACAAAAACAATGCCACATCATCAGCGTGACAGTCTCTTTAAGTTGTGTCTTTTCATCCAAAGCGTCACACCTTTTCTGAATGATACAACTCACCAATCAAAAGGTTGCCGCTGTTTCATGTCCCTCATCATAAATAAATCAACATCACAACCCTTCTCTTCCAAAATTCAAAACCTTCTATTTGCCTTCTCTCTTCTCAATCCAGAACCTGTCACTAAGTCCACCTAGTCAGTATTTTAATGGTAAACTCCTCCCCCAACACAATCACTTGTCCAAACCCTAAAGCAGAGTATCCTCCACACTCAACTCCCTTTCCTACCCACTCTGATTCTGTTCCTTATCTGAGTAAGTCTGAGAATGTTTGTCCTCCTCCACTTTCACCGGTCAAATAGAGTAAACAGGAGGAGCAGGGTAAACAAGGGAACCTTGTTCAGGAAGTATTAACTCTCTCAATAGTTGGACGCGAGAGTGAAAATCCAGTGTTTAATCATGAAAAGACTGAGACAACCATGACAGGCTGCGATTTTACAGGTATCACTCTGCCTTCTGTCGAAATTTCCATGAAACCACAAGAAAATGAGGGAATAGAAAATATGCTCTCCATTTGCTTCAGAAGGGGTTGTTGTAGAGAAAGGTGGAGGAAGGCCCGAGTCTCAGGAGGAAGAGCCTCAGTCCGCAGAAGACTGGGGAGCACTTGTTCTGTTTGAACAACCGATTCAAGATGACACTACTTGGGCCCTAAGTAATGAACATGATCCCTCCGCGAAGGATCTAAGTCAGGGGTCATCTCCCAGGTCTGTGTAGATCCTGCTCCCTCTCCCCACTTCTATGCTGAGCCTCTGAATATAGTGGTGCCTGAGATGAATTCTAACAGTGAAGAAGACACAGATGATTTGGCATAAGCTAGTTTTATCAGGGCTAGGAGTAAGCCAATTGTAGCTCCAGAGTCAACCCCTAAGCGACCCATTACTCGGTTGCAACAAAAGGAGGCTCTGGAGTCTGCCCTGAAGAAGAGTCAAAGGAGAAATAGGAAGAGAAGGATGGTAAAGGATGGAAAAGTTGTGCATGAAAAAGTCGTCCCTATGGTAAATGTGGATGAGGAAGTAGAAGAGGAACCTAGTTCCTTAACCCACAAGTCCTCGAAGCAGAAGCACTCTTACTCTCAATCTATAAGGCATACTTCTACAAATGCTGAAAGACCTTCCAAGAGTGATGATGATGCTTCCAGTGAAAAGTTGGTGAAAAACTCTGGTGACAAGACAGTGAAAGAGAGTGGTGACAAGCTTGATGATGAAGAAGTGAAAAAATCTGGTAAACATATGCATAAAAAGTTAGTGGAAAAGGAAAAGTCTATTCGCAAGTCAATAAAAAGAAAAATGGATGATGATGAGGAACCTGGTTCCATCAAGAAAGCAAAAGTCGGCGAGTCTTTGAGTTCTGAAAAAAGGAAGTTGAGAAATCAGAAAGTACTGTGGGGCCGCACATTTGCCTCTGACATTCTAGAACTTGCTGGGATGAGACAGCTAGTGGAAATTTGTGATTCTCAACAATAGACTGATTTGTTTATAAATGAAGTTCCCATAGTGTATGAGGAGGAGGTATGGAGTTTCTATTCCAACCTCTTCACACTAGAAGGTGATCAAATTTGTGTGTTGATAAATGGGGTGGACATAGTGATGGACTCTCTTATTGGGGTCAATTCTGGGTGTTCCTGCCGAAGGACTATAGTTTGTTCAGGGTGCCTGCACATCAAACTTCAGAAATGCCATTGTCAAGGACAAGGCAATACAGCATGGGGAACAGGTGCATAAGAAGACACTCCTTCTAGTATATCAGTTGCTTTTTGAGATGGTTAACAAAGTGTTGCTTCCCCGCGTTAAGAGAAGATCTGTTGCATCCAAAGCTGACCTGTTTCTTATGGAAGCCTTGGATAATTTGACCACCATCAATTTGCCTGACATAATGTTTGAGCATATGCAGAAGGTAGAAAACCTTAAGGATGGGAATCCTGGACTACCTTATAGTTTTCTTCTCACAAAGGTCTTTGAGTTCTTCAAAGTACCTCTGGGACAGGCCAAAGTGGGCACTAAAAAGCAATCCTTTTCAAAAACTAATCTTGAGGAGTGTGAGTGTATTGACAAAGTCGGAGGAGTTGGAAGCACTTTCGCTATCTCTCAACTGATAAATGCTCGGAATAGTGCCACAGAGGAGATCCGGAAGTTGAAGGCTAGGAATGCAATTCTTGAGAGTCAGCTCAGTCAGTTACAAGAGGCACCTGGTTCTAGTAGTTCTCACAGCTCAGAAGTTGCACGACTAACAAAGGAGAATGCTGAGCTCAGGAAACAGGTGGAGGACCAAAAAGAAAGACTGCTCAATGAGCAAATATCCGCAAATGCTCGCATGAATCTTGAGGGTATTTGGATTGGCTTATTTTAAGTAGTTATTGGCTTTTAAGAACGTTTTTAGTTTGTGTGGTGTTTGACAATGATAAAAAGTGCTTAAAAGCACTTACTTTTAGGCATAAAAAGTACAAAAATAAGCCAAAAGCCAAAAGTTGGGTATTACCAACTTATGGCTTTTGGCTTTTAGCTTAAAAGCCACTTTTTATAAGCCAATCCAAACACCCTCCTTGTCCTCCAAACCCTTGCTTCCTCTTCCAAGCCCCCTTCCTCCAGTGTCCCCTAAAGAATGTCCCCTCAGTGTCCAGTTTCCAGTGTCCACTTTCTTAGTTGTTTTTTATGATGTTTTTCTTTGTTTCGGGCAATTATTTTTGTTTGTTTTAAACTATGGATGATAACAATGATTCTGCTCCCGCCTGTAAAAGTCCAAATTTGGTTAATGCAAGTGGTTTCCTTTTTTATGTTTATGTTGCTACTTTTTTGTTTCTAGTTTTTATCATGTTGTGTGCACACAAGTGGCATGAGTTAACCACGCTAGACTTTTTTATGCTAATTACGTGTTCTGTGCTTTTTATGATGCCAAAAGAGGGAAGATTAATTTAATAATAAAGAGCATAAAAGAATAATAATCTGAAGGGGGAGAAATATAGATTCAGGGGGAACTCACAGAGGTTCAGGTATCTGATTCAGGGGGAACTCACAGAGGTTCAGGTAACATATTCAGGGGGAACTCCAGAGGTTCAGGTACTGATTAAGGGGGGGTGCAGAGATTCAGTGGGGAAACTTAAGGTCTTTCAGGTTCGCAGTCTGGTTCTATGTGGCTCTTTCTGGGATTTCCAATTATAAGTTTGTCATCATCAAAAAGGGAAAAATTGATAGGTTACAAGTACTTTGGTCATAAGTACTTTACTTTATGTTTTGATGATCTAACAAACTTACTATCCAGAATCAGATAAGGAACCTGTTACACATTTACAAGACCTTAAGATCACGAGGTTCCAGGTTGGGATCCAACGTGGGATATTATTCAACTCTTCATAGTGGAAGGAACAACTGAGGGAACAGGTCCCTACCAGTTCCCGAGGAGACTGTACGAAGTCAACTCTCCAGCTGGAAAGTTGCTGCATGCACACGCTACTGTACAGGAACAGTGCGACAGTCAACTTCCTATGGAAGGCTTTTTACCTACCTTGCTTACATCATTGTATGTGATGTCATACATGTATTATTAACATCAAGGGAGGTAAAACACATTCACTTAAACACTTAGAGATTTTACTCAAACTCACTCACGTGACTATCTAGCAAGAAAGTTTCAAGTGCTTCAAGAACAAAGAAAAAAGCAACTACGGATCGGACCAGTTCCCATATCATGTCATTTTATGTCCTTAGTTGAGTTGTAACTTTGTAATAGTTCTTCACTTTTATTTCCTACTTAGCTTGTTTAGAAGCATTCTGTAGGAACCCTTTTGTAAACCTTAAACCTGTGTGTTTGAGTCTTGGCTAGAGTTAGTCATGTTGTAAAGTCTTTGTAATAGAATTATTACAAAGTGGCTTGTAATAGATGGGTTACAAGTTAGTGAGGGATTAAGATGTTAACTCCTAGGTTGCATAGGTTGTAATCTAAATTTGTCAGTAGTGAAGTTGAAATCCTACAAGGGTAGGTCGTGGTTTTTAATCCCGTTGAGCTGAGAATTTTCCACGTAAAAATTTCTCCTGTCACTTATTTACTGCTGTGCACCTGGTTTTGCTATAGAGTTTGGTGGAACCTTATATCCCATCATTGTCTAATGTAGATATTTGGTTCATTTAATGGAATATATAGAGTATAATATAAACACATGTCTTTGCTTTTACTCTAAATTTGAAAGAAAACTTTTATTCCAACTTTACCGTCGACTTTCTTAAAAGACTTTGAAAGAAAGCTTTGAAGAAAGGAAAATATGTAATTTTATTGTTTTATTCCGAAACTGTCATCTTACATTGAGTTACATAAAAATAATATAAGGTTTTCCTTAATTAATTGGCTTATTTGTTATGTATATCATCATATCATATCATACTACTATATTATAAGTGTGAATATGCTAAATCAAAGTTAATTTACAAATTTACCAATTTAATACTAAGTGTCAATTTTACCCATCATTTTTACCTTTTAAAAGTACATTGTCTCTTAGTTACCGAACACTTTGATTTCATATCCTATCTACTGTTAAATTCCAAACGTTAATATTAAGTCGTGACGAACTATAGCACTTTCTTAGGCATCTATAAAAGGAGGCTTGGGTCGCATTGAATATGGTTTGCTTGTTTGGTTGATATAAAGCGGAGAAAAACGACAAACGATAACAAACCAGAAGTGAGGTTTTATTTCAGTGAGGGGTTCTAGCCTTTTTCATTTCTTGTTTGTAAAGTAACAACCAAACCAGAAGTTGTTTCCTGAAGAAAAAAATGTGTTCTACTTATTTATGCTATCATCGCCATTTGTATTAGTTTTTTCTTAAAATTTCCTTGTAATTTTGAAGTGTTCATAATTATGATCAATTTACATTTTTATTTTTCATGTTTATATTAACTTTTTAAATAAACACTAAGTTGAAGCATACAAGTTTTGACCTTTGACATGCTTTATCTCAATCATTTGAAGCTGTTTCTCATTATTATTTATGATTTTTTAGGGACGTAATGTCTAATGATCTCATCTCTCTAGACAATGATCTATGAAGACCTCTAGAATAGTGAAATCTGTTGTAGAAATGTAATTAAACACACAAATAAAATAATTTTTTCGTGACTTTTGAATAATTGTTCTAAGTTAAAAGGAATAAACTCTAATTGACATTATAAACTATAAAGGTTGAGATAGTATATACTGTGTACATTGCAGTGTCGACTCAATGTTGAGGCCACTAAAGCAATTACTTTAGGCCCCCAAAGTTGAAGGCCCCAAAATTGTTTATTTTCATATACATTTACATATTACTAGTTCCTCGGCACATGCGTTGCACGTGTATATCGAGCCAAGTAGTACATTATTTTGTAGATTAACATCAATATTACTAAAAAGCTTTGAGTAAATAATTATACACTAAGAACAAAGTGCAAGTTTTATGTGAATGATCAATGATTGCTCGACTCATCTAAATTAGTGAAAATATCCAATTGATGTCGGAAGCAATACTTTGTGACCGGATTATCTGTTGTATATTCTTCAGCTATAATACTATGTGTGCCCGTCTTTTCAGGTTAATTACTTTTTTCTAAAATATTTAAGTATGTTTTTTCTTTTGATATACATATCAAACGAATAATCTTGAGAATCATGTGATACACAAGCATGTTAAATGTATTTATATTAGTAAGCATTATTTCAAGTAAGAAAAATATTAATGGCTTAAACTACTTGTAGTATTTTTACCCTAATTCTCATTGTGAAAAAACTCATTGGTGGAATTTAATGTTTGAGTTGCATGTTAGTAGTTTTCTTGATTTTTATTTTATATATATATATATATATATAAAAATAAAATTAAGTAAGGAATAAATAAATTAATGATATTAAGTATTAGATGGCAGTACGTACCTTGTGCCATTTGCCTTAGTTCGACCATATCCGTATGAACATGACATTGTTATAAATCAATAATTTTCAAGAATATCAAATATAAAATTTCTCAAATTTTTGTCTGATCATATTAAGTTGAAATTAAACAGAAGTAACTTCATGATTCTTTAATGTCTTATATTAAAATTATTTGAAGACTTGGCTTTGTAAGAAACATTTCATTTTAGTTATCAAATAACCCATTTAAGTCATTATATCTTAACTTGAATAAGAAAGATAGAAGATAAAAAAAATGGATGAAAAAGTTTTAAAAGAAAATACAATGTGAAAATCTGGGGAATGTAAACTTGAGAATTGAGATGTTATCGGCTTTTTTCATCTTCCTCCATCAGATCATTAACCCCTATTGAAGCTACCTATATAAATTATTAGTTCAATCCATCATAAAATGAGGTTAATTGGATTAGAAAATTTTAACATTATTCAACCATTTTCCTCGCCACTTTTAATCTCGAAATCCTAATTTAATTATTTTTTCTTTATGTAAGATAACTACTTAAGAAAATTAATATATTATTAACTCGACATATCAGATACTTGCAAGTAGTTGTTAAAATTTAGAGTGGATTATGTTATAATCATACCACCAATTTAAGTTCAATTAGATTGAGATAAAAGCAACTTTTTATTCTTTTAACATTGTGTAAAAATATTTGATGGATTTGTGAAAAATATTCCACTTTAAATATAAAATATATAACTCATCTAAGTCAATAATATCTAAACTTAAATAAACTAAAATATATATTAAAATGATTAACTTTTTTGCTAGAAAGAAAATGCTTCTTTTGGACGTATAAAAGTAATCAATTCAAATATTTATCAAATTATAAAGTATAGACAAATCTCATTGATATATGATCAAATTATCATCACACTAAAGATATTAAGAAGCATAGAATTTTTTAAACGGTAGGAAACAAAACATTATTAAAACAAATTAAAAACTTACATGTTGTTTGTTTAGGTTACAAAGATTTTCAATAAAAATTGGAATAAATAGCTTTGTATAAAATCGATTTATTAGAACAACAGAATGGCCAATAGTTGTATCGGATATAACTGTTACAAAGCAAATACTATGTATTTATATATATGTTTAACTGAAAATAAGCAACCCAAAGAAAGAGAAGAAAGCTAAATACTCTAACAATCGACTATGAGGATGGAAAAAATAAAAAGCAGTGTCGCTTACTACAAGTCTAAATATAAATAATTAAATTTATCGAGTAGAACAACCAGAATTCAAGATGACTTAATGTGCACAAAAATAGAAATGAGTCTGGAACTACGACCCAATTAAGGTATGCGCACTTTTTTCNAAATAAAGAATAGAGTCTGAGACTACGACCCAATTAAGGTATGCGCACTTTTTTCGTATCGACTTCACGAGTCTTCACTTCATTAACGTATAACCTCATGCTTTACGAAGTTATAGAAAGTAAAAGAGCAGAATAGACATCCCTTTAGGCAAATTGAAATAAATTAACATGAGAAGATGCAATCAAGAAAATCTACAATGATTGTGCATAAGAACGGGAATTCGCACATTATTCTTTAATAAAATTTGATATGAGACAAAAGAACAACTCCATTTATTTTATAATGTAGAACAAAAGAAAACTCATAAACTTACAGATCACTTCACTATATATGTTTTGTGGCTTTTATAATATGATTTTTCAAATTGGAAGTGGAACAATCTGAATGGGTGCGGATGGTTCAATGCACCCTAAGTAGGAGGTAGTTAGGTTTTTTCAAAAGAAAGGATGCAACACTTCTAGTTATTCTCTAAAGAACATAAGTTTTAGAAGAGAAATAGGCAATGAAAATACTTCTACACCTTCACAACAGACAAACATTTAGGCAAGGATTTTTTCAGAGGCAACGGTTGAACAAAACTTTTTGAAAGCCAACGGTTATAACTATTTGTGAAAGAAAGCTTAGTTGTTAATAAGAATAAACAATACTTTTTAGAAAAGCCACATAAATCAAACGTTTTTTTCCTATTTAAATGGTATTGCTAATATATTATTCTTAAATATATTTAGAAGTAGAATATTTAGGTAAATAAGAAGGGCATTTTAGTAATTCAACTTTTAACTTAAGGGGTTCATGCTTTTAATATAATATAAATAAATTTATTATTAAAGAAATTAGATTTTATACTTTATTTTTGGGAATATGATAAAAGTTATTCAGATAAAAAAACTGAATTTTATAAAAAAACATGTAATGTATGAAAATGAATAACATGATGACGATTTTGAAAATAAATAAAAAATACCTCTTGGAGATGGTTGTTTCTTATAAATAGTAGATAAACATATTTTCTTCCCTTTAAAGTAGACTTGAAATATTCCAAATGTATGCAATTATATTGATATCTACTTAGTGGTACCAAATTGAGATTATTACATTATGAAGATTTATAAAACCACTATTTTTACCGTCAATATATGTGTCTTATATAAGGTTGAGTTACCAAGTATCTCTGGTGGTGGGACATATGTACAAAAGGATTCATACGCAATCGTTAGGAAAACAAAACAAAAGAATTATTGAATAATTTAAGGCCTCTTATTAAGGTTTGGCTTTAGGCCACAACTTTCGTTGAGCTGCCTCGGGTACATTGCAATAACGTACCCGTAGATAAAAGTAACACAGAATCAGTGTGTCCAAACAGTTACTACATGCATATTCAAATAGCAAAACAAGTACCGCGTTTGAGTTATTTTCGTTTACGGAGCACAGAACTCTTATCCCAGCTCATGCATGGTCTTTTAAGTTTCTTTTGCTTCTTGCTTCTTACTTATCGTGTAATTAGTTTTAATATTGTATTCTTCGTCTAAAATAGTTACCCAGCCAATAACCATGTAGATCATAATTAATGAAAACTTTTCAATGGAATTCCAATAAATTGAAGTAGATATTTTAAAAATGGCATGGCAGTTTCTGCATTTCGATCCAAATAATTCAAACACTCTTACATAAGATACACGCACGTGTCTAGAAACTAGTTACTCCATAAAGTTGAGATGAGAGGTTAGACTTCGCTTACTTGCGTGACGACATATTCCCTTCAAATTAAGGTGTTTCTCTTAATTAATTGCCCCATGAGTCAGCTATTAATAATGAGATGTGATCTTAGATTTATACAACGTGCCTCCCTCAATTTTGTGAAAAGGAAAAGAACTTATCTATCTAAACATTTTGGTTGTTAAGTACGTAGAATATTTTAGTTATACATTGCACATATTTCAAATGCTTTAAACTGAACTTGATTGAGTAATTAGGACAACATTGTGCAGGTTAACTTAATCGAATTTTGTTATCAGATCTTTCTTTTGTCAGATTTAGATATGTACTAGATTATAAGCCTTCCATCTCAAATTCTATTACTACTCAGTTAGGACAAAATAGGGTTAAGGTCAAAAGTGCATCCAAATAAAAAGGTAGTTTTTTCATGTCCCTCGTCATGGCACCGTCACCTCCCAAACATCTAGTCTAGGGGGGACCAATCACTTTCTACACGTTATTTAGCAGTGGCGTATGATTTAATTGCAGAGTTTATTCGCATCAGATATTTATATTAAATTATATTAATTTATAAATAATTAAGTAGTAAATTAAAGTAAAAATATTTATTAATTAATTATTAGTATAATTTAGTCACGATCATGCATATTAAAATATATATATTAGGTATTTATTAAGTTGGTTAAATAGCCGGAGCAAAATAAGGATGCACCATGACGGACTACTATGCAACTAAATTACTTTTTTGGTTGCCACATATTTTTTTACCGGGAGACAATATTATGTAAGTTGTACACAAAGTAAAAAAGTTGATTTGGATTTGCATTTTTTTGCTAAAAAAAGGCTCCAATAATTTTAGAAGGAATCAATTCGGGCCCAGTCAATAGTTGCAGTGCTATTGAACAGTATGCGCTTATCCAAAGTAGAAACCGTGCGTTAGTATAGTGGCCGCTTTTAGGATCATGTTTTCTTCATGTGTCATTTTTTTAGGATTTACATTTACATCTGCTTTTTGGATCACGTTTTAACTTATGCTTGTTTTGTATAAAAAAATTACAAGCGTACTCACTTTTTCGCGTAACTTCAGCATACGGGACTGAAGTAGCAAAGCAATCACGCAAAACTTCAGCATTCTACTAGACGGCCCTGAAGTAGCAAAGGCAATACGCTGAAGTTTTTTTGTCCTGGATAAGATGCTGAAGTTATTTGGTTCATTTGTAAAAACTTCAGCACTAAAATAGCTGAAGTTCTTTTGTCCTGGATTCATTAGTTTTGTCATAAAACTTTTTCAAAAACTTCAGCAGAAGATGCTGAAGTTATTTAGTTCATTTGTAAAAACCTCAGCACTAAATAAGCTGAAGTTTTTTTGTCCTGGATAAGCTTTTTCAAAAACGTCAGCAGAAGATACTGAAATTATTTAGTTCATTTGTAAAAATTTCAGCACTATATAAGTTAAAGTTTTTTTGTCCTGGATTCATTAGTTTTGTTATAAAGCTTTTTCAAAAACTTCAGCAGAAGATGCTGAAGTTATTTAGTTCATTTGTAAAAACTTCAGCACTATATAAGCTGAAGTTTTTGAAAAAGCTCTCTAACATACTAGATAAATAATCACCTTATTCTTTCATAGTGTATTACTACTATAAAATAATCAGATTGCCAACAATATCTAAATCATAAATTTTGGAAACAATAAACGTGAAAAGAACAGAATTACGTGGAAATATTCACAAATTATTGTCTACTAACTTACGTAATTATTTATAATTTATTTTTAAATATGGCAATCATCCCATGAATTGAAGTTTCATAACAGCACCAACAGCAGCAGAAGAAAGAAGAAGAAGAAGAAGAAGAACAAAACGAAGGAGGAGAAGGAGGAGGAGAAAGGGGGCTGAAGTTGTTTAAAAATTGGGTACAAATTAAAACTTTTTTAAAAAATGGGTATAGGTTAAATGGGGGCGACCAAATAGGGCGCCGCGTGCAATTTTTACCATCTTTTTCTAGAGGGGAAAGGGCCAAATATACCCCTTTATTTTTGGATATCGTCTATATTTAACTTCCATTATACTATCCCCTTCATTATACTATCCTGTCAAATTTACCCCTACCATCAACAAACTTTAAAAAATTACCCCTTGATTTGTTAGGTAATCCAAAATCTCAATTTTTGGGCAATGTAAAGTCTCCAAGAACTTCAACTTCTATCACTAATACTTGCAAAGTCCTTATGCCTTGGTGCAACAAATTCATTAAAGTTGGGATGTTATAAATACTTTGGGATTTAGACAAGCTACCTAATTTAGATTTTTCAATTTACATTACTTTGTTTACTGACCATTGTATTATTTTATTCTTTCTCTTATTTTTCCAACTAAGAAAGTATATAAATGCCAACTATTTCGAAAATAGTGGATCAAGAAGAAGAATAAGTAGCTTAGTTAAAATAATTTGGGAGATTCTGGGTCACATGACGGACTGAGGAGTAAAATTAAAAGTTTGCTAATGGTAGGAGTAAATTTGGCCGAATAGTATAACGGTATAGATAAATTGGCCGAATAATATAATGAAGGTTAAATATAGATAATATTCAAAAGTAAATGGGTAAATTTGGATCTTTTCCCTTTTCAAAGGTAAAACAAAATCAAAAGGGTTCATTGCTCCTAGAGTAAAAGAACATTTGTATTACAGTACCATTATTAGCTTTTCAGTTTCAATTGTGCACCTCTTAAACTAATAGGAAATTACAAGTCACGTTTAATTATTTCATTATTAGCTCAACTAATTCTCAAAAAGGTCAAATCCGACACAGTGGTTAATTTTGTGGGGAATGCGGATATATATATACATATCTTATGCGTGCGTGACACAGACATGTTCCTTCTGCAGCTTGTCTACATTTGAGCTTATCATATTGAGCACTTATTAGAATTGTCAATGTCCACGTCGTTGCCACCTTGCCATGATTTAGCACGGACCCACTCAAGGACAAACACTCAGCCGTTTTGGTGCTCCAATTTTCCCTACTTAATCCACTCAAAAGTAAGAAACGTCGTTGTCACCCTTTTTTCTTTTTCTTCTTATATATATATGAAGATCATGCCAAATGAAAGAAACTTCATGGCTCAAAAAAGAGAAAGGGAAAGAGGAACCATCAAGCATGAGTTAAAAGCTACCAATAATTGTCCTCCAGGCTCGTCAGACAAGCAAAGTTAAAAGAAAATAATAACAGCAACAACAACAATAATCCCAGTATAATTTTATAAGTGAGCCTAGGAAGGATAGTATATATATTGGATTTTGTTATTTAACAACAAAAGATGTATGAATGAAAAATGATGGAAAAAGAAATGGAGGGAAGTAAAATTTTGAATTAGTTCACTTTACTAATGCACTCTGTGCCTCATTGGTAGAAGGAAACAAAATCTTAGTGTAAAAATAGAGTAGCTCATCTGTTAGCTCTTAAAGAGTTAAGAAGAAGGCAAACCTTGCGCCGTCGTCGTCATCGCTCGGCTCGGCTTCGGTCAAAGATTGATTGATTAATTTTTTTGGACAAAATTCTTTCAAATATTTAACTAATTAATTAACGAAAATTCAATCCGGAATAACCCGCGATCCGGTCCGGTCCGTTTTCTTTCCCGAATTATTTTAAATCCGTTTTGTTTTTCAAAAACAGTGTCAAACCTGTTCCAACAGCTATAGCTGTTCTGAAAGGTTGCAAACCTTTTCAGAAACAGTGCCAAATGAGCTATAAATATTCCTTCAAATCCCAGAATATTTACTTACGAAATTTTCTGATCTTCTCCTTCTTCTTCTTCTGCACATAAAAATTCCAGTGTGTTTTACAGCCTTCGAATGGTTCGCTGTTCATCGGCGTTTTTGGTACCAACACTCCGGTGAGTTAAATCGTTCTATCCTGGGAGGATATATTCCAGAATCTCGGGTACTTGAGGGGAATAATTTCCCTAAGGACACACTGTGAATTCAGTGGGCTCCTATATTATTTTTCATAATTTATTTTGTTAAACTGGTTCTACTTATTTTACTGTTTCTGATTTTATTTCAAAAAGTTTAACGTACAACAATAAAATTTTAGTAACAATCTTAAGAAAATTATTTTATTATATTCTCTATTCTGTTTGTGGAGATTAAAATCTATGTGGTTTTCTACTCCATATGAATTTTACTATTCTGATTTGAAGATATAAAAACTTCATCAGAGTATTGAAATTCAGAAAACGATTTGAAGAAAATAAAACTTCATCGTTTTCTGTGAAACAATATATAAAAACTTCAGTTTTTTACGTATTGTTTATTGATTATAGTATTGTTTACTATTCTGGTTTTGTCATTAATTGAACTCTTCTGTTGTTGACAATGAGAAATGGCAATTGATAACGGAAATCCTTCTGCGACTGTTGCTGCAACGACGATAGCCTCGTCAAGCCGTACTGATGTTCCTCCGGCCGAGAAACCGGGGAAATTTTCTGGAGCCAACTTTAAAGGATGGCAGCAAAGGGTGTTCTTCTGGCTTACCACACTTGATATGCAGAAATTCACTAGCGAAGAGCCTCCCGTGCCTGCTGCGGACATGCCGGACAATAAGAAGTTCATGATTGTTGAGGCGTGGAAGCAGGCATATTTTCTTTGCAAAGGCTATATCTTAAGCGTTTTAGAGGATGACTTGTACAATGTGTACAATGCGATGAATACTTCGAAATCATTATGGTACGCACTGGAGAAGAAGTACAAGACGGAAGATGCATGCTTGAAGAAGTTCGTGATTGCCAAGTTTCTAGACTATAAAATGATAGACAGCAAAACTGTGGGAACCCAAGTTCAGGAGCTTCAACTTATTTTTCACGACCTTATTGCTGAAGGTATGGTCGTGAATGAAGCATTTCAAGTAGCTGCAATGATTAAAAAATTGCCTCCTTCGTGGAGAGATTTCAAGAACTATCTTAAGCACAAACGTAAAGAAATGAAGTTGAAAGATCTTGTGATATGTCTAAAGATTGAGGAAGACAACAAAACAGCCGAGAAGAAGTCTCGTGGAAATTCAACGATCATGAGAGCTAATATCGTTGAGGAGATTGCTCCAAAAAGTAAGAAGAGGAAGAGTTCTCTTGGCAGACTAAGGAGTAGAACAAAAAAAAATTCAAGGGCAACTGCTAGAATTGTGGAAGAGTTGGTCACAAAAGTCCTGATTGTCGTCTCTCGAAAAAGGATAAAAAGAAGGGACAAGCCAACATAGTGGAGAAGAATGGTGACATTGATGATCTTTGTGCAATGCTTTCGGAATGCAACCTAGTTGGAAATCCGAAGGAGTGGTGGATTGACTCTGGAGCCACTCGACATGTTTGTGTTGTCAAAGAAGCATTTGCGACTTACTCTACTGCTGGTACCAAAGAAGAGATTTCTATGGGAAATAATGCAACAACCAAGATTGAAGGCTATGGGATGATATTCCTGAAGATGACTTCCGGCAAGGTGTTAACGCTCAACAACGTTCTTCATGTTCCTACTATTAGGAAGAATTTAGTTTATACTTCTTTACTTGTGAAGAATGGATTCAAATGTGTATTTATTTCTGATAAAGTTGTTGTAAGCAAGAATGAAATGTATGTTGGAAAAATCTACCTCACGGAGGGCCTTTTCAAACTCAATGTAATGGTTGTTGACAGTATGAATAAAATTTCAGCTTCTTCTATTTATTGGAGTCAAGTGATTTATTGCATATTCGTTTAGGACATGTCAATTATAAAACCTTGCGGAAGTTAATTAATTTAGAAGTATTTCCTAAATTCGAGTGTAATAAATCGAAAGGTCAAATATGTGTTGAATCTAAGTTTGTAAAACATCCTTATAAGTATATTGAAAGGAATTCAAATCCTTTAGACTTAATTCATACTGACATTTGCGATATGAAGTCGACACCATCTCGAGGTGGGAAAAAGTATTTTATTACTTTTATTGACGATTGTACTCGATATTGTTATGTTTATTTGCTTAATAGTAAGGATGAAGCAATTAAAGCATTTAAGCAATACAAGAATGAAGTGGAGAATCAATTGAATAAAAAGATCAAAATAATTAGAAGTGATAGAGGTGGAGAATATGAATCTCCGAGCAGAAATATGTTTGGAATATGGAACTATCCATCAAACTACTGCACCATACACACCTCAATCCAACGGAATTGCGGAAAGAAAAAATCGGACATTAAAGGAAATGATGAACTCTTTATTAATAAGTTCCGGATTACCGCAGTGTTTGTGGGCGGAAGCTATCCTTACAGCTAACCGAATACTCAACAGAGTACCCCACAGCAAAGCGCAATCTATTCCATACGAAAAATGGAAAAGAAGAAAATCCAACTTGAAATATTTCAAAGTGCGGGGGTGTCTAGCAAAGGTACAAGTTCCTTTAACTAAAAGGTTTAAAATCGGACCAAAAACAGTAGATTTCGTTTTTATTGGATATGCTACAAACAGTAAAGCATGTCGGTTTTTGGTTCATAAATCCTATAATCCCGAGATTCATGTTAATACGGTAATGGAATCAGATAATGCTGAATTCTTTGAAAGCATTTATCCGTACAAAACTGAATGTGAGTCGTTAAGTGAAAGACCTAAATGACCTCGGGAAGAACCAAAGGAAAATACTCCAAGTATAGAAGATCCAAGGGGTAGCAAACGTCAAAGAATATCTACTTCCTTTGGATCAGATTTTGCGACATTCTTGGTTGAAAATGAGCCTCAAACTTTTAAAGCAGCTATGTCGTCTTCTGATTCAGCGTTTTGGAAAGAGGCAGTCAATAGTGAGATTCAATTAATTTTGGATAACTATACATGGGAATTGGTTGATCTTCCTCTGGGAAATAAACCTTTAGGTTTGAAATGGATCTTTAAACGGAAAATAAAAGTTGATGGCACTATTGACAAATATAAGGCAAGACTTGTTGTCAAATGTTATAGACAAAAGGAAGGCCTTACTCTGACACTTACTCGCCAGTAACAAGGATAACATCTATTAGGATGTTAGTGGCACTAGCGGCCGTGTATGGTCTTGAAATCCATCAAATAGATGTTAAAACAACTTTCTTAAATGGAGAATTGGAGGAAGAGATTTACATGGAACAACCTGAGGGTTTTGTGGTTCATGGTAAAGAAAAGAAAGTGTGCAAACTTGTTAAGTCGCTTTATGGACTTAAACAAGCACCCAAACAATAGCATGCAAAATTTGACCAAACAATGTTGGCAAGTGGATTTAAAATCAATGAGTGTGACAAGTGTGTTTACATTAAAAACATTCCAGGTCATGAAATTATTGTTTGTTTATATGTTGACAACATGTTGATAATGAGCATAAGTATGGAAGATATAAATGCTACAAAGCGCATGTTGGTTAGCAAATTCGACATGAAAGACTTAGGAGTTGCTGATGTGATCTTAGGAATCAGAATTCACAAGATCCACAAGGTCTAGCATTATCACAGTCAATACATTGAAAAGGTACTTGACAAGTTCAAGTATTTGGATTTCAAAATTGCCAAGACTCCAATTGACGTGAGTTATGCAATTCAAAAGAATGAAGATGAAAGCGACTCACAACTGGACTATGCAAGAGTATTGGGAATTTTGATGTATATCATGAATTGTACGTGACCAGATATAGCATGTGCTATTAGCAAACTGAGTCGGTTTACAAGTAATCCCAATCAAATACATTTGATGGCAATGAAACGAGTTTTGGGGTATCTGAAACATACTCAAATTTATGCTTTGTATTATAACAAATATCCCTCCGTGATCGAGGGATATAGTGATGCAAATTGGATCACCGGATCATTTGAAGTTGAATCCACGAGTGGATATGTTTTCACAATTAGGGGTGGAGCAGTGTCTTGGAAATTATCCAAACAAACGTGCATCGCCCGTTCTACAATGGAATCTGAATTCATAGCTTTAGATAAGGCCGGTGAAGAAGCTGAATGGCTCCGGAACTTCTTAGAAGATATTCCATTTTGGCCCAAACCTTTGGCACCTATTTGTATACATTCTGATAGTCAATCGGCAATAGGTAGGGCAGGGAGCGTTATGTATAACGGAAAATCTCGTCATATACGAAGGAGACACAATACCGTTAGACAACTACTCTCTAGTGGTGTTATCACAATTGACTACGTAAAGTCAAGAGATAACGTGTCGAATCCACTTACAAAAGACCTATCTAGAGAGGCAGTTGAAAGATCATGAAAGGGAATGGAGTTAAGGCCTAGGACAAGTCATCATGGCGGTAACTCTACCTAGCAGACTGGAGATCCCAAGAGCTATGTTCAAAGAGATCAAACAAAGTTATGAATGACGGTTCAACATTGTCAAATAACTCAACCTATTCTCGTGATGAAGACAATGTTCAAAAACGAGGTAAAGCATTAAGGCTTTTTGATGAGTCAATAAAGCTTAAAGCTTTTTAATGATTTGCTAAGTCTGGTAGGATATGACCAGATAGTGTGTCTTTTGGATTACACGTTTAGGAATCACCTATGTGAGTGTGAAGTGTAAGCCGCTTCAAGGGGAATGAAAGTAAAGGCCCATTCTTTAAGCACTTATGAAACCAGGCGGTGTTCATGGCTGAAACGAATACAACCGTGAGAACCGTAGATGGTTAAGGATTGATTTTGTGACTTATGTTGTCTAGGTATACAACAAAACTCGACGTTTCAAAGATATTAAATCTACCGATTGACCGAGTACATTAGATATAAGTTTACTACGGAAAGTTCAAAGGGAACCTACTTATCCAGATGCAATTAATTCTTGCATGTAAAACACACACACGCCCGTGCATTCCTTTAAGTTTATAGCCATTCCCCATTCATGTGGGGGATTGTTGGATTTTGTTATTTAAGAACAAAAGAGGTGCGAATGGAAAATGGTGGAAAAAGAAATGGAGGGAAGTGAAATTTTGAATTAGTAATGCACTTTGTCCCTCATTAGTAGAAGGAAAGAAAATCTTTGTGTATATATAGAGAAGCTCATCTTTTAGCTCTTAAAGAGTTAAGAAGAAGGCAAGCCTCGCGCCGTCATTGTCGTCGCTAGCTCGGGATTTTGATTTGGATTTGGATTTGGATTTGGTCAAAGATCGATTAATTGATTAATCTTTTTGGACAAAATTCTTTTTAAATATTTAATTAATTAAATTAAATCCGTTTTGTTTTTCAGAAACAATGTCAAACCTGTTGCAACAGCTATGGCTGTTCTGAAAGGTTGCAAACCTTTTCAGAAACAGTGCCAAATGGGCTATAATCTTTCCCTTCTTCTTCTTCTTCTTCTTCTTCTTCTTCTTCTGCACATAAAGCCTTCTATGTTCATCGACGTTTTTGGTACCAACACTCCGATGAGTTAAATCGTTCTATTCTGGGAGAATATATTCCAGAGCCTCGGTTACTTGAGGGGAATAATTTTCTTAAGAAATTACTGTGTATTCAGTGGGCTCGATTTATTCCTATATTATTTTTCAGAATTTATTTTTTTAAACTGGTTCTACTTATTTTACTGTTTCTGATTTTATTTAAGAAAATTTAACGTTTTATTGGTTTTACAACAATACAGTTTTAGTAACAATATACACAGACCTTATCATGCGAGTTAGAGAGGTTTCGATAGACAAAGAAAAATAAAATAACATAAAATAAAAGACAGATAGAAATTAGGGAGAAATTCAAAAATAGCCAGATTTACCACTGGTCGTTGAAAAATAGCCAAGTTTCAAAAGTCATCGAAATTTAGCCACTTTAAATCTGAGCGAAAACACTGTTTAAAATCCGAAAAAATATGCCCGCAAATTTTACGGGAGTTCCAGGATAACTATGCTGGAACTCCCGTAAATTTTACGGGAGTTCCAGCAAGTATAATTGTCCAGTATAATATACTGGAGTTTGGAGCACTGGTACTCCAGTCTCCCGCAAATTTTACAGGAGTTAGCTTAGCAAAGTATACCGGTCCAGCATAATATGCTGGAGTTCGTACACAAATGCACCAGAACTCCCGTATATTATACTGGACCGGTCCCTGTTGCAGCAAAATAGTGGCTATTTTTCATTGACTTGGTAAACGCTGGCTATTTTTCATTGACCAGTGTGAAAACTGGCTATACCATGATATTTTAACTAGAAATTACTCCCTCTGGTCCAAAATAAGTGATTTTTTGGCCTTTTTCTTGTGGTCCAAAATAAGTGATTTTTCCAGATTTCAAGAATGAATTAATTATTTTTTTCCTACATTGTCCTTGGAGTAAATTGTGTTGGAATATGTGTTAGGAGTGTTTATGTGAGATAGTAAAGGTTAGTACGGTCAATTCCATTGCTAATTAATGCTAAAAAGTGGATTTCTTAATTTGTGTGAAAACACCCAAAAAATCAATTATTTTGGACCGGAGGGAGTATAATTTTGGAAATAGGATCATGTCAAGATAATAGTATACTACTTGGTTGCACTCTGCACCACCTTGTTAAATTAAATGATTCATGCCTGACGATGTCAGAAGAAAAAAAAAGTAAAAAGAAAAAGGAATGCAGAAAAGAAAGCACCAAAATATATGACTATGATTGATGAAGTTGGAATAAAGATTATAAAATTTTACAATTGAAATTTTGTAAAGGTGTAAAAAGTTAGATGATGCTATTTATCTACATAAATATTATGTAGCCAATGGTGTAGCCTAATGTCAATATTGAAAATCATAAAATTTCAGGTTTAATTCTAGGGAATAAAAATACTAGTAGTTGATTTTCTTTTTTTTGTCCAAAGCCATAAATAGACTTGACGGATTACATTAAGTGATTTCTTTCCATTTATTTAAGTTTTGATGATCAGAGTTGTCTAGATGATTTCCTCCCATATGTTCACGAGGACCAGGACATCCGCGTATTTATTGTTTCTAAATTAGACCCTGACACATGAAATAATAAACAGGCCATCACCTTCTTTATATAAGTATATGCCAACCCAAACGCATTCCACGCAAAAAACTCTATATTTTTTTTAGGTGTTACACAAATAATTACTCGCAAAAACATCATAGGTTTCTCTGCTTCAGTAATGGCTACGCAGAGTGTAATTGGGTTCATCGGCTTGGACGATATCAGCTTGGAATTAGCTACTTCTCTTCTTCGTTCTGGTTACTCTGCCCAGGCATTCGAGGTTTGTTACTATTTCTTTTGTTACTCAATTAATTCAAACAACGAAATTCCTGTTCTTTTCAATTACTATGGTTCCTATTGTTTCTTGATCATATTTACTTCTGATTTTTTTAGAAAGGGTTTTCTTCTGATTCCACACTTTCTTGATTTTGGATCATTCTAGTAATGAGGATTGGATAAAGTATATTGGACTTTTTTGACTTAGGGAGAAATTGTAATAGTACGGGATTATCTACAAGAACTGGTATGAGTAAAAAAGAAAAGAAAAGTTGGAAGTCAAGAAGTACAGAAATCCAAGTAAATGAGAGTCAAGCTTGAAGTTTAAGAAAGGGATAATGCTGAGGTTGATGTATTTCATCAAGATCATTATTGAATATTCAGGCAATGATTTATCAATATCTTGAATTAAAATTTAAGAATTTTAAAAACAGTATTTATTTTAACGGTTTGAATGATTTCATTTTTCTTTTCTTTTTCTGGGGTGGGGAAGGAGGAGAGGGATGCATGTACATTATGCAGTACATTCAGGTTTCTAATAGAAACTTCCCATTGGTGGTTTTTATTGGATGTTGTCACATATATATTTCTCGTGACACTACGGATAAATTTGAGTTGTTCTCTGATACTCCCCCCCTACAATTTTGACTGTGTTTACTGTTTGTGACTCTGGACTGCCTGCAGCCATTAGCCTGTAACATGCGACATATAAGAGAGGAACATTCTTGCAGAAGAAGCAGATTTTGAACAATGTATTTTAGGAAAAATATCAAACGCAGTTAAAGTGGATATTTCAAATGCTTAAATTTAGCAGCAACTCAACTGTCAAACAAGAGAAGACTACGTTTCCTGCTACATTATGTAGACATTACAAGTACATTGCATAAGATTGTCTAATTCAGTTTGTCTTTCAGTTTGATATGCTCCGCCTTTCTCTTCCATCCAGGGAGAAATGGTTGCTCAAAAAATGTTTGAAATTATGTAGTTTTACGTTTGAGTTGTTAAATACTTACTGCATTTCTGTACTTCATCTATTGTTTGGTCTAGAGAGAAAACTAACCAAGCATTTTTGACCCGAGGAAACCCCCATTATTCTAATGTAATCTCAGAAAGAAACACTAGCAAGTTGTGATATAAGAAGAAATGTTTTAAGAAAAGCACTTTCAGTTATCAATAACTGATATTGGTCAGTGTAAGTAAAGAATTGCTTTGAAATCTTTTTCATTTACTATCAGTGTATTTGTTCCTTGCCAGAAATGTAAATAATTTGTTTTGTTACAGAATTGTTGAATGTCAAGATGTTAAATTTTCTTTCTACTTGTGAAAAAAGAAGTGAAAGTTTCTTGCTTTGATCTTCAAGATGTTATAAAGAAAACTTTCCTTTCTACTGAAATCTGCTTAAGATTGTTAATTTCCTTTATTATATGTGGTTTTGATATGTATGTTGTATCAACAGGCAGGCAGTCCTTTGGTTGATAAGTTCTCAAAGCTAGGTGGTAAAGTATGTACCAACTCTATTGACGCGGGGAAAGGTGAGATCTGAAATCGCATTTTCTTTAGGTTTCCTGTCCCCAGCTTTCTATTTCAGATTTTTGTTCTAATGTTTGGTTAAGTAATAGTTGCCAGTTGAAAGTATGTACTAATCACTGATAAACTCCTGAAAACTTAGTTTAGACCAAAGTTTTTCTTATGTTTGAAGAATCTGTTCTTGGTTTGCGCCCTTCTCTTGTTTTTGTTCTTCCTTCTTTAGTTTTCTCTCCAACTCTTTAAATTGGTATCACCATCATGTACTTAACTCTTGTCCTTCTCTGGCCTAATATATCGAATTTTCCGGTGGCTTATTTCCTCTGTGAACCTCAAATCTAAATAGATTTTCCATCATAAGTCAAATTATGTTAAGATACTCAAAACCGACTGGAAATGCCCATTTTGAGCTCGCTGGGGCGGATGTTCCTGCTGATCTTGACCTTACAAAGTGTCAGCTTTTGTCTTTCTATACGTAGTCTGCCACTTTTCTTGTCTGTTTTGTCTTTATATGACTGGTCTTTCTTTCCCTTTTTCTGATCGAAAGATCTTCTTCGGCGCGCTATTGCTATAACACCATGTTTTAGAAGAAAGCAAAGAAGAATGTTGGTAATATAAGGGAAATTATATATTGTACTGACCTTGAAAGTCAGATATTTCTATTAGTAGCGTCCCAAACAAATTTCCACCAATATAATCTCGTATTTTTCCTCTCATGATTTCTGAAGACCTAATAAAGGTGATGTTGCCTTGGTTCTCCTTCTGTCTAATAATTCCTTTTATGAATGGCTTGAGGTCATCATTTAAACATGCTGCAGTACCCGGTAAGTAGGTTGGAGAGAAGCAACAGTGTTTATGCTTATCTTTCTTGACATTGTATGGTGAAAGTTCTTTACAGTTTCTCCTGGCATCTTGCTATGTACTGAAATACTATCTGATATTACTTCTCCATTTTCAGGTGTAGCTGCACTAGTCATTTTGCTATCTCATGCTGACCAAATAAATGATTTAATTCTGGGTGACAAGGGTGTTTTAAAAGGTAAATGTCTATGTGCAGAGTATATATCCCAGATTGCTCCCCGATCAGTTCGATGAAGGTGCAATGACTTTGCCTTTTCTTTCGTTACTATTAATGTTTTCTTTTCTTGCTTTACAGGATTAAGCAAAGACACGGTCATCATTTTCCATTCAAATGTATTACCTTCACACATTCAGAAGCTGGAGTTAACTCTAAGAGGCAATATCTTGTTCTGCCTAATTTTCATATTTCTGCAGTATTTAGATAGAAGTGATACATGTTTCATTTTTGCGACCCCTTTCTTATTGTGTCTCTTGTAGACTATGCAGAATCTTTCCGACTTCTTGCTATATACTGCTTTATGGCTTGCTCTCTATTGTTCTTGTTCCAATTGAGCTTGACTTGCATTTTAGTGCACGTAGTCTTAATAGATTTGATGATTCGTTAGACACATGAGATTAAACAAAGTAGGACCTCAAGATGAATATATCTGTGATAAGACATATCAAACAAAAGAAGATATTTTTGTTGTATGTTACTCTATAAGATGAACTAGCATTAGTGATGAGAATTTGATGTAGATATGATATCCCACTAGTGCATAAGCTATGATTTGCAGGGCATTATGATTCGTGATTTCTCATGTTTGCTCTTTGTGGGTGAATTATCAAGGTGAACTGGGCACATGCCTATGATTGTTTATGCATGTGACATCTTATGTTTAGTTGAAATGAATTATTTGTTTTGTGAAGTTACATCTATTACATATTTCAAAGTGAAAACTGAGTTATACATCTTCGCAACGATGATAAAATAGAGGAAGATAGAAACATAGGGATTTACATTTTTGTGTAACTGTCAGTAAAAATTCAACAGAATTCTGCTAATCGTGAACTATTTTTCTTTTGACTAATGTAGATTGTTATGGAACAAACGTCGTTGTTGATATATATGTTTCAAGGGCAGTATCAGAGGATCTAAATGATAAAACTATGGTAAGACAAATTTTCCTGTGATTCCCTCTTCAGAGAAGTTCATTAGAATTTATCTTGTACTTTTATCCTTTGCTGATGCCTGGAATTCTTGTTTCTTTCTTTTCAATGATGGTTAGATTATTTCCTCTGGAAGTTCAGAGTCCATTGCTAGAGCACAGCCCATTCTTTCTGGTGCAGTATATTTGTCTTGCTGTTCTGGAATATTATGCTTTTTATAACATGAGAGAATTAGTTACTCTCATGTTTCTTTGCTTTACTGAGTCATCTTTTTTCTGTGGACAGCTATGTGCGCAAAGCTATACACCTTTGACGAACTCGGTGCCGGAAGGTACATTATGTCTATCTGTCTTGTCTACAAACTTTTGGCAATCTATTTATCTATTACAAATATTCTTGCAGCAAAGCTAAAATGGTGATTGAGCTTCTTGAAGGAATTCATTCTGTTGCTTCGGTGGAGGCCATCTGTCTCGGTGCTCAAGCTGGGATTCATCCATGGATACTTTATGACATAATATCCAATGCTGCTGGAAATTCTTGGTGACTGCATTTGCATTATCATTTTCATTTTTCTCCCATTTAATAGATAAGCTCCTCATGGCTTTTCTGAAGGTGTTTTATGTAATATCTTAAATTAGATAGTTTACTATTCCAAAAAGAATTAAAACATTAGCATATCACTGTTGTCTCTCAATCATATACTCAGTTGCTAAAGTCTATCTTGCACTTGTTCACTTAGTTTCCAGGTACTATCGCTGCAGGAAAATGTCATGGGAAAAAATGACTTTAAGGGATAGTTAGTTAATATGTCTTAAAGATTAACTTTTTTGTTCAAGTTCAAAACTATTGCTGCATGCTCATGCTCGATTCTGTTCTTAAGTTTATAAATGATTACAGTTGGGAGTTTGATCGGGTGTTGTCAACTCGAGCAGTTCAGTTTGGCATCTTACGCTGAAAGCTTGATAGAGTAGGTGTACACATGGTCATGTCATTGGGGTCTGTTTATGTTTTCAATGAGTCACGAGAAGTTAATTGTTTTTGAAAGATTTATTATTCGTCATTTGTAGAAGTCTTGATATTTTAGTTATAATTGACTCTGCTCTGATACTATGCCCTTTCTTTCTCCTGTCCTCAGTTGACTTTACATAACTAGTTGCACATGCTGTCATGCACTGATTTTCCTAATATTCATATTTTGCAGGGTTTTCAAGAATTCTCTTCCCCAGCTTTTGAGGGGCAACCAAACCAAACATCTCTTTCTCAACATATTCGTTCAAAATTTGGTAAGGTTCTTGTGTTGGGTTGCCATAGTTCTTTTCTTTTGAGAGATGACATTACCCTTCAGATTCTGCTGTAAGATGAAATGCTCTTTCTTATCCGAGGTCAATAATATCTTTATGGTTTATAGTAGGTTACAGCAGATGATGCGATCTTCAGAAGGAGAAACCTTAAGTCTTAAATGCACATTCTTTCAGAAAGGCACTTCTCAGTGTTGCTTTACCATTAATAGTTTTCCTTAATTATTAACTATCTCTGAGATCGGCTCATTTTGGGCTGGTCTGAAGTTCAAGACTAGAAGCTTGAAAAAAGATTTTTATATATATCTGGTAACAATTGCTTAAAGTCCCAGGATCGTAACCTGGCTCTGATAGACACAGAGTAGCTTCTACATTGTGCCCCCAATTTTTTTTCGTTTTCTTGAGCCGAGGATCTTTCGGAAACAGCCTCTCTACCCCATCGGGGTAGAGGTAAGGTCTGCGTACACACTACCCTCCCCAGACCCCACTAGTGGGACTACACTGGGTCGTTGTTGTTGTTGTTGGTAACAATTGCTTAAAATGATACTTTGGAATGTGAAAATGCAAAATGGTTAGTTAAAAGGATGTCACATCTAGTTTGAAATTATATGAAGTGATAATTGTTCATATTAGTTTGAAGAGTTGGAAGGGAGAAAAAGTTTCCAATAAAGAAAATAGGTCAAACTTTTTAAAACCTGCCAAAAAGGAAATAAAATCTAATTTAATGGGTCAAAGGGAATAACTTGAAATATTCTGCTTGGTTTTTCTCTTTTCATGGTGTTGCCACTGTATACAGCTTGAAAATTCTTACTAATGTCTGTCTGTATCGTGGTTTGTTTGACTGCTGCAGAGTTCCTGTTTCCTGATTCTTTTTTTGGTGCACTTCAGGGTAACGTACTGGACATGGCGAAAGCACATAAATTCCCCGTTCCACTTTTAACGGTTGCTCATCAGCAACTTATAGCAGGCATAGTACACATTCCTTCATTTTTTAGTTTCGTGGAAGACAATAGTATCATTCAGATGTGATCTCAGTTGCTTTGCATTTTATTTACAGGATCGTCACATCCCCAAGCACAGAGTGATGATGATTCTACATTGCTCAAGGTCAGGTTTGAGTGCATGGGTCAATTTTTAAGGTTTTCACACTCTAATGCAGGAGCTTTTTTTCTCTGCTACTAACATGGTGTTCTACAGGTTTGGGAAAGTTTACTTGGGGTAAATATAGCTGATGCAGTCAATTCTAAAAGTTACAACCCTGAGGAACTGGCCAGTCAAATTACTTCTCAATCTGATACTGTGAAGCGAATTGGTTTCATTGGCCTTGGTGCTATGGGATTTGGCATGGCAACTCAACTGCTGAAATCAAATTTCTGCGTCCTTGGTTTTGATGTAATGCCTTGCATCTTTTATATTTGGTGCTGGACTAGTTCCATGTCAAAATATAATTTTGGAGTAGATATCCTACCTAATTCAACGAATAGCTTTTTCCTTCCACCAACTTTCAAGGAAAATAATACATTTTCCATTTAAAGGAGATTTTGAATGTTCTGGAGAGTGAACCTTTTTACATACACACTACTCAGTCCAAGGCTGAATTTCAGGGAGTGCATCAGAACAATTGTAGATTTCAATTTGGGTAAAATGTATAAACCTATAAAATATGTGCAGATAAAGCAATGTCACAGTTTAGGATAATGGCTTTCGAGGAATATCTTTTTTCCCTTTGAAAACCTAGAGAAGGTGATTCACTTTTTGGGTGACTCTGATAGGTGAAATTAAGGATAAAGAAAGTGGTGGTGAAACTTGGTAGTATTTTCTTCCACTAACCGAGAAGGGAAAAGCTAACTTTGATGTTTTTGCCCTTCCTTGTCCACTGTTACATCCACAGAGACTTGGAATGATAGAACTTTAAGTGATGGTGGAACAAAACTTTCAATGTATTACAATATCTAAGATTTTGTCTGCACTGGTGGCTGTTTGTCTCCGATTCTTTAAAAGAGTTCCCACTAGAAAATGGAGGCTAGAAATGACTTTGCAAGACATATTTTCGTTGGCCTAATGAAAATATTGGTTTCCTTCATTTTTTTAACTGACACATTTTGTGCATTTGCCATAATGATAAGCACCTTCACTTACAAAACATTTTGAAGCGTATCCACTTGCTTACGTGTTGTGTATTGTCCTCTATTTGCTGAAGTTTGTTGTGATTTATTTAAAGCTAATAATTAAGTGAAAGTGATGGTCCTTTTCTCATGAAATTGTAGGTGTATCCACCATCGCTATCTCGATTTGCAGATGCAGGTGGCTTGACTGGAAGTACTCCTGCAGAAGTATCTCAAGGTAAATTAAGATGCTTTTTGAAGTGTGCGGTATGCATAACAAACTGACGAGAATTTTCAGATCTGGTTTTATCTGACAATCTTGTCTGTTTGGGAAAGAGCTTTAAGTTCTATTTTTTGTATATTTCTTAATACTATTGAAGAGGAGGTTGTATGAGTTACTGCCTGGACGAGACCAAGCAAGAACAAGGTTGACTAGCAATCTTGTAAAATCCAAGGCCACCCCATCTCCCTGGGGTCAAGAAGAAAATGAGAAGGGAGTTGGACTTCGGCTTCTATCATTCTTGGATTTGGTTAGCGCAACTCAGATAATGCTTTGTTTTCTGCTCAACAAGTCCAGCGTAAAAGTAGTTTACCAACAAAATCATCTGTCTCTAATATGTGATTGAAAGTTGCTTCTTTACTTTTTGACGAGTAGCATGCCTAGCAAAAGTTTGATGCTATGGGTTATATGCTACTTGCTGTTTACTGCTCACCTTAAATATTTGTTTTGCCCCCTTAATTGTTTCAGATGTAGATGTACTCGTAGTAATGGTCACAAATGAACTACAAGCCGAAAGTGTTCTTTATGGTGATCAAGGCGCTGTGCCAGGTAAATGCTATGCTCTCACTTCTGCATCTATGGACAGGACTAACCATCTTTCTTTTTGTTTATAGCCCTTCCATCTGGAGCATCTATTATCCTCTCATCAACAGTTTCTCCATCATTTGTTAGCCAGCTCGAGAAACGCTTGCAGAGTAAGTTTTTCCTTTCAAACTCCATTGAAATTTGCTTTTCATTTCTGTAATACATTTCCTGGCATTTGCTAGTTCATTCTTTTTTAGGTTCAAGGAGTTTATATATGACTCAGGAAAACAGCTAATTCAAGCCAAAGGGACTTTTGTTATGTGTGTGCACCCACACCCACACCCACACCCACACCCACATGTTTTTTATTTTTAAGTATAATTTTAGGGATAATATCCTTCCGATAATATGATACTGTTTTTTTACTTAGAGTAGACTGCAGTACGAGTTCTATCGATTGAATATACATCCACTTTCCATGTGTGACAGCCAATTTCAAGAGAACTAAGTTTAATTTAATGATCTGTCGATGCTTCACGTGCACTCTCTCGTAATGTTTGTTGTGTCCGTGCGCCTGCGACCACTCGTTTTCTATTTTTAAGTTTTATTTTGGGGATTATCTTTTCATATAATATGATAGCATTTTTACTTAGAGTAGACTGCAGTGTGAGGCCTATCGATTGGATTCCACATGTAACTGCCAATTTCAAGAGAACTAAGTTTAATTTAATGATCTGTTGATGCTTCAGTTGTACTCTCTCGCCAGCTGTAATTAGAGATTATGAAAGCTTCAGTTTTCTCCAGTTTTATGATAGATACGGCCTTTTCTTTTATTTCGAGCCTAATCCTCATATCATTCACATATTAGCAATCCTGTCACTCACAGATGCTTCTCCTTTATCATTCACATAGGTGACCCGAAGAAATTGAAGTTAGTGGATGCTCCTGTTTCTGGTGGGGTTAAAAGGGCCGCTAACGGAACCCTTACGGTGCGGAAATGGAATTTACCTTTCAAAGCTCCGTTTTAGTCATTACTATAAATATTTCAAAAGCATTTATATTTCGCTGAACTTGTGTGGTAACTTACTGAAGCTGTAACATCAATGCTAGATAATGGCATCAGGTACAGATGAAGCTCTCAAGCACACTGGTTCAGTTCTTTCTGGTAAGAAGTGAAATCTTTTATCTGCTCTTACATTAACTTTGAGTTGTTACTATGAGATTTTCCTTTCAAATGGTTCCATTAAGGTACTGATCCTTGTGTGCTTCACTGAACAGCATTGAGTGAGAAGCTTTATGTTATAAAAGGAAGTTGTGGAGCTGCCAGGTAATTTTAATCTGAGTACCATCTTTCTTGGCCTCACTGTATCACTTGATTTCATTGTAGTTAGCTCATTTGGGCATGCCAATACTTCTCCAATCATTTTTCACCTTATCAATGAATTTGTTGCTTCTTGAATGAGTTTATTCTGGAACTAATGCATCAGTTGTTGATTTCATATGTATGCTGGATCCAAAAGTGTTGTAAAGATGGTCAATCAACTTCTTGCTGGAGTTCATATAGCATCAGCTGCTGAGGCAATGGCATTTGGTGCTCGATTGGGTCTTAATACAAGACTATTGTTTGATGTCATTGCAAATAGTGGGGGAACATCTTGGTAGGTAACTCATAGCTATTGAAGAAAACATTTTCCTTCTTTCCATTCAAGTATTTTTTTTAAAATTGTGCAGTGCTCAGATGTTATTTTTTTTTTAACAGCACATGGCGTCAGATTAGTTTATTAAATATGACCCTGAACCTAATTTCTCTAATCTTGTAGCTGTGAACTTTATAATGCTTTAATCCTGAATAAAGAAAGCCAGTCCTATAAATAGAGAGATTGGATATCGGGACTCCTTTTATGATTCAGAGTGGCAACTACATTGTCTTCTAATTTAGTTTGGATGAAAAGTCAATTATTATTTCTTAAAAAGATAGATGTTTCTATGTAATAGTGGTCCTTATGCCTGTGAGTATCATCTTTAGAAGCTCACTCATGATTGACTTTATCCAACCATGAAAAACTTTTATTCCTCAGGGAATCATCTCAGCATCTTGTGCATGAGTTGTTGTTTGGTTCTTTGGACATGGTAGAAATAGTTGTTGAATTGTACTTACCACCTCATCTAAAAGTTTAAATTAGTTAAAAAGATACTTATCATCATTTAATTGTATCTTTAACAGATTTGAGACTCAAATTAAGACTGCTTGTTCTATACTCTGTTGAAATGTGTGCATCATTACATCTAATTAAAACATTGTTAGAGTGGACACTTCTATTATTGTAATTATTTTTTCATCAATAGTTGATTGATTGATGCCTTCAACAATAGTCTTTTGAGAGATGCTAGCAAATGCTTCACCACTATTATTTTATTGTAACCTTTTTACCAGTAAAGTTGGACTTTGTAAAAAAGGAAATTGTAAATATGCATGTCTCAAGTATTCTCTTTATTTTTTTTCTGGAGGGAGGTCAGTGTCTTCTGTGCATGAATTGTGAGAGAGTTTACATATATATTGGGTTGTCCCATGGTGTTATGCAGTAAATCATATTGTTTAATTCATCTGTGATTGGAAATGAGACAATGTTAGAAAACCTCACCTTTATTTGCTTTAATACCAGCAGACTTGCTTAACTTATATGGTGTCTTCTAATTCTCAAAAATGAGGTTCTGAGCTCCTGTAATGTTCTAGTTCAAACATGATGTACCAACCTTTTGGTTTGGGTGCTCTAAAAACATTGACCAATGCCTGAGAAATTTCTGGTTTGCCTCCTGCTTTGCCTCCTTACATTGTTTCTCCCAATCCTAATTCAACATAGAGCTATTTACACTTATTTGTAGAAATTTTTCTTAATCTGTAACGTGAGATTTGTGTAATTGTGTGGACAGTGGAATTTATTTGGATTTGTGTTTTGCTGCAGGATGTTCGAGAATCGCGGGCCACACATGATAGAAAATGATTATACACCGTTGTCTGCACTTGATATCTTCGTGAAGGATCTGGTGAGACTGATAAGCTATGAATATATTCATATTGCAGCTGCATTAACATTGGTTTTTTATTTCCTTATGGCTATTCGTATGGTTTTAACAGGGCATTGTTTCTCGTGAAGGCTCATCACGCAGAGTACCGCTTCATATCGCAAACATTGCCCACCAATTATTCCTGTCAGGTTTGGTTAAGATTTTTTTTCCTTTCTATTTTAGCTGTATGCATCATGTACTGCACTACATTTCATTTTCATTCCCAAATCGTCTCAATCATATTCAATCTTTGTACCAATTATCCGTATCTGGTAAGCTCTGAAAGAAAGTGATATAGATAGATTTAGCTTTTTTTTCGAACGATGGTTGTATTTGGTGATTGAATTGGCCTTCACGAATAAATGTTTTTCATTGATCCCAGCAATATAGGCAGTGAAGTTTAGTTTCAACTAAAAGTATTACAATGAGAAGACACTGCAACTGTCTATGATTCCTTATTAGTAGTGTCAATATAACATTTGGTTTCTTCGTCGCGTCACTCCTCCGAAAGAAGAAAATTCTTGATGCATGGAGACTATTGTCATATGGTAGAACCTTAATAATTTATGGTCAAAAGACTGCGAGTTTCTGGTGCTAATAAAAAAAAAGAAAACATTAAGTGCAATAAAGCTGGGTTTCTCATTATTTGCCTTATGGTCTTATGGACATTCCATTTCAGCTCACTTTCTTCACCATTTTGTTCTCCAAATATCTTTGAATATCATCCCCGAATAGCATGCTAATTTAGTTCAGGTTGGGCCCTGTTGAAAAGATCCTTGTGTCGCTTTTTTCTGGGGGG
>NC_031991.1:65194850-65220611 GCF_001879085.1 Nicotiana attenuata
GGTGGGGGTGAAAAATTGGATGAAAATAAACATTCTCCCAGTCATATTTTCCTTTGTCTTTTCAATGTCATGAGATTGAGGGGCCCAATGCTTGTAGTATATGAACATGAACTAGAAAATGTGGTCAAACAGCTGAATAGGTGGTCCTCGGTATGCCAGTCTATATTAATCAAATAGAGTTCTGGCTTAGATTTGTCTGTTCTGTGCCATCTCAGCCATGGGTTTAACCAGATAAAAATTTGGACCTTTGACTCATCATAAACCCATTTTACCAACACAAATTACTCCCTTTTCTAATTTACCTATGTTTGACTTAATTAGTGCTAGAGCATGTAGTTGCACTGCTGTACAGCAGAAACACTCTTCTTTCATGTTTTGTAATCTGTCTTAATACTTTTTACAATGTCTCATGGATTAGGTTCTGCTGCTGGATGGGGCAGATTGGATGATGCTGCTGTAGTGAAGGTACAAACAGCTGTCTTTATAATAAGAGATTTCATTTTAATTAGGTTTGAATTTGTGAAAAACATGCTCATCAATCATTCAGTTTCTTGGGTAGACAATTTAACTTTCCTCTGTTAAATATACTGCAGCATGAAAAGTTATTTGATAAGGCGTAAACTGTTTGACAGGAATATGGTTCAGCTAAATGTTACCATCTACTCTTTCTCAAATTTCTGCAGGTCTATGAGACACTGAGTGGAGTCAAAGTTGAAGGCAGACTTCCTGTTCTCAATAAAGAATCTGTACTGCAGTCCCTTCCTCCAGAGTGGCCAACTGATCCCATCAGTGAAATTCGTACACTTACAGAGAATAGTTTGAAGACTTTAATTGTTCTGGATGATGATCCAACTGGGACTCAAACCGTTCATGATATTGAGGTCCTGACAGAATGGTAACATGCCTCTATAAAATTGAGAAGCTTTTAGTTACATTTACAACAAATTATCTCTAGATTCATAAAACAGGGGAATAGATCCACGGAGCTGTTGCTTATATGTTGAAAAGATGGCCAGGGCAGGGGTTGGTGCCTTTTCTAGTTGCACGTAACTGATCTACTGTATGCTGCTTGATTGGAACAATTAGAACATAAATTGCGTCAATGTGCTAATGACCGAGTCAGTGAAGTGGGTTAAGATCTATTGCAGATGGGAAAAGAGTGATTACGGTCTTGATATCTTCTGCATCATTATAACTGAAGCAGTTTAGCAACACGAAAATCCTGTGAACATATCATAGATTCAATTGGAATTGCGAGGCGAAGTGCAAGCTTGCCCTCATTCAGTTATTAGGAACTTGAAGGATGTTATGTTACTGGGGACCTATGTTGCACGGACTCTCCAAAGTGTTGCCGCACCCGTATCGGATCCTTCAAAATTACACTACTTTTGGAGGATCCGACACGCACCCGGCAATATTTTCAGAGTCCGAGCAACATAGCTGGGGACAGTAGAAGGGTCTCTGGCTCAAATTATAGGATGAATATGGTAAAAATCTAAAAAGTAAGATCCAAGGGGTTGGAAACTGAGTTCTGCTTGGAAAGGGCTGATGGTCTTTCTGACGAATGAGAAAGAGAGAAAAGATAAGTTAAATGAAATGAAGAAATTTATTCACTTAGAAAGGAGATTAACATCCGGCTCATGTCTGATAATGTGCAGCTAGTCCTAGATATGAAGATTGAGTTTCAAAGCGTCCTGTCTTCTTCTTTCCTTACTTGTTTATTACAGGTATGACTGACCAAACCAATGAAAAGTAGAATCCAGCTGTTTGTGGAACTAGGTAATTGAATCTTTAACTTTAATAGCAATTGCAAGAAGTGCAGGTTACCCAGTTCATTTATCCTTCATTCTATTGTCCATAAAAGTGTAAAACCCAAAAAACAAATGAAATTTATCTCGTTTAATAAACTGAATCACAAATATAGGAGGATGACAAGAATGAAATTACCCTACTTTGTTAGCTTCTCATCATTCTCTCTTCTAGATCTTGCTTCCTCAGTCATCATTCTATCTTCTCTATCTTGCTTCATCAGTGATCTTGGGAAGAACTATCACTGTGATGAAACTTTGGTATTCAAACCTTATAGAGATGAAAACTTCTAAATAACTTTATTACTATTATGAGTGGTGAACTTGTTTATTTTTTCAGGAGTGTGGAGTCACTTGTGGGAGAGTTCAAAAAGAGGCCAAAATGCTTTTTCATTTTAACCAATTCCCGAGCATTGACTTCTGAGAAGGTAAAAGAGTTATGTTGAAGTAGAATTTGACTGTACATCGAACTCCCTCAAAGATTTTTGGCGAAATGGCTTCCTGGCCACTTAAACTTGCATCAGTTTGTAAAGCCGATATATGAACTTTTGGGTTTCCCATTTGAACACTTTTACTTGAGAAAATGGATAGTAATAAACACTTTTGACCGTTGACTATGCTTATGTGGCAATATTAAAGCTGATGTGGTCAATTGCGTGTTACTCACGGGTATAAAGCGCGTGAATACATAAAATTTAATAAAAAATAAATAATAAAAAAAGATCCACCTATCTATTCCTCCTCGTACCCTTACCCCTGCCCCTTCCTTTTCTTCATTCATTGTCGCCACCCCTGTAATCCCTTATCCCTCCATTTCTCTTCTTCCTCCTTTATTCTCAATTAAGCCCATAACAAAAATTTTGATAAATCACACTCCAAAGCTCCATATTAAACCGTCATATTTGTTTATTCTTCAATTTTTCACTATCAATCACACTCCAATATATATGTACCCTGAAATTATTTTCTGATTTGTTCTGGTTCGTCGGAATTCCGGTTTGATAAGGCGGATAAGAGAGAATCGGGTCCACCAGAGCGAAGTGTTGATACTGTTGTTTCAAAGAGCTTGCCTCCGACGTTGAGCTTCACACGGTCGTTGACTTGGCTTTGAATTGTTGTACGTCGTGCTCCGTTGATTACACCTATATATATGTACGTCGTGCTGAAATTATTTTCTGATTTGTGGTAAAAGGTTTTGCGAATGGTGCCTATTTTCTTGCTGAGAAGATGATAAACAATGTAAGTGTAAGGTATTGGATGGGATAGAAAACAGAGAATCGCCAGATCCGTTTCAGATGATAAAATCTAAAGTTTTTCAAATTGATTCCTAGTTCGGTTAGGTTTTTTCCGGCGGGTTCTGAGGGAGTGGAAGGGATACGTGTAGAAAAAATTAATTTGTTAAAAAAAAAAAAGAAGTGGGACCTTGAACGTCCAGGTGTCAACAAAATGTGAATGAACGGATGATGTGGCTATACAATATATTAAATAAAATCCATGTCAGCACCAACTGATCAACACGCATCATCGCAAGTGTTTATTAGTAGCCATTTTCTCAAGTAAAAGTGTTCAAATGGGAAACCCAAGAGTTCATATATCGGCTTTACAAACTGATGCAAGTTTAAGTGGCCAGGAAGCCATTTGCCAAGATTTTTTCTATAAATTCTAACATCTGTTGACAAGTTAACTTGTTTTATTGATTATGATATCACGCACTGAAACTTCTTAGTGCAGGCTAGTGCATTGATAGCAGATATCTGCAGAAACATTGATACTGCTGCCAAGTCGGTGGAGAAAGCAGACTATACGGTTGTTCTGAGGGGTGATTCAACTTTACGAGGTCATTTCCCTGAGGTAAGTATATAGAACAGCCTACATAAATTTTCTTATGTGTCCTTTCCTGATACACTTTACAACATATCTTTTCATGTCACCTAGGAAGCAGATGCAGCTGTTTCTGTGCTGGGTGAGATGGACGCATGGATTATCTTGCCCTTTTTCCTCCAAGGAGGCCGTTATACCATTGGAGATATACATTATGTTGCAGATTCTGATAGGTATTCTCTTCTAATGTGTCATGTATTAGCCGTTTGGACTTGCCGGTCATCACTAATTATGTTTCCTTCTTATCTATAGGCTTGTACCAGCAGGTGAAACTGAATTTGCTAAAGATGCCGCTTTTGGATACAAATCTTCCAACCTCCGTGAGGTCAAGCCTTGTCTTTTCTAAGTAAAACACATCATCTTCTTTTTGACCACTAAATTGATTTAGGTGTTATTCTATTTTTTTAATTTGATATTTTAGTGGGTAGAAGAAAAAACAAAGGGCCGCATACCTGCTAGCAGCGTTTCATCTATCTCCATCCAGCTTTTAAGAAAAGGTGGACCAGATGCTGTTTGTGAACACCTCTGTAATTTGCAGAAGGTACATAAGCCTCATCGCCACTAAACTCTGTGGCTACCTAATTGTTTTTTATCATTTTATTACCTCCGCTAATTCATTTGCATCCATCCGCCTCCATCTGACTGTGTATGCCGCCAACACACCTAGCTTATAGTTAGCAGCTATTTCCTCCTTTGGAAATACTATTCTTTAATATTACAGCTCTTGACATGATTTTGGAGGTTGCTTAGAGAATCGACGTCATGTTAAAATTTCAGTTTTCGCGTGTTGTGTTTGGAGTGACAATATTCTGCATCTGGTAATTTGTATACATGTTTTGGTTCATACACATGAGGACTGCTTGGATTTGTCTTAAAAGTAGAAAGATTATCTTACAGAGTAAGGGACATACCTTCTCAAATCCCTCATAATACAGCCAAGGCCTTGCTCGATTTTGTAGAAATACGCAAACTGTGAGCGTTATGCTTCATTTTTGTTCTCTTCCATAACATTACTCTGATGTGCACAGAGTCTAATAGTAGAAGTTTGTCGATAGTTGCCAATGTTGAGTGAAACCTCATTCTTCATTCTTTTGGTGCAGCACGAAATCCATTTGATAATTGGAAACGTATAGAGGATGTGAAACAGATTTTCGTGATAGTATATAATATGAAAAGAAGTATCAATAACAAAAAGGTGAGTGGAAAGAAGAATTATAGAATTGAGGTCACAGGAGAGGAAAAAGAGAAATTAAAGTTCCACAGTTTAAGATCTATACTTCAACTTGCTTGACAACCCTAAATCTCCAGCAGTAGAAATCCAAACAAGTCGAGGTCACTCTAGAGTTTACGTAGATTAATCTGAAGGAGTATATTTTGGCTCATACTATGTGCAACAAACTGCGTTGTGCATTGGGAAACTTCATGTCTGCTTGATTTTTTGCTTCCTCGACGAAATCTTGACCTTAGTTCTATGGTGCTCCTGATTGCATTTTCTCTATAAACAGGGTTCAACATGTATAGTCAATGCAGCTAGTGAAAGAGACATGGCTGTATTTGCCGCTGGAATGATACAGGTTTTGTAGCATTCTTGTTACAGTTGATATGATCTTTGTCAAGTCCAGTAGATGAAAATTGTTTTTTTTCTTTGCCCTAAAATGCAGGCAGAACTAAAAGGAAAGCACTTCTTATGCCGTACTGCTGCCAGTTTCGTTTCTGCTCGAGTTGGAATCGTCCAAAAATCTCCAATTTTGCCAAATGATATTGGAATAAACAGAGAAAGAAATGGTGGACTTATTGTCGTGGGTTCGTACGTTCCAAAAACAACAAAGCAGGTCAAACTTTTAACAAGAGATATTTTTATTGTTAATTGTCTATATTTCTTGGCCTTTCCTTCACACTACTTTTCTAAAATTCACTGCAGGTTGAAGAGCTAAAACTGCAATATGGTCATGTTTTGAAGACTATAGAGGTAATTCTGAATACTGTATTCAATATGCTTTTGCTGAAAATATGTGGCAGCGTTTTAATTCTTCCTTTCTTGAAAAGTAGATTTCTGTGAATAAAGTTGCGATGGAGTCATCAGAAACAAGGGAGGAAGAAATCAATCGAGCAGCTGAACTGGCAGACGTATACCTTAGAAATAATAAGGACACTCTTATAATGACCAGTAGAGAGCTAATCACAGGCAAAAGTGAGTTTTCTTATTATCCGATGATGAATGCTAATTCCTAGCCCTGATTTTGTTTGCCTTCGCTTTTTTATGCTTCTAATATGTTGTACTTAGAAAAAGTAAATTTTTCCTTTACAATACCCAGCTCCTTCTGAGAGTTTAGAGATCAATTTCAAGGTAAGCTCAGCACTGGTGGAGATAGTTAGGCGGATAATCACGAGGCCTCGTTATATTCTTGCAAAGGTATTTCTCTCGTCCATTATATGCTTGTATCACTTTCTTTGATTATGCATGGTAACTGAAGGGCCATTTCTCACGTTCTTTACTTTTGTTAGTTTGTTCTTTCCCACACTTGGCTTTTCTGCTGGGAGGTGTCACATTAAGGAGAGAGTTTGAGGGATTTGTCAGTCAAATTGACTGTTTATAGGTATATTTATGTCAAAATCCGGGTTTAGGGTTCTACAATTGTAATGATAATACCGCCCTTATTGTTAAGTCTAAAAGCATGTGTACACTTGCCTAATTCAAATATAGGGGCGGGGTTCATGCTCCTCCATCTCCAGTATGAAACTCTTTTTAAGACTTGAATTTTTTTTAAAGGAACTATGCCCGTATGTGATCAGGATTTTTTTCTCCTCTTTGTCCTAGATGCACTTGTTTAAGGGGAATCCATACTGCTTTTGTTGAACCCTTTTACTCTACAGCATGTGTTTAGGCTTCAGAACAGCTCTATGTTGCTTCGTTATCTTCACATACTCTCTGAACATGTTTGGAAAACATTTATATAAACAGAAATGTTGTAGTTTTTTACCAATTGAGTGAGTTCTTCTTTCATAGGGAGGAATTACCTCATCAGATCTTGCCACAAAAGCTTTAGAGGCAAGACGTGCCAAAGTAGTGGGACAAGCTCTTGCGGGTATTCCATTATGGCAGCTTGGTCCTGAGAGCAGACATCCAGAAGTTCCATATATTGTCTTCCCAGGTAATTATGGCGGTTTCTTTTTGCTGTTGAATACCTCTACTTTGTATCCCTAATATTTAGCTATTGATGTGATCATCAGGTAATGTTGGCGACAGTAAAGCTCTGGCAGATGTAGTGAAGAACTGGGCTCATCCAGGCAGATTATCAACTAAGGAACTACTGCTGGTGAGATGAGTTTGCCTTCATGATTTTCCCGTTTCCTTTTACATCTGGCATTAAACTCTCTGTTCCGGCAATAGGAGGCTGAGAGGGGAAGATATGCTGTTGGTGCTTTTAACGTCTACAATTTGGAAGGAGTTGAGGCGGTAGTTGCTGCAGCAGAGGAGGAAAATAGTCCAGCTATCTTACAGGTTCAGTCATTACTAGTATTTACTACTTCTGAATACACTTTTTCATGTACTAAAGATTGATAACATTTTTCATAAATTTGTATTACTGTTAAATACCAGGGAACATAAAACACATTGTGTTTCCTCTTATTCTTATTTTCTTATTACTAGTCTGTTTTATTATTTCACTTTTAGTATTTTATTTTAGAAAGCCTAACGTCATAGTATCTAACTTTCTTATATATAAAACCTGACTTAATTTACTCACTCAGTCTCTATAAGTACTTTCTTTGAATTTCTTCACTTTCCCATTTCTTTTTCCCTCTTCGTTTATGTAATCGTGAGTGCTTAATATGTTGATGAAAAAACAAGTGAAGGCATGCCTAATTGAACTTAATGACTTTTTCATGCGCTATAATAAAGATTCTTTGCCTCTTTTTATACTCCAGGTCCATCCTAGTGCGTTAAAGGAAGGAGGAGTGCCACTCGTTGCATGTTGCATATCAGCTGCAGAACAAGCATCTGTAAGTGATACTCAAGATACTTAGCTAAACTTTAACAACTTTAGAATAAAGAACAAAAAAGTGGATAAAAATTAAACTAGATTTAGCCGTGCATACAGCTGTTCCTACTAGACAAGAAACATGGATTTGCACTACAATGACGAAGTGAGACTGTTTTCTGCTTGCATAATTTTCATGGTGAAGAATCAGTATCAGCAGCAATCAATTAAAGGACAATAAAGCTAACACGTTCCTTTGCTAATTATATGGGATCTGAAATCTTTCGATTGGATAGAACAACATAAAAAGGAAAAATATATTTACTTAAGAGTTAATTGAGTAGGTCCAGTAGTTTTTTTCCATAACTTGCAAAGACTTTTGAAGCGGTAAAATATCAAGTAACCTTTATAATATAGATTGGGTCGGTGTCAATCTGTGATCAAAAAGGGGTTTCCTCTCTTAATGTGCATTCTATTGGATTAACAATTTCAGTGTTTGAAATCTTGAGCTCAGATATAGGCTTTTAGTAATTATTTTTCTATTAGGTCATGTCTAAAGTATCATAAGTATGTCAAAACAGGTCTCTTTGGATGGACGAAGATTTAACTTGGAAGATCTGAGTAGTGATCATTGTGCCTCTGAGTTTTCTTTATCTTGCTTATCTCCTAGAAAGCATTAACCGTGTATGGATAATGACAGGTACCTATAACAGTTCACTTTGACCATGGAAATTCCAAGCAAGAGCTGTTGGAAGTTCTTGAGATGGTTAGTTTTATTTGCTAACTAGTGAGGCATATTTATTATGCTCTCTGCTTTAATAAACTTTTTGCCCAACAAATGAGCTCAAAGTATCTTATTTCTGTGTGGTAACTCGTAAATTCAACCACTGCAGGGATTTGACTCACTCATGGTAGATGGGTCACACCTTCCTTTCAAGGATAATGTTTCCTATACGAAGTACATTTCTTCATTGGCACACTCGAAAAAGATGTTGGTAGAAGCTGAATTGGGAAGATTGTCAGGTACTGAAGATGATTTGACTGTAGAAGATTATGAAGCAAAGCTGACTGATATTAATCAGGTCCTCTCACTCACTCTCTTTCTCTCCCCCCTCTGCGCCCTGGGTAAAATCAAGTTTTTCCTCCAATTTCAAACTTGATTTCATATAATTTTCAGGCAGATGAATTCATTGATGCGACTGCCATAGATGCTTTGGCAGTGTGCATTGGAAATGTTCATGGAAAATATCCTGCAAGCGGTCCAAATCTTAGGCTTGATTTGCTGGAGGTCTAATTCCTATTCTCTCTCCCTCTTTTCAACTCCTTTCGATCTTCTTAACCAGGTTAGCTGACCAAGGAAATATTAGAATATGCCATCATTTTAGAACACGAGGGAGGAAATTATTTGAAAAAAAAACAACGGTTCATATATCCGACTTCTGCTATCTCTATTAGAGAATGATCACTTGCATAGTTATGCACAGTGCGAAACATTTATGTGACCTATGGTTTCTCATGTCATGTTAAAAAGATTAGCAGCAATGTTTCGAACTTATAGTGCAATGAAATTGATTTATAAAATTGTTCTGCCCCTGATACATGCTCTGCAGAAAATTAACCTTCTTTTTCTGTTATGGTGCATATTTTGTTTTGCCTGTTGATTCCAAATCACTCTCTAAGTGTGATTACTTTTTGATCATGTATCAGTTGGAAACGAATATTAACAAAAATAACAGATCAGCTCTTTGTGAAACAGCATCTCTTGAAAGATTGTTTTGAATCGCTATCTATCTGCCAAGTTACCCTAACTCATTTATTTCTCCCCTGTTTTTGGGTCCAGGACCTCTATGGCTTGTGTTCAAAGAAAGGAGTTCATCTTGTTCTTCACGGAGCTTCTGGGCTGTCACAGGAAATAATAGAGGTATACGACATTCTAAGAATTTTGTATTGATTCCTTTTAATGAAATAGATAAAGGGCAAGAGGGAAGTCGAAACCAAAATCCCAACCAACGGGGGTTGTGATAGCGCCTAACACCGCGTGACAGGCAAGCCAACACATAATGATAAATAAGGGAAAGAGACTAACGGTTAACAACATAATGATAATATAGAATAAAAGTAAACTCAGAAACATACATAATAAGTCTAAAACCAACGCTGACTAATCAACCCAGATTTGGTGTCACAAGTACATGAGCTACTAAGAGTACTACAAACATAGTTTGAAATGAAATGTAATATTGTCTGATACAAGGAAAAATAGTAATAACGAGGGCGAAGGTGACTCCGAAGTCTGCGGACGGGAAAGTAGCACTACGTCAAGTCTCCTCTGCTCCCCTCTGAACAATAGTAGGACCCTCACCATAATCTGCACAAGAAGTGCAGAAGTGTAGTATGAGTATAACCGACCCATGTACTCAGAAAGTATCGAGTCTAACCTCGACGAAATAGTGACGAGGCTATGACATGATACTTACCATAAAAACCTATACAGTTAATAAGCAACAAAATAGAGATAACAGTAATAATAGCAGGAATTAATGGCAGGAAACTGCGGAAACAGTAAAAGAATCTAATATCAGAATGATAACCACATTCTTGAATAGCACAACCAAAACCCCTTTTCAGCGGTTCAAATCAACGGGAAAGAAACACTATCCATAACCAACACAGCCGAAACCCATAAAGAAGGTCTATATCACAAACGAAACCCACATCTCATAACACATACATTGTGGCGCACAAACCCGATCCAACTCATACATAAACATCATTGTGGTGACAACTCGATCCCATGGCCATACAATTATTGCGGTGAGCAACCCGATCCTTATCATAACATTGTTGCGGCAGCAACACGATCCAACATATCAGTTCGCACAGAATCATCCAACAACACATCCAAAGATAGCGACATCCATGACTATCGAAGCGAATAAATAAGCATAATTTACTAAGGAAATGATGGACATGAACAAGAAGTAATGAAAAATTCCAAATTTTAGAGCCAATATTACTCATGTAATGCTATAAGGATCCAAACAGGATTATTAACACGCAAACGATCAAATTATCGCGCAATCCTAACATAAGGAAAATAAGACATGAAACAAGTATGGTTGAAACGACTATAGTCATGTCCTAGTAAAGGCATTTATTAAGTACAAGCATGAACAAGTAAAATCATGTAGCAAGTAAAACATCTGACAAGTAAGGCATGAAACAAGTAAAATATGCAATTAGATGAAGGCACGGATGTAATAAGTAAAACATAAAATAAACTAGTTCTACCTTCACGCTTTGACCCATGACAACGTACATATACTCGTTACCTTGCATACGTCGTCCCAACACATAATTCATGTAGCAAATAGACCCAATAACATCCTAATTCCCTCAATCAAGGTTAACCACGATACTTACCTCTTCCAACAACCATCCAACATAGCTTTTCTTTTAGCACAAGCCTCTGAACAACTTGAATCTAGTTAAATAATGTTCAAATAAATTAAAACAAGCTTTAGAAACTATGCTAGCATCAAAAAAGTTCGATCTTTAACATATTTGGAATAGTCAACAAAATGTCAAACCGGGCCTGCATGGTTGAAATCTGAAATTAAAACCAAATCTTGATTACACATTCTCTCCCGAATCCCGAGTTCAAATATGTGATTTGTTTCGAGATCCGACATCAATTCGGGGTCTATATCTCTAAAATGCAAAAATCTTAAGTTCTACCCAAAATCCTATTTCTACTCTATGAAAACTTAGATTTAGGGATGAAAATCCATGGAAAGTAATAGAAATTAATCAAAAACAAGTTAAAGTTATCAACCTATGAAGTTGGGATAAAAATCTCTTTAAAGTTGGCTCTACACGAAGTCTAGATCTCAAAAATGGAAGAAAATGAGCTAAAACACGAAACCCTTCCCATTTACCCAGCTGCACCTGCATGTTTGAAATTTGAAATTAAGACCAAATCCCGATCTCCCATTCTCTCCCGAATTCAAATAAATGTCAAACTACTCTGTCGTCCTGCTCAAGTCGTCAACCACCACTTTAGCCTTCACCGGGTGATACAATATAGTGATATTGTAGTCTTTCAACAAATCCAACCATCTCCGCTGCCTCAAATTCAAATCCTTTTGCTTGAACAAATGTTGGCACTCTAATAATCAGTGTAGACCGCACATGACACGTTATACAAGTAGTGCCTCAAAATGTTGAGCACGTACACAATAGCTGTCAACTCCAAAGGATGAACATGATAATTCTTCTCATGGATCTTCAACTAGCGAGATGCGTAGGCAATCACCCTACCACCCTACATAAAAAATGCACCAAGCCCAATGCGCGAAGTATCACAATACACAGTATAAGGCTTCGAACTTGTGGGCAACACCAACATTGGAGCCGTAGTTACAAACTTTAGCTTCCGATAGCTCTCTTCACATTCATCAGACCATCTGAAAGGAGAACCCTTTCTGAGTCAACTTGGTCAATGGGTCTGCAATAGATGAAAGCCCCTCAACAAAGCGACAATAGTAGCCCGCCAAATCTAAGAAACTCCGAATCTCTATAGCTGAACTAGGTCTAGGCGAATTTTGAACTGCCTTAATCTTGTTAGGATCAACCTTGATATCCTCGCTGGACACAACATGACCCATAAATGCCACCGAGTCCAACCAGAACACATACTTTGAAAACTTAGCATAAGGATGGAACTAGAATTCCTTACATGGTGAGGCAACTTGATTTGAAAGGGGTGATCATCTCTTGGTGTTGAATGTCTAATCATTAATGTCCCAGGCGGATCCACGATTTGAACTTTATGAGTTCAGGATGCCAGTAAACATTTAAGTTATTGGATTCGAAATTTAATTATTGTACAAGTTTAGTAGATTTCTCAACACATATACAGGGTCTGAGCCAACGCTATTGGGTTCGACTAAATCAATAGCTTATATGTGTATCCGCCCCTAATTAGTGTCTTAACAAGTTAAGTATAAGGTGGTAGTCTGGGGTCTGGGATGGCCCTTTACATTATTTGAGACTCCTCAAGCAATGCAGGAATACAACTAAACCTCATGCGCTCTTTCATTTCAACACTTAATTCAGTTATCACTACTTTTGAAGATTTCATATTGGTAGATAAGTTACAAGTGAAAATGTTCTTTTTACTGTAATCTATATTAATTTTCATTTTGCTCTCTGTGTAATGAACAGGAATGTATAAAGCTAGGTGTCAGAAAGTTCAACGTAAACACTGAAGTGCGCAAGGCGTATATGGATGCATTGAGTAGCCCGAAGAAGGATCTCGTCCATGTCATGGCTTCTGCAAAAGAAGCCATGAAAGCAGTGATTGCTGAAAAGATGCGTCTGTTTGGCTCAGCTGGGAAATCTTGTTAACATTCTTTGCCCCTCCCCAAACTAAGAATAAGGTGTAGAACTGTTATCAAGCGGGCTAATGGCCAAAAATGCTCGGTACTTAAGTTGAGGACAAGTAATATTTTTATATGTCATCGTTCTTACAAATTGAATTGAATATCCTGTTAATGTGACTGCCTTAGCCTGTACATATAATAAAGGTGCAAGTTGTAACACCCCACCTGCCTACTCGAACTAGTGGCAGTTTGTGAAAAGGTCGATAATCATTCTTTCGTTTCCCTTCTCTTGTTATCCATTATGTTTTAAGTTTCCTTGCATCTTTGGTGCTTATGATTTAATGTAAATGACGCTAATAATCTTGTAATAAGAAAGAAGAAAATTGTCTCATGTTCCCCATCGTTTCTGATTTAGTCTATTTTCCTACTGGACACAAAAGTCCCTAGGAAGCTTTATTAATATTCCAGCTTTAATTTATTTATGTTTTGGTGGCATTTTTGTATTTTCTTGCCCAAACGTTTGTCCTATTTTGCAATTTACATCCTATTTTTGTTTTTTCTACCAACTTTACGTTGAAATATACATGATCTCTTGCAAGTGATAAAATTTTAACTTCTAACTCACAGTGGCGGAGCCACATGGACCCAAGGGGTGTCAACCGATATCAATTCGTCAGAAAATTATACTGTATAGTGTATTAGTCTAATTTTGGTGACTTGGTAACGGTAGATAAACAGGATCGAGGACGGAGTCGACCACGGCGTAATAGCGGGAAGCCGTCCTCAGAAGGACTATTGTCAAGGACGAGCAACTGGAGTAAAGAAATAACGGTAGCATGGGTTTAGAAATGGACACAAGGAATATTCCTTTGAATATTTCTTATTTTGTAATTTTTAGGGTTTCTTGGCAATATCCCTTATAAATAGGAAGAGATAGAGAACAAAAAGGGAATCTTCACTTTTTGATAAGAGCACAGTAAGGTTGGCTAGAAAGAATATACAAAAGTGGTCTTGTTCACGGATTATCTTATCCAAGCACACGTTGTTTAACCTTTGTTCACAAGATCCAAAGATTCCTTATCCATCTTCACTTCTCATCTTTCCACGTTGCTGTCAGGAGAAAGAACCACCCAAATCATATAATAATTGGGTGGTGGATTCTTTCTTATTACATTTATTGTCATTATCTATATTTATTGCATGTTCATATTATAATATTTATTGATAGTCATTGAGTATAAATCTGCTATTTACTGCTCTCAAACACCGTTCATCTTACCAATATTCTACAATATTTGATCTAGAATTTATTATATTTAACTAAGATTCACCCTTCATTTCTTCATTAATTAGTTTAACAAAAGGCTTAACACTTTTTGGTCAAACAATTTGGCGCCGTCTGTGGGGAGTTTTTTAGTTAAAATTTTTAGTTTCTTCTAGATTATAAAGAAGAATAGCCATCTTTTTCTCGTCTACACAAACTAACAATGGCAGGGAAAGGAGATGAAAGACAGAAAGCACTAGTGGGTGTCACCACCAACATCTTAAACACCATCAACGAGGATGGCAGAGGAGACAAGGAGAATGTGACGCCGAGTGCCACACCCAGGCGGAGTGATTCACCTCCTCCTCATGGAAGTGTAACCGCTTCACGTGAAAGGGGAGCCTCCACATCCACAGCTGAGGAAGCACCACCAGTAATAAAAAAAACTACCGGAGACGTGGCTGACAAGCACTCTAAGCGACATACTCGACAAACTCGCTCAACGGGCGACTAGAAACGTCTTACAGACGGATATCACAACGATCGGCAACGAGCAACCCGCTCCCCAACAGGTAACACTCACACCGCTGTTGACGCAGGTAACGGTGCACTTGCAGCCATTCTGAGGAAAATAGAAGAAATGAAAAACAAGAACAAAGAACTCCGTGATCAGATGAGGGAACATCAAGAAAGGGTCGATAAGATACCGGGTGCCCCAAAACTGCTGCCAAAATGGGATGTCGGCCGATTCGTCGAACAACCATACAACGAGGACGCAACCCCACATGCCATACCCAAAACCTTCAAGATGCCACCGTTTGAAGATATATGATGGCACAACAGATCCCGAAGATCACATCATTCACTACGTTACAACAGTAAAGGGCGACGACCTCTCAAAGGAGCAAGTACCATTAGTGTTACTGAAAAAGTTTGGCGAGACCTTAACCGGGGGAGCCTTAACCTGGTACTCACAGTTACCAGCACGATCTATAACAACGTTTGAAGAAATGGCCGACAAGTTCGTCACCGCCCACGCCGGGGCTAAGAAGGCGGAAGCCGGAGTAAATGATATATTCGTCGTTAGGCAACTGCCTAGCGAAGGACTAAGGGGCTTTTTAGCTCGGTTTAACAGGGTAAGAATGAGCTTACCAATGTATCAGAAGGAATGGCGGTGACAGCTTTCCAAAATGGGTTGAGCAGGAATGGGTCATGAGCGACAAGAAAACTATTAAGCACACTCATGAAATACCCTCCCACCACCTGGGAAGAAATTCATTACGCCTATTGCGCCGAGGTGAGGGCAGACGAAGATGACCTTAACGGTCCAATCCAACGGTTAACGTCGGTCCAAACAGAGCCAAGGAAAGACCGTCGTAATGACAGTCGAAGAGACCAGTCAGGCCCACGCCTCAATTGAGACAGGCATCAACCTTATGTCAGAACAGCCATTCCACCATCTCCTCGCCATGCAGAAGGGCCGTTCAGGCCGCATACAAGGACTCAGCGGAACGAACGAGGTATGCCTCCACTCTTATCTGCTCACAATTTTTTGTGTTTCCTCTTCAGAAATAGTGTACGCACTAGAGAAGCTCGGCCCAAAGGTGAAGTGCCTGTTGATACCCAATTTTTCCATAAGTATTTTTATGTACTCAAAATATCCTCAAAATAGCAGATACATGCATATATAAGCATTCCCAAGAGTTTTGGTATTTTTTCTTATTTTAAATCAATTTATTGTCTATTTTAACAGTACAAAATCCAATAATTATTCCCAAAATTATCATTTTTTTGTGAATAACTTATTTTATTCTCATATTTACACCAAATATAATTAAGGTATTTTTTGTATATTTTTACAAATTTGTTTGGTATTTTTAAAGCTAAATTGCATGTAATTGCAATTATAGCCCATCTTGTGATTTATGACATTTTACGTTTATATAATTAGTCCCAGCATTTTTTTAATTAATATTTATATAATACTTATTTATCCAGTACATTTAATTTGTTTTTAAAATCAGTATTACCATTTTTATAAAATTAAAAGGGGAAAATTGGCTATTTACAATTTGGCCTTATTGCATTTCAATTTTAGCCAATTTGGCGCTCCATCTCAGCCCCAATTTAAAAACCCAATTATCCAGCCCAATTAACACGTCTACCCGACCCATACCCTTTCTATCATACCCAAACTCGCTCCCCATTTAACCCGTTTAATCCCAGCCGTTGATCCTTTAGATCAACGGCTCTCCTCTTCCCTTTCCTTTTTTAATTCAAAAGACCCTAAAGCCCTACCTCATTTTTTCTCGACCGCCGCCTCTGAATCCTCTCCTCTCTCAACTCTCTCTCAACTTACCCCAAACCCTAGCCGCCTCCTCTCCTCGAAACCCTAACCTATGGCTTCTCAGGCTCATCGGAGGCCTACACTAGCCTCCCATGGCTTCTGTGTGCTCGCTTCTAAAGGTCCAATGACTAGATCTTGAAGGGTTCTGACCAAGCCTTTGTTCGATGACTATTCTCTGGTCGTCTTCAACCTTTGTCCAGCCAGTCGTGGCTATTCGAGTTCGACCTTCAACTTCTCTGCTCAGATCAATGGTTTCCAAAGCCTATCTCGTCACCTGGGTTTCTTACGAAATCCTAATCTCTAAGGTTCCTTCGATTTATTTTAGATCCGTCCTGGATCTATGTGTGTGTGAACCTTCTATGCGTTTTTCTTGAAGATTCTTAATTTTTGCTTTCAGAAATTCTTTTAGGGTTCATGTCAAGTTATTTCCAAATCTCTTCTCTGATTCTCGACATGTTTTACTGTGTTTTGTTTGTGTTATATTAGCATGTTGAAAACCCTAATTTTCTTGGGGATTTTGTTTGATTTTCTTGGTCTGTTTCTTAATGGTCGCTTGATTTGCCTTATTTTTATCTGAGTTAGCATGTTGAAAACCCTAATTTTGGGCTTATCCGAGGTTCTGAACCTGTTTATTTGTTTATCTGCTTATCTCCTCTAAATTCGATTGATTTTTGAAAACCCTAATCTCTTTGGGGATTATTCAATTTCTTTGAAGTTGTTTGTGCAACTCGTCAGTTGAAATTGCAGTATGCTTCAATTCTCTTAACTATTTTGGTTCTGAGTTCTTTGCATGCTTCTGATCTTCTTCTTTATTGTTAAAACACTGAAACTTGACCATCATGCTTCGAATGTCTTCTTTTGGTTACTACTATATGCTGTTATTTTGCCATAACTTGGCTTCACGTGTCTATTACCTGTGCATTCATTTATATATACTGAGTTCCTTCTGTGATTGATTCTCAAAACTTGTGATCAATTTTCAAAACTTTTCCTTTGTGAAATGCTGATTTTTACTCGCCTGTTAAGAAGTAATTGATTCTTTTCCTTGATTGGCCTCCCTGAATCTTTCCAAAAATAATTTCAAACCTTGTACTTAGACTTAATTGCCCATTGTATTACCTTACTGCTTCTCTTATGGCAACAACCATTCTATTTACAAGGCTTATTTTCCCTTTCCTTATTTAAATCCTGTTAGTATCCATTTGAATAAGAATCCCCTGATTAAAGGAGAGTCTTATACTAATTTGATTCTGATTTGTGACCATGCCATATTTGTGATAGACTTTTACTTGTTACCTTATTTCTCTACATGTTTCAAAGCTATAAATACTCTCCTCCCTTTTCTTTGAACACACACGAACACAGAATACCATCTGAGTTTACAATTCCCTTTCACTCTCTCTTTCTGATACTCACACTGCTGTGGACTTTGCTCGCTTTCTTCTGCATTCTTTACTTCTATACCGGTATGTTTCAATTAGTTTATACGCCCTAAGAACAATGTGTTTAATTCTGTCCACATGTTTTCTAGCATATTATAACGTGTTTCCCCTTCTCTTACAGTCCACCATTTAAATAATCTGTGCAGTTGTTTGTTTGTTGTGAATATGATGCTTTATGAATTCCCTTACCCCTTTTACCCATTTGTATGTGAGTTTATTGTTCAGGGCATAGCAGCACCCCAATATTGCTGTCTATGATCCCGAACTGGGTTCATTGAACTCCTTAACTCAATCAATTCCCACTTCCCATTCTCCCCACTATGTGCTTGAGCCTTGACTTAGGTCTGATAGTGTCCTAATCACTATCCAGACCTTTGTCTGAGCATCAAAAGGGTCCGCTCCTAACTTGTTCATCTAGCAAGTGGTCAGGGGTGTGCCAGCCTACCTTATGGCTAGGTATGACCACCACTTGTCATGGCCCCTTAATTCCCTTTCACTTTGCACTTACTCCTAGCTATAAGTTATGCCCCTCTCTTGCAAGCCATGCTTTGGGACCCCTGAGCTCCCTCTGAACTTGGATGCCTGAGGGCTGGCTATTCCACACTGCACCATCCTGTTCATAATGGCATCCTGGGTGTAAGCAATGCCTGGAATCCCTGAGGTTCCTTGAAACTTTGAAACACCCTGGATAATGAGAAGGCTTTGGAGATCTGGATCCCGGAGTTGGTTAAATACATATTATTGGACATTAAGATTGAATTAGGGTGCTTGGATCTAGCTATTAGTTTTTGATGTATTTCTATTATTTTAGTTGATTCATTGGGTTGTAATAACTTGTATAGAACTCGGGGAATCTATTAAAGGGTGTGGGAGGGGTTTTACTTTCTTGCATCAATAAAGGGTAGATATCATGACTTTAGGACTTCAATTTTTTCACTAGAAATACTGTACATAAGATGGTTCGATGTTTCTAATTCAAGTCACCTAGATACCATAACTATAGGGTTTAACGTTTAATTATGATATAAGTCATCTAGAAATCCTGCCTATAGGACCTTAACGTTCATGTAATCAGTGCATATAGAAATCATGCCTATAGGGAATGCATATGCATTAGGCAAACTGTAGGGTAATTAATAATTACCTCTGCTTACCAGTTCTTAACAAACTTTTTAAATCAGATATAGATATCATAGGATTCCGCATCAAGTTCGTCCGATTCTTCTCAAGCGATAACAATCTATTAACTGGTCTCTAATGTCTTAATGTTTTCAGCCTCAATCTTTTGACAAAAACTCTTTTGAATCAGTATACATTTGAGTTCTTCAAATCAGCACCTCTTCTGAAATGGTTTCTTTCTAAAATTTTGCCTAAACATTTTCCAACTAAGTTTTGGTCTTCCTGAAATTGTCTTTAAAACAGTTCTGCAGTTTACTCTTTCCTTAAGTATTTCTGACTCTGGAACTCCTTTTATGGTTTATACTCATGATTCTCTTAAAACTTATTTCTAAACTGACTGCAGTCTGTACTTTCCGGCATTATACTACTTTTCTAGAACCAGTACTTTCTAAATCACTCGCTTAAAATACCTTAAGTTCTGACAATTGGATCCAAGTTGCCTAATGTGGGCTTCCTGTCTAAACGTATGTATCGAACCAGTCCGCTCGCTGCTTAATTTTTAATTTTAAAGACTAAACCAGTATGTGTAAAGGCATGCTAAACTATATGTTATCTGATTTACGGGGTTTATGTGAGCCTTACCTGTTTGTCTGTTCATTCCCCTTACTTGTTACTTGTTTTTGAATGTCGATTAGAATTTTTGTCCTTTAAACTCCATAAAGGCCCCCATCCCTTTCTCCCCTTTTTAGGATTAGAAGTCCTAATGCCCCTGGACTGATAGCTTGGGATGGGTAATAGCATGCGATAGGCAAACGATACCATTCCGCGCTCCAATACCTTAACGGGGTGGGAAAGGGTAGACATGGAGATGATGATTACACGATAACACTATGCGTACAATTGAGTACCAGTGTTGTGCGAATGATCCATGTAATATATAAACCTAGGACCCCCTCCCTCTTTATTAGTTTAACAATTTTCTAAATCTTAAAAAGTTGTTGCACTTTCGACTTCTGTTTTTCCACATAATTTTCAGATTGTCCGCACTAAGTACTTGACTTCTTCCTACTTGCACTTTTAACTAAACTGCTCCTTCCCTAAAATTCAGCACTTTTTTTTAACCTTTTGTGCTCCTTATTTGTAATAGTTTTCTCGTATTTGCAATGCTTGCTTGTTTACTTGTTTGTTTGCATTCAAAGTCCCAATTGTAGCATGGCCGGGAACCACACTAGTGGATCTTGAGGGTTGCCTAACACCTTCCCCTCGAGATAATTTCTAGCCCTTACCCAAACTCTGGTTCTTCATCTCAAATTCTTCCTTAAAGTGTCCTAATGCACTATAATCATTAGGTGGCGACTCTTCAAACTAAAAAACCCAATTCTCGCAAGGGAATAGAGTTGTCCTCCCGAATGTCGTATACCCGATTCCGAACTCCGTTTTGGAAGAAAAAGGGGGCGTCGACAGCATGGCGACTCTGCTGGGGATTCTTTAGGCTTTTACCATTACATGCTATATGTGACTTTATTGCTTTCTTTTACTGCTTTTGTTTAATGCCTTTATCTGAATCTGACTTGTTTCTTTTGTTTCTTTTTCTTTAATTACTTTTCGCTTTACCGCTTTTCCCCGTTAGTGTTGTTGTAATTTTTGAGCAATTCATTGTAAACTTTATTGTATGAACGTGAAAATCATGTCAATTTGTTTCATTCTTGTAAACTGCATCTTCAACATCATATTCCACTCGTGCCAAACTAATACTATAGCAACACTTATAATGAGTAGTTGCGCACTTNCAATAAAATGCAATCGGGTAAAGTATGACTTGGCGATCAGAACATATATGGATAGAACTTATAACGGGGTCTCGAAAAATAAGTAATTTCTGCTGGGCCTTTATCCTTTTTTTAGGTTCATTAGGCTTCTTATTAGTTGGAACTTCCAGTTATCTTGGTAGAAATTTGATATCTTTTTTTCCGCCTCAGCAAATCATTTTTTTTCCACAAGGAATCGTGATGTCTTTCTACGGAATTGCGGGTCTCTTTATTAGCTCTTATTTGTGGTGCACAATTTCCTGGAATGTAGGTAGTGGTTATGATCGATTCGATAGAAAGGAAGGAATAGTCTGTATTTTTCGTTGGGGATTTCCGGGAAAAAATCGTCGCATATTCCTCCGATTCCTTATAAAAGATATTCAGTCCGTTAGAATAGAAGTTAAAGAGGGTATTTATGCCTGCTTAATTTTTAATTTTAAAGACCAAACCAGTATGTGTAAAGGCATGCTAAACTAGATGTTATCTGATTTACGAGGTTTATGTGAGCCTTACCTGTTTGTCTGTTCATTCCCCCTACTTGTTACTTGTTTTTGGATGTCGATTAGAATTTTTGTCCTTTAAACTCCATAAAGGCCCCCATCCCTTTCTTCCCCTTTTAAGATTAGAAGTCCTAATGCCCCGGGACTGATAGCTTGGGACGGGTAATAGCATGCAATAGGCAAACGATACCATTACGCGCTCCAATACCTTAACGGGGTGGGAAAGGGTAGACATGGAGATGATGATTACACGATAACACTATGCGTACAATTGAGTACCAGTGTTGTGCGAATGATCCATGTAATATATAAACCTAGGACCCCCTCCCTCTTTATTAGTTTAACAATTTTCTAAATCTTAAAAAGTTGTTGCACTTTCGACTTCTGTTTTTCCACATAATTTTCAGATTGTCCGCACTAAGTACTTGACTTCTTCCTACTTGCACTTTTAACTAAACTGCTCCGTCTCTAAAATTCAGCACTTTTTTTTAACCATTTGTGCTCCTTATTTGTAATAATTTTCTCGTATTTGCAATGCTTGCTTGTTTACTTGTTTGTTTGCATTCAAAGTCACAATTGTAGCATGACCGGGAACCACACTAGTGGATCTTGAGGGGTGCCTAACACCTTCCCCTCGAGATAATTTCTAGCCCTTACCCAAACTCTGGTTCTTCATCTCAAATTCTTCCTTAAAGTGTCCTAATGCACTATAATCATTAGGTGGCGACTCTTCAAACTCCTAAAAACCCAATTCTCGCAAGGGAATAGAGTTGTCCTCCCGAATGTCGTGAACCCGATTCCGCGAGGAAAAAGGGGGCGTCCACACTAGGATTCTCGTACCGGCTATTTGGTGATCCTCCATTCTTTCGGGGCATTATCATTACCTTACAATCTTCAGTATTTTTAGACAGTCAGTGTTTTCAGTACTTCATTAGAGACTTCATAGACTAGAGTAACAGTTAGACAGAGTCACAGGCTTTTTATATTAAGCTATGTTGGCTACAAATATGTTTCAGAATTGTATTAGCATTTTTGCACTTTGATTTATATCATCTAGACTTTCAGTATATCAGCATGTGTTAGTTTATCTTCCTTGCATTCAGTATGTTATGATATCACATGTTGATTCAGCCAGCCAGTTGGTTCGCTCGGTCACATGTAGTCAGGCACCGAGTGCCGTGTTACGTCCAGGCCCAGGTTCGGAGCGTGACTTTCTTGCACATAAATTTAGCTAGAGGTGAAACAAAGAGTATTTAAAGTTGAAGTTGAAAATTGTATTTAAACATATATTTCACTTAGCTTGAACAAGCGATTCAAAATCTTATGAGAGAATGATTATTTCACTTGAAACTCTTAAATAAGTTTTTTTTAATATTTCACTAGTATTTCAAAGAGGTATTTGCAAAAACGAGTAAAAATTACATGAGGTTGTTGTCAAGAGGGCATGGTCACGTGATTAGGCACCACGTGGCAACAATTGAGTGGCTCAAGTAGGTTTTTCTTTCTTGAAAGGGAAGTGTTATCTGTCTTAGGCCAGCACGGGACATGCACGAGAGGCCCACCATGACAAATGAGTAATGACGAATGTCTGTCTACGATAATTGAGAATTCCAGTTCAAATTCTCAAAACCACAATCTCTTCCTTTTAGCTTTGATAATAATCGTCACAAGTCTTAATCGCCATTAATGCTGACAATGTACTATATATGAACTTTGATGTTAAGTACTCTGAAATGGCCACTCAATAGTCAATGATATGCTAATTTTGCTTTTTATATATATAAATATATGCTATGAGTTTATAAGAAAGTTTTTACACAAATATCCTACACGAATCACTTTTTCTAATCTCTATAAATAACTTATAATTGTGATACACATATTATATGTTTGACTCAAAAGTTGTTTAAACCTTTTTGAACAAATCAATCAAACATGAAGGGGTAAATCCTAGTTAAAGATAATTAACTCTAGATCCGAGACGAATAATACGAGCAGAAAAACATAGCCGAGTATAAATATTGGGCGTGATTATAGCCAGATTTAATAGCATAAAGAAAGATGCATTGAATAACATTAAATGGCGACAAAATATAGATAAAGGAGAAGATTCACCCGATCTTGGGTGAGTCGGATCTTCTTTCATTTGATAAAGATGAATGATCGATAAAATACAAGACCCATTGGACCCTTTTTGGATCTGATGAAGGTATGGGATCATAGATCCTCTCCTCTCGAAGGAGAGGAATGTTTACATATTTTTCTAGCAAGAGGGAGACGGAGAGAGCCAGCCGCCCCTTTTTGGGAAGTCCTCCCTTCCTATTTATAAGGGGTATTCCTTTTGAGGATTCCAAAGCAGACTAGTTGTTTCATCACTGTCCGACCTCGGCTTGTCCGACCTTGGCCTGTCCGACCTCGGCTTTATTGGTGACGGTCCGACCTTGGCCTTATGTCTTCGCGTGCCGAATTTCTCTGGTCTAATTTTGACTCATACAGTTAGTCCCTCCGCTTATCGAGGTCGTCTCTTGGCCGAGCTCGGTGAGCGAACCATTAATCGTAGTTCGAGACATTCGGATGGGGAGGTCGACTAGTATGGGTTGCAGCTGAGGATGCCGATGCCGAGGGAGAATATCTTGGAGATGGTGGTGAAGAGAGTGGCGATGGTGCCGCTGAGTGAAAAGATAGCTATCTTTTTTGACCATTGATCAGGGTCGTATGTAATCTGCTACTATTTGCGCAGTGACTTCGTATAAAGAAGAATTTTTCGTGCGAGGTAGATTCCCGCATGGCGAGTCCCGATCTTTCTTTCCCTTTGTATTTTCTGATGACACTTGGCCTTAGTGACATTTCGAATTCTCTTTGGCGAAGGCCTGTCACACCTCCTTTTTTACTTACTACACCCTGGAAGGGTATAATAAAGGGAGTTATTTCCAATTTGAAGTGACAATCGGAACGGAATTTATTATTAACATTCAGAGTCGCCACTTGGGAGATTAATGGTGTCCCAAGTCACCGGTTGAATCCCGATCCGAGGAAATTATGACTCTGTTAACAGTCCGCGAACCAGAACTCCGAGTAAGGAATTCTTTTAACCCTGGGAGAAGGTATTAGGCATTCCCGGGTTCCGTGGTTCTAGCACGGTCGCTCTACTGTTGTATTTGCTTGTACCTGATTTTAAAACATGTTCTAACCTACGTGCCCTTTATTAATAAACCGCTTTTATTTATATTTTTCATTTTTAAAAGAATTGCAACGTCGTGAAAATGCGTCTTGAACCACGTCGCACCAGTGCACCCGTGGTTGTCAACACATTTCGAGTCCGTTGAGATTTGGATTTGGGTCACAAAAATGTGCACCCGTATTTAGGAAGGTAAATTTATTTAAAATACGCGCCTAAAGTAGCTAGCGTGTTATTATCTTTGGGGAAGGCCGTGAAATTCGCTAAACGGCACGTCCCGAGATCTAAAATATTTTATGTAAGTATTTAAAGAGGGCCATGCAATTCACGTATTCTTGTTTGGCGCGGCGCGCCTCATTTTTATTTGAGGCCTTTCTAAAAGAGGCTACGGTTCTCTATTAAGGGATTTTCTCTAAAGGGCTTTAATTAACGGGCCCAAAGCTTATATCTAAACTAAGTCTACGATTTGAAAGAACAAGAGTCCTTAATATATTTGCTTCAAATCTGGCCCAGTAGAAGAAAGGCCAAAACTACCATTTCAGGGTCGGCTATTTAGCCTTGGGCCTCAACGCAGGCCTAATATAAGAAATAACTGGGCCAGGTATCCTACACATTAGAATTTAACTCCAGATTTGTTCAGTTCACCAACATCAACTCAATTCTGATAATTTGTAATCAGATCGGGCTAAACCAATGAGACCTTACAAACAATTAGCAAAATCCAATGGTTAGACTAGCGTAGTTAAAGCTCACTGAGAAATAAACACGAAACCTACTGTATTGGCATGCTGTTTTTGAAAGGTCAAAACGCTGGGTTAAAACCGACGTAGAGAATCATTTTAGTCTATGCTTAACCAATGTTCCATTTAACACACTAATAAGACTGGACCTTGACTGCACAAATACAATTCACAGTCTGATAAAAATGCTCAAGTTATTCAAATCTCAACTACTGCTACTACGTATCTAACATGTGTTTAGGAGATTAAACGTCCATACATCCAGTGCAGTCCATGAAGTCCTAATTAATACATTTCAAACATTGCT
>NC_031991.1:65223134-65227297 GCF_001879085.1 Nicotiana attenuata
TTGCTGCTACTGCTACGCTGACCTCCTTATTACACCGTATAAAATAAAGTAAGCTGGACTAAGCTATGATCTATGAATTACAAAGAGTCCTATCTATCTCTTCATCTCGCGGTTCTTGTTGCCTTGAACTTGTATCCTTCTGGTGGAATCCTCGTTGTTTCCTTGCCTTATGATCGGAGAAGTTCTGCCATTCTTCCGAGTGATGCTTAATTGCCGAAATTTGAAAAGTACTCCCTTGTTCTTCAGGTGGGCGCCTGATTGCTGAACTTGAAATGTATTCCCTTGTTTTCCAGGTGGGCGCCTGATTACTGAAACTTGGAAAGTATTCCCTTGTTCTCCAGGTGGGCGCCTGATTGCTAAAACGTGAAAAAGTATTCCCTTATTTTCCATTGTGTCAATGGATTAGTTCGATCCAAAACTTGAGATAATGGGGGCGCCTGATTGCTGAAACTTGAAAAGTATTCCCTTGTTCTCCAGGTGGGCGCCTGATTGCTAAAACGTGAAAAGTAATCCCTTGTTCTCCAGGTGGGCGCCNGGATTTTTGGATGACTATGGAAACAGACTGTATCCAATATGTTCGCAAATGCCATCGCTGTCAGATACATGCAGACATGATAAAGGTGCCTCCAAACGAGCTTACTGCAACAAGCTCACCGTGGCCATTCCCCGCCTGGGGAACAGATGTTATTGGACCTATCGAGCCTGCCGCATCAAACGGGCACAGATTTATCCTGGTGGCGATTGATTACTTTACTAAATGGGTTGAAGCAACATCATACAAGGAAATAACTAAGAAAGTTGTGGCAAATTTCGTCCATGATCGTATTGTTTGCCGATTCGGGATTCCAGAATCAATCATCACTGATAATGGTTCCAATCTCAATAGTGAATTAATGAAAGCAATGTGTGAGGCATTCAAGATTAAACACAAGAATTCTACAGCTTACAGACCTCAGATGAATGGAGCCGTAGAAGCAGCCAATAAAAACATCAAAAAGATACTAAGGAAGGTGGTCGAAAGTCACAAACAGTGGCATGAGAAGTTATCATTTGCCTTACTAGGATACCGCACCACAGTCCGCACATCGACCGGAGCAACTCCCTACATGCTGGTTTACGGTACAGAGGCGGTCATCCCCGCCGAGGTAGAAATTCCCTCCCTGAGGATCATACAAGAAGCAGAGTTGGACGACGCAAAATGGGTAAAAGGTCACTACGAGCAGCTAGCCCTTATAGATGGGAAAAGAATGAATGCAGTTTGCCACGGTCAGTTGTACCAGAACAGAATGTCCAGAGCCTTCAACAAAAGAGTTAAGCCAAGGAAGTTTACACCGGGGCAGCTGGTGTTGAAGAAGATATTCCCACATCAAGATGAAGCCAAGGGGAAATTCTCTCCCAACTGGCAGGGTCCGTACATGGTTCACCGGGTTCTAACTGGAGGAGCCCTTATTCTTGTAGAAATGGATGGAGAAGTCTGGCCAAAGCCAATCAACTCAGATGCAGTGAAACGATATTATGTGTAATCACCTATGATTTCTCTATGATGTAATTTGAACTACGCCTGAACTGATTCCCGTTTAAGAGGGGATACGTAGGCATCCCTATGGGTTCGGTCACAATTTAATAAAAATTTCATTTTCCCCTACTGTTGGAACTGGGGCAGAATTTTGAGGAGGGCCCTTAAAATTTCGAAGTTAGTCTTCAGCCACTCATCACCAGGGATGCCACCTCAGTAAACTAGGGCAGAATTTTGAGGATGACCCTCAAAATTCCGAAGTTGATTCTTCAGTCATTCACCGCAGCCGTCAGAAGTGCCAACCTAGTAAAGTGGGGCAGAATTTTGAGGAGGACCCTCAAAATTCCGGAGCAAGGAAGGTTGCAATGTTTTGAACCACGTTGCAGTCGTTGGTTCATCTAAACAAAACCGTTTTCTACTTATGTTATATTTACTAAATCATGCATAATTATTGTTCGAATTGCTACTGTTTAGCGACGCTACCCCAACGATGCGCAATGTCGGAAGCCAAGGGAAAACGAACTAACCTTTCCCCCTTGACAAAACTCACAATTTTCTTTGCATGCAGGCGCCCGAGTCACAAACATATTACACAATCGCATTGAGCTATCACACCTACCCGTATTTTTGCTGTCCGCACGCAATATTTCCCAGCAGCCGCAATATCACAATCGGCTACCATCTGTCAGCTAAGAATCTTTTATTACTACTCGCTTTTATCTTATTGCATAAGGCTACCTTTCTGCCTTCCGAGACTAAGCGTTGTCTCCATCTGCATTCCTGCATTGCATAAGGCTACCTTTCTGCCTTCCGAGACTAAGGGTTGTCTCCATCTGCATTTCCTGCATTGCATAAGGCTACCCTTCTGCCTTCCGAGACTAAGCGTTGTCTCCATCTGCATTTCCTGCATTGCACAAGTCTACCTTTCTGCCTTCCGAGACTAAGCGTTGTCTCCATCCTGCATTCCCTGCATTACATAAGGCTACCTTTCTGCCTTCCGAGGTTAAGCTCTACCTCCACCTGCATGGCTGAAATACCGCCACTTTTTCTTTCTTGCATGGCTGAAATATCGCCACCTCACGTCTTGCAATCGGCTGAAATATCGCCAAACTCTACTTAAATTTCTGTCGGCTGAAATATCGCCATTTTACTTTTTGCATCGGCTGAAATATTGCCATTTTATTTCATATCGGCTGAAATATCGCCAAACTTTATTTCAATCTTCTGTCTGCTGAAACATCGCCAGCTTTATTTTCACATCGGCTGAAACATCGCCTGTTTTGTTTAAATCTTCTGTCGGCTGAAACATCGCCATTTACGTTTTTGCATTGGCTGAAATACCGCCAAACCTTGCATTTCATGGGCTGAAATATCGCCAAATTGTCCAAAGGTGTCATCGTTCAGAGGCATCATCTTCATAGCCCGAGAACACCATGCCATGGCCCGAGGACCCCACTTTATATCTTGCACATCATTATTCAAAGGCATCATGGTTCGGAGGCACCGTTATCATGGCCCGAGAACATCATTTCATAGCCCGCGAATCCTTAATTTTGTGCTTCATGGCCCAGGACATCATGGTCTGAGGACGTCATCCCAACCGTCCAAGGACAACATTCACGGTCCAACGAGAACTTGCATCATGTTTAAATTTATGCACGATATATGCTCGTATTGCTTACTTGCAGGTGCACCGGCTATCAACGGCCATCTCAGCAGGAGCGGTCCCGCTCCGGTTCTCGCAGCTGATCAGCTTCCCAAATACCTCTTGCCTCTCCAAAAGCATCGCGTCCGTCCTTTCGAATCTCCATCGGCATGTTCCGTCAATGGTTCCTGAACTACATACGGCATGATTCCTGTAAAACCAGGAATATGTAGGCAGCTCACAAACCAGAGCTCGGTCAAATTCTTTGAAAATCGCCACTTCCGGTCAAAATTGGCCATCATATCTTTACCCGACAACTCTTTCATCCTTCCTGGGTAAAGAGAGGCAGCTGTTGATACCCAATTTTTCCCTAAGTATTTTTATATACTCAAAATATCCTCAAAATAGCATATACATGCATATATAAGCATTCCCGAGAGTTTTGGTATTTTTCCTTATTTTAAATCAATTTATTGTCTATTTTAACAGTACAAAATCCAATAATTATTCCCAAAACTATCATTATTGGTGAATAATTTATTTTATTCTCATATTTACACCAAAATATAATTAAGGTGATTTTTGTATATTTTTTATAAATTTGTTTGGTATTTTTAAAGCTAAATGCATATAAATGCAATTATAGCCTATTTTACTATTAATAGTGTTTTATAATTGCAAAATCAGTTCCAGTATTTTTTAATTAATACATATGTATTATTAATTGGTTTAGCATCTTTAATTTTTCTTTTAAAATCATTTTCATTATTTTTTATAAAATAAAAGGGAAAACTGGCTATTTCAATTATAGCCCCAATTCATTTCAATTGTAGCCCCATCTACATTTCAATTTTAGCCTAAAACTGATCCAATTTCAAACCCAAAATCGGACCAGCCCAATCCCACTTAACCCAACCCAATAACCCATTTATCTAACCCGCCCGGATTACCTTTTAATCCAGGCCGTTGATCATTTTGATCAACGGTCCAGATCACCCCTTT
>NC_031991.1:65228639-65251652 GCF_001879085.1 Nicotiana attenuata
TTTATAGAGTTAGTAATCAGAGTTTGATAAGAACTCGAATTGTGGATCCTTTGACAATTCGAGTCCAAGAACAACTCTAACTCCTAATCCATATCCTTGATCCGGATATAATTCTCTTTTCATAAGGAGACTTCAACTCCTTATCCTGTATGCAATCTTTTCGATCAATTCAGAAGATATTGTTGTTGATCCTTGAGACTTATCTTCTTCACGCGTATGTCACATGTGCAAGCATATCAATACTGTGTCTCACATGATGGACCTGGTTCATGACTGAGTTCATTTTGTCAATCTTCAAAACTTCATCTGAACTTGGGCCAACAGTTTTACTTTCTTGCATCAATAAAGTGTAGATATCATGACATTAGGACTTTAATTTTTTCACTAGAAATATTGTACATAAGATGGTTCGATGTTTCTGATTCAAGTCACCTAGATACCATGCCTATAGGGTTTTAACGTTTAATTATGATATAAGTCATCTAGAAATCCTGCCTATAGGACCTTAACGTTCATGTAATCAGTGCATATAGAAATCATGCCTATAGGGAATGCATATGCATTAGGCAAACTGTAGGGTAATTAAATAATTACCTCTTCTTACCAGTTCTTAATAGACTTTTTTAATCAGATATAGATATCATAGGATTCCGTATCAAGTTCGTCCTATTCTTCTTAAGCAATAACAATCTGTTAACTGGTCTCTAATGTCTTAGTGTCTTCAGCCTCAATCTTTTGACAAAACTCTTTTGAATCAGTATACATTTGAGTTCTTCAAATCAGCACCTCTTCTGAAATGGTTTCTTTCTAAAATTCTGCCTAAACATTTTCCAACTAAGTTTTGGTCTTCCTGAAATTGTCTTTAAAACAGTTCTGCAGTTTACTCTTTCCTTAAGTATTTCTGACTCTGGAACTCCTTTTATGGTTTATACTCATGATTCTCTTAAAACTTATTTCTAAACTGACTGCAGTCTGTACTTTCGGGCATTAGATTACTTTTCTAGAACAAGTACTTTCTAAATCACTCGCTTAAAATACCTTAAGTTCTGACAATTGGATCCGAGTTGCCTAATGTGGGCTTCCTGTCTAAACGTATGTATCGAACCAGTCCGCTCGCTGCTTAATTTTTAATTTTAAAGACCAAACCAGTATGTGTAAAGGCATGCTAAACTATATGTTATCTGATTTACGGGGTTTATGTGAGCCTTACCTGTTTGTCTGTTCATTCCCCCTACTTGTTACTTGTTTTTGAATGTCGATTAGAATTTTTGTCCTTTAAACTCCATAAAGGCCCCCATCCCTTTCTTCCCCTTTTAGGATTAGAAGTCCTAATGCCCCGGGACTGATAGCTTGGGACGGGTAATAGCATGCAATAGGCAAACGATACCATTCCGCGCTCCAATACCTCAACGGGGTGGGAAAGGGTAGACATGGAGATGATGATTACACGATAACACTATGCGTACAATTGAGTACCAGTGTTGTGCGAATGATCCATGTAATATATAAACCTAGGACCCCCCTCCCTCTTTATTAGTTTAACAATTTTCTGAATCTTAAAAAAAGCTGCTGCACTTTCGACTTCTGTTTTTCACATAATTTTCAGATTGTTCGCACTAAGCACTTGACTTCTTCTTACTTGCACTTTTAACTAAACTGCTCCTTCCCTAAAATTCAGCATTTTTTTTAACCTTTTGTGCTCCTTATTTGTAATAGTTTTCTCGTGTTTGCAATGCTTGCTTGTTTACTTGTTTGTTTGCATTCAAAGTCACAATTGTAGCATGGCCGGGAACCACACTAGTGGATCTTGAGGGGTGCCTAACACCTTCCCCTTGAGATAATTTCTAGCCCTTACCCAAACTCTGGTTCTTCATCTCAAATTCTTCCTTAAAGTGTCCTAATGCACTATAATCATTAGGTGGCGACTCTTCAAATACCAAAAAACCCAATTCTCGCAAGGGAATAGAGTTGTCCTCCCGAATGTCGTATACCCGATTCCGCGAGGAAAAAGGGGGCGTCGACAGCATGGCGACTCTGCTGGGGACTCTTTAGGCTTTTACCATTGCATGCTATATGTGACTTTATTGCTTTCTTTTATTGATTTTGTTTAATGCCTTTATTTGAAACTGGCTTGTTTCTTTTTCTTTAATTACTTTCATTTACCGCTTTCCATCAATACCGTTGTAATTTTTGAGCAATTATTGTACACTTTATTGTATGAACATGAAAATACATGTCAATATGTTTCATTCTTGTAAATTGCATCTTCAACATCATATTCCACTCGTGCCAAACAAATACCATAGCAACGCTTGATGAGTTGTTGCGCTCTTCCAATATTATTACGCCCTAAATTTGGCAAAGGCATATTTGCGGTAAAACTAGTCGATCAGCGGTGCAGTCGACGGTTCCGTGCCTTTCCCTCTTGAGTTGTCCGCTCAAGGGTACCAGTCTAGCACCCCATAGAAACCTTATTCTATTTAACTGTACATGCATCACTGTCAAACCTAGTCGAGTCAGTTATGTTGTCCACATAATGACTCTTTAAGATAGCCTTATCCAAAGTCCACTGGGTTCCCCTGGGACCCAAACGGACAACGCCATACTGTGTGTATTTATTTGGAGAACTAAATGATGTTTATGCCAATTATTGATTTAAATAGTCGAGTCCGGCGGGGGTGAGGGACTAACACTTTGTTTGCAGAAAATGAGGCACGAAGTCCCCAGATTCGGCATGGTAACCAACATTCACCCAAGGTTGCTAAGCTGGTGGGAAGACCTTCACTGGCAGAATGCCGAGGGAAGCGAAGGGGGACACTTGGCTAGAGCTTACTTGCTGCTGGGACTGCGTGAGCTGGTGAAGCTGTTCGATGGAGCTAAAGATGCCGAGTCTAGGGAAGGTCCCTCTGGGACCAAGTAGTTAGGAGTTGTTTATTCTTTATTTTCAATGATGTAATAAGGCCAATGGCCAATAGTGACATTTCATTTTCCGTTATTTAGAGTCGTTTTTATCAATAAAATGAGGAATTTAGCATTATAAGTTCTCCAAATCAACTTGTCGCTAGGCCTACCTCGGGCACAACGAGGCACCCAAATTAGGACACGATTTATATTCTTGCAGTATGTGTTTAAATATCGCAACGTTTTCTCCTCATAATCTTTACTAACTTGTTACCTTTTTGTTTTTACTTTTTGTTTTATTCCCCTTCCCCAAAGGTTAGTTCGTGCACTCTGGCATGATCATCTTAAGCAGAAGGGCACATCTCAATAACTGGACTATCAGAACCACCAGAGCCCGAAAAGCTTCGGGGTAGCAAGGCTAAACAAAGCACCATGCATCATCTTTATTTTCTGCTAGTTGATCTTCTTTCCGCATTTTTAATTTCGAAAATAAGAGCTCCAATGTTCAAAACAATTATGGAATTTATCAAAGTATTTCAGTTTCTTATAAATTTCGCTCTTATTATTTTTCTCTATCATTTACTTTATTTACACAGCATTACTATTACTTATCTTGACGATGAAAGAACGACTGTGACTTGCAACGAAACAACGCAACAAAAGGACATAGATTTAGAAGAAGATGAAATACCTGAAGAGGTCGTTAGAGAGGTTGAGAATTTTGAGAACAGACCTAAGTCCAACCTGGAAGAAACTGAGGTCATTAATTTGGGAGATACAGAGAACGTCAAAGAAACTCGCATCAGTGTTCACCTGTCACCATCAGAAAAGGAAGAATATACAGAATTTTTGAAAGGGTATGAGGACATATTTGCCTGGTCGTATGATGATATGACTGGCCTCAGCACATCCATTGTAGCTCATAAACTGCCAACAGACCCGACTTGTCCGCCAATAAAGCAGAAGCTCAGGAAATTCAAACCCGACATGAGTTTGAAAATCAAAGAAGAAGTGACTAAGCAAGTCAAAGCCAAGGTTCTCAGGGTAGTGGAATATCCGACATGGTTAGCCAACATTGTGCCAGTACCAAAGAAGGACGGGAAGGTCAGAATCTGTGTCGACTACCGGGATCTCAACCGGGCCAGTCCCAAAGACGACTTCCCATTGCCAAACATACACATTCTCATCGACAATTGTGCCAAGCATGAGTTGCAGTCTTTTGTTGATTGTTTCGCCGGGTATCATCAGATATGGATGGATGAGGAGGATGCAGAGAAAACGGCTTTCATCACGCCGTAGGGAATGTATTGCTACAAAATGATGCCATTTGGGTTGAAGAATGCTGGCGCCACCTACATGAGAGCCATGACTACTATCTTTCACGACATGATACACAAGGAGATCGAAGTATATGTGGACGACGTCATCGTCAAATCCAAGAAAGCCGCTGATCATATGGAAGATCTGAGAAAATTCTTCATCAGACTGAGAAGGTACAATCTGAAATTGAATCCTGCCAAATGTGCATTCGGGGTTCCTGCCGGAAAACTGCTGGGTTTCATCATAAGCCGTCGAGGAATAGAATTGGACCCATTAAAGATCAAAGCCATCCAAGAATTGCCACCGCCAAAGAATAAGAAGGACGTGATGAGTTTCTTGGGACGACTCAACTATATCAGCCGGTTCATAGCCCAGTCTACAGTCATTTGTGAACCTATTTTTAAATTACTAAAGAAAGACGCTGCTACTAGATGGACCGACGATTGTCAGAAAGCCTTCGACAGAATTAAGGAATACCTGTCAACGCCACCAGTCTGGTTTCGCCCGAGCCAGGAAGGCCCCTATTGCTTATCTNTATCATAGGATTCCGCATCAAGTTCGTCCGATTCTCTTAAGCAATACAATCTGTTAACTGGTCTCTAATGTCTTAATGTTTTCAGCCTCAATCTTTTGACAAAACTCTTTTGAATCAGTATACATTTGAGCTCTTCAAATCAGCACCTCTTCTGAAATGGTTTCTTTCTAAAATTCTGCCTAAACATTTTCCAACTAAGTTTTGGTCTTCCTGAAATTGTCTTTAAAACAGTTCTGCAGTTTACTCTTTCCTTAAGTATTTCTGACTCTGGAACTCCTTTTATGGTTTATACTCATGATTCTCTTAAAACTTATTTCTAAACTGACTGCAGTCTGTACTTTCGGGCATTAGATTACTTTTCTAGAACAAGTACTTTCTAAATCACTCGCTTAAAATACCTTAAGTTCTGACAATTGGATCCAAGTTGCCTAATGTGGGCTTCCTGTCTAAACGTATGTATCGAACCAGTCCTCTCGCTGCTTAATTTTTAATTTTAAAGATCAAACCAGTATGTGTAAAGGCATGCTAAACTATATGTTATCTGATTTACGGGGTTTATGTGAGCCTTACCTGTTTGTCTGTTCATTCCCCCTATTTGTTACTTGTTTTTGAATGTCGATTAGAATTTTTGTCCTTTAAACTCCATAAAGGCCCCCATCCCTTTCTCCCCCTTTTAGGATTAGAAGTCCTAATGCCCCGGGACTGATAGCTTGGGACGGGTAATAGCATGCGATAGGCAAACGATACCATTCCGCGCTCCAATACCTCAACGGGGTGGGAAAGGGTAGACATGGAGATGATGATTACACGATAACACTATGCGTACAATTGAGTACCAGTGTTGTGCGAATGATCCATGTAATATATAAACCTAGGACCCCCCTCCCTCTTTATTAGTTTAACAATTTTCTGAATCTTAAAAAGCTGTTGCACTTTCGACTTCTGTTTTTCACATAATTTTCAGATTGTTCGCACTAAGTACTTGACTTCTTCCTACTTGCACTTTTAACTAAACTGCTCCTTCCCTAAAATTCAGCACTTTTTTTAAACCTTTTGTGCTCCTTATTTGTAATAATTTTCTCGTATTTGCAATGCTTGCTTGTTTACTTGTTTGTTTGCATTCAAAGTCACAATTGTAGCATGGCCGGGAACCACACTAGTGGATCTTGAGGGGTGCCTAACACCTTCCCCTCGAGATAATTTCTAGCCCTTACCCAAACTCTAGTTCTTCATCTCAAATTCTTCCTTAAAGTGTCCTAATGCACTATAATCATTAGGTGGCGACTCTTCAAATACCAAAAAACCCAATTCTCGCAAGGGAATAGAGTTATCCTCCCGAATGTCGTATACCCGATTCCACGAGGAAAAAAGGGGCGTCGACAGTGCCCACAGAAGATGAAGTATGACCCAAGTACTAGAAAGTCGAACGTCCTCTGTAAGTTCCATCAGGAGCGGGGCCACAAGACCGAGGACTGCATAGCCCTACGGCAAGAAGTGGTGAACATGCTTCACCAAGGGCACCTGAGAGAGCTGATGAGTGACCGAGGACGAGCCAGCTTCTGCCGCGGACGAGAACAACACCAAGGCCCTCCAAAGCCACTCTCACCTACCCGCACCATCCAAATGATCATCGGCGGAGGCGACGAAGCAGCAATCAACCACGTGAAGTTTACCACCACACACAAACTGAAGGGATCAATCACCCACGAACGGTATGATGACATCAGAGAAAGTATTATCTTCGATAAGTCAGATACCAACGGTTTGACTTTTCCTCACTTCGATGCTCTTATCATTACTTTACGCATTTCAGATACTGATGTAAAAAGAATAATGGTAGACGACGAAAGCGGCGCGCGTATTATTCACCCTCGAGTTCTTGCACAAATGCGACTCGAGGACAAGATAGTACCACGCTGCATAACACTAACAAGTTTTAACAATGCAGTCGAGCGAACTTCAGGAGAAAAAATGCTGCCCATTCTGGCCGGGGGCGTCACCCTAGAAACAATATTCCATGTCATGAACCAAGACATAACTTACAACGCTATCATAGGACGACCATGGATTCACGCCATGAGGGCCATCCCGTCCAGCTTGTATCAAGTAATCAAGTTCCCTACTCCATCGGGGATATTCAGCATCAGGGGCGAACAACGCATGGCCCAAGAGTACTACCACATTGCCCAAGATTGTACACACACTCAACAGCTAAAAAGAACAGACTCGGAAGCATAGCAATTATCAAAGTCAGGGTCAGAACTGAACGAACAAAAAGACGTTATCAAGGACCTCGACGTCGTGGAAGCTGCAGGGTCAATGGTAGAAGATCTTGACCCCGTCCAATTAGACAGCAGCGACAACAGCAAAAAGGCTTACATAGGCCATAAACCTCCGAGCCAGGTAAATTTCATAAGTTTTTAATTAACAACGCCGATTTATTTGCCTTTTCCCACGCAGATATGCCAGGTATCCCGAAAGACATTGCCACACACAAATTGAACGTCGATCCCCTTTACCCTCCAGTACGACAAGTAAAAAGAAAGTTCAATGCCGCAATCAATGAAGCCGTCAGCGAAGTGATGGATAAGCTACTCGCTAACGGCTCCATCCGGGAATCAAAATACCCTCAATGGATCGCCAACGTAGTCATAGTGAAAAAGAAAAATGGGAAGTGGCGGATGTGCGTGGATTTCACGGACCTAAACAAGGCCTGCCCGAATCTTCTCCGTTACCTCATATCGATCAGCTCATTGACGCAACAGCAGGGCACGAGTTGTTGAGCTTCTTGGATGCCTACTCAGGTTACAACCAAATCCTCATGGAGGAGGAGGACCGGGAAAAGACTACTTTTATCACCCATCAAGGAACGTACTGTTACAGATTCATGCCTTTCGGATTGAAGAACGCAGGGGCAACCTATCAAAGATTGGTCACCAAGATGTTCAAGGACCAACTCGGCAAAACAATAGAAGTTTACATAGATGACACGTTGGTCAAATCAAAAAGGAAGGAAGACCACATCGATCACCTAAAAGAGGCCTTCGGTATACTAAGGCAAAAAGGCATGAAGCTGAACCCCGAAAAATGTGCCTGGCGTAACTTCGGGCAAGTTTCTCGACTTTTTGGTGTCACAGAGAGGCATCGAGGTCAACCCCGGCCAAATCAAGGCCATCGAGGGAATACCTGAAGTATTAACCAGTAAGAAAGAGGTGCAAAAATTGACAGGCCGATAGCTGCCCTATCAAGGTTCATCTCACGATCCTCCGACAGATGCCATAAATTCTTCAACGTGCTTAAAAAGGACAACGGGCTCCAGTGGAATGTGGAATGCATCAAGGCCCTAAGAGAACTAAAGGCGTACTTGTCTTCGCCCCCACTACTCGCCAAAGCAGAACCCGCACGATTGCCTCCTGATATACTTGGCCGTATCAGAGGTCGCGGTAAGCGCACTATTGGTCTGTGAAGATAAAGGTACGCAATCTCCAATCTATATTAGTAAAACTCTTGTCGACGCCGAAACGAGGTACCCACACCTCAAAAAATTGGCCTTGGCATTGGTTATAGCTTCACGAAAGCTTAGACCCTATTTTCAATGCCACCCCATATCGGTGGTAATGACCTTTCCCCTACGAAGCATTCTGCATAAACCCGAACTATCGGGGAGATTGGACAAGTGGGCCATAGAAATGAGCGAGCATGATATAACATATCAGCCGCGAATAGCGATAAAATTGCAGGTACTCGCCGACTTCGTCGTCGATTTCAGTGCCAAAACGTGGTCACCCTCCTCCACTCGTCAATAGACCAACTTGAGGTACACTCTGTAAATTTGACTTGGGACTGGCGCAACCGTATTATAACATATTTGCAGGAGGGAGTACTCCCATCAGACAAAAAGGAAGCCAAAAAGCTTCGAATGCAGGCTGCCAGGTATAGCATCATAAACCACGACCTATACAAAAGAAAGTTTGGAGGCCCCTTGGCAAAATGCCTAGGGCCAATCCAAACAAGACGCGTCCTCGAGGAGGTACATGAAGGCCACTGCGGTGCCCATACCGGCAACCGGGCCCTCGTCAGATGCCTCATTCGAGCAGGTTATTGTTGGCCCACAATGAAGAAGGAAGCCGCCGATTACGTCAAGAAGTGCGAACAGTGCCAGAAATATGCTCCTATGATACACCAAGCGGGCGAACACCTCCACTCTGTTACATCGCCATGGCCGTTCTTCAAATGGGGAATGGACATCGTCGGACCCCTCCTAGCAGGGCGAGGTAATGTACGCTTTCTTTTGGTTTTAACTGACTATTTTTCCAAATGGGTAGAAGCAGGTGCGTTCACCCAAATACGCGAGCAGGAAGTTATCACATTCATATGGAGAAACATCATATGTCGTTTCGGCATCCCCAAAGAAATCAGCTGTGACAACGGACCCCAATTCACCGGAAAGAAGACCGTTGAATTCTTCAAAAAATGGCACATCAAACAAATACTCTCCATGCCATATCATCCCACCGGTAACGGCCAGGCCTAATCCTCCAACAAAACAATACTAAATATCTTGAAGAAAAAGCTTGAGGACGCTCAGGGACTATGGCCGGAATTGCTGCCAGAAGTACTATGGGCATACCGCACCACGCCAAAAACAAGCACAGGAGAAACGCCATATTCACTAGTCTACGGGACTGACGCCATGATACCGGTTGAGGTCAGGTAACCCAGTTTGAGATACTCCAATGAAAGCGGGCCAAGCAATGACGACAATCGAAAATAGGACCTCGACGAAGCAGAGGAGCGAAGAGACATGGCTTACGTAAGAATGGTAGCCCAAAAACAACAAGGAGAACGGTACTACAACAAAAAGACAAAGTACGACCACTCAAAGTCGGAGACTATGTACTCAAGGCCAAAAACAGGCGAGCAAAGATTCAAGAGAAGGCAAACTAGGAACTAATTAGGACGGGCCATACAAAATCACGACAGTAGCAAACAAAGGATCATTCCAACTAGAAACAATGGAGGGAAAGCTACTATAAAACAATTGGAACGTCGCCCACCTCAAATACTTCAACTTCTGAAAACGGACGCCCTCCAAGTCGTACTCTTTTTCCCTCACCCAGGTTTTGTCCCAGTTGGGTTTTCTCGGGGAGGTTTTTAATGAGGCGGCGAAGGGGACGTCTCGAAGTTCAAGTATAATTCATCACCCCGCCTGCCGACTACTTTTCCAGACCAAACGATGAAGGGACTAGGTACACGGGAACTTCTCCAACATATGTATGAAACAAACAGAAACATGTAATATTCTCCAATGAATGAAATAAAGCATCGTCTTTACTCTCCACCAAGTCTTTTTACACCTTACATTCGACTTCGCTCGAATTACTTTACATTCGACCTCGCTCGAATTACTTTACATTCGACCTCGCTCGAATTAATCGACATTCGACCTCGCTCGAATTACTCGACATTCGACCTCGCTCGAATTACTCGACATTCGACCTCGCTCGAATTACTCGACATTCGACCTCGCTCGAATTATTCGACATTCGACCTCGCTCGAATTACTTTACATTCGACCTCGCTCGAATTACTTTACATTCGACCTCGCTCGAACTACTTAATATTCGACCTCGCTCGAATTATTCAATGTTCGACCGCGTCAAACGTCGATCTCATCAAAAAATCAGGGACTTCCCCACAGGAAAAAGAAAAGATAACGGAAATCAAGAAATACATAGCAAAAAGGGAACTGTTCCATTTCAACTGTTGAATAACAATATTTTTTACGAAGGGCTCAAAGACGCCCTCATAAAAATAGCAAAGCAAAACAAAAACTAAGTACAACGGCTTCATGCCACATCATCCCCATCGGTGTACCCATCATCATACCAAGAACCAGAGGCGAGTCTATCCGCGTCGTCGTCATCCTCATCCCTACCAGGCATACCGGGGGCGTAACCACAATCTTCACGGGCCGCACGTGCCTTGACACGAACTCCCTCGAGTTCTACTTCGAAAACTTTCCCGACGGCCTTCAAAGACTTATACACGTCAAGTTGAGCCTCGGCGTGAACCCACATCTCATACAACTCCCGCGGCACACAGGGATCAGCCGAAGTATGAGACGTAAACGGCCGTGACTGCCGTCGTACCTCCTCGGCCTTCAAGACAATGACCTGCTCGTTCAACCCAGACAACTCCGCCTCCAAACCCTAGATCCGCTCTTCTAACCCCGCCATGTTAAGCGCCAATGTCCCTACCTCATTATCCTGCTCGGACCTACAAACGCGGAGGGCATCTTTTAAGGCCGACGCTTCAGCCATAGCGGCCATTCTGCCTTTCTCTGCACGACTCAATTCTTCGACCTTGGCGCTCAGCTCGCCCCTTAGATCGATAGCCCTTGCCTCCCTCTGCCCGAGTTCAGCAGTTAAGGATGCCACCTGCGTTTGAAGGTCAGCATTCTCAGCTATCACCCCCTTGCTCACCTCGAGCTCGTCCTCCTTGGCATTTAGAGCTGCCTCAAGCTCGCTGCACCTACCGACAACTCTCATTAGCTTATCATCCCTCTCCCTTAGCTCTTCGTATTTCTTTGTCAACTCATCATCTTTCTATTTAAGCCCATCACAAGGCGACTGAAATTCACCATCCTGGTTAAGGAAGTCGGCCAGTGTTCGGTGCTTAGTACGGTACTCCTTGTGTTTGGAGGTCATCTTCTTAAAAAACGGTCGTCCTCCGCTCATCCCGCCGGTCACGCTCGATCCCCATGATAAGAGTCTGACATGCAAAAGAAAGGAGTCAGTATGAGCAAATTACACATGAGAAACAAATCCTAACATTAAAAAACACTTACTCGCAGAGCCATGACGGATATACCCAACGACAACTCTGCATCATTCATCGCCTGTAGCGCCGTATTTTCAGAAGCCGAGCATAGGGGAGCAAAGGACGGCACCCCCATTCTGAGTTGGCCAAAAGGTCGTAGTCCACGGGAATGACTATGTGCCGGTTAGGACCCTCCGTCCTTATCTCCACATGAGTATTCCTCTCCAGAAAGGCCCGTACATCCTCAGGGTCGACATCCAAGCCAGAGTCGTAGCCCCCGGTGGGGACCGCCCTACTTTCCTCGGCCATCGAGGATGCGCCACCTTCTGCGGCCCGTGTAAGCTCTCCGCTGCCACGAACCGCCTCAACCCCAGAGGGCCTCCTCTCCATAACGGCACCTGCCATGAAAACTGTCTCTGCGTTTGGTGCAAGCGCAGACTCCACTCTCAATGCAATGAATTGTTCCGGTCCGGCATCAGCGACGACGGCCTTCCCGGTTTCCACCCTTCGCCTTTTCCTCGATGGTGACTCCTCACCGTTAGACGGCTCGTCTACGAGATGATAGATGGGCAGGGAAGAGATCTCATCCCATACGGCAACAGTTTGAGGGGTGGAGTCCCTCATCAGCGGAACTTGAGTTCGATTTCCTCGAGCGGACTCAGCCAAGGCAAATCGCATTCCAGCCGACGCGATAGCCTGACAAAATGCAGGCACTGGAGCTTTCTTCTTGGAAACTCGCCGACCTAACGCCAAAGGGAGGTCACATCAGAGAGCAGTTGTAAACAACAATAAGCTGAAGTAGAAGTGACACTTAGTGGACGGATTTTGGGTCCAAAACGCTTGTAAAAGGATGCCCAATCACGAATTCCCACGATGTGGGGTAACACGCGAGCCACCCAATCTTCAATATCGAAAACGGGAGAAGGTGCACGCCTCTCAGCTGAAAGAAAAGGAAGCCGCAAGTGAGCCGAAAATAAAAGAATGAAAGAAAATAACGAGCATACGGTGAGAACTTACGATTGTAGTTCCATTGCTCGGGAAACCCTGTCAGGTCCGCTACCAGGTGCTCGGTCTTGATGAAGAAGTACTTGAGCCAGAACTTCCGATTCGTTTTATCGTCCATCCCGACCACCAACCCTCTGGTCCCACGATGCCGTAGGTGTATCAAAGTACCTCTATAAAAACTAGGTGAAAATAAATTCAGCTGGTGGCGAACATCGACCTTACAGCCAGCGAACTCTGCATACTTCGTCAGCATCAATAAAACTTTATACAAATAAGGGGAGAGTTGCGCCGGGCAGACATTGTAAAATCGGCAAAATTCCTCCGCTACTGGAAGGAGAGGAAGACTATAACCAATCAAGAACGGATAGACATAGAAAACACAATATCCGGGTCGATGAACCTCCACAATGTCGCTTCCGACTGGGACAATTTCGACGTGGGGAGGAATGCGAGATCTAGACTGGAGGTCGGCTATGTGAGGCGGTCCTGTCTCAGAAAGCTTCTGAGCAGGAGCAGGAGCAGGTTCCTTTGGGAAGTCATGTCAAACCAAAGGATTCTTGGGGACTATCTCCTCCGACATGGGGAAGCTTCCCTCCTCTTCAACCATGAATTCTTCACCGCCGGATGGAAGGGCCACCGATAATGGAGTGGCATCGGAAACCTCTTCGTGAATATAGGGGGAGTTTGACATACCTCAGTAATGAAACGTATGCAACAAAGTCAGAAGAAGGAGATAACAACTGGGTAAGAAAAAAGGGACTGGAACTAAAGAACCTGCGAGAAATCGAAAGCAGAAATTAGAGAAGAAGATCAAAGAGGAACAGTACTCATACTAAGTGAGAAATGGTGAAAACTTCCGAAAAATGAAACCCCCCACCTATTTATAAGGTTGGGTGGCGCGAGAATCGGAGCAAAGGACCGTCAATGGCACCGGCATCGAAGCGACAGACGCACAGACGCTTCATCAAGAAGATGTGTAATGATGACGCGTGTGGCCATGACGTCACCCCACGTTAGTCACACCAACCACAGCCTCACTGGCTACGCCGTTTTCTCGACCTCGACTGATTCGACATAATCAACACGACCAAATTTCTTCAAAACGGACGCAAACCGGGTTCGTTTATTGAGGGAGTGCAAGACCGCGACCTCAATAAGCGGAGGGACTAACTGTATTGGTCTAAATTTGGCGACTTGGTAATGGTAGATAAACAAGATCGAGGACGGGGTCGACCACAACGTAATAGTGGGAAGCCATCCTCAGAAGGACTATTATCAAGGACGAGCAACTGGAGTAAAGAAATAACGGTAGGATAGGTTTAGAAATGGACACAAGGAATATTCCATTGAATATTTCTTATTTTGTACTTTTTAGGGTTTCTTGGCAATATCCCTTATAAATAGGAAGAGATCGAGAACAAAAAGGGGATCTTCTTTTTTTGATAAGAGCACATTGTAAAAGGTTGACTAGAAAGAATATACAAAAGTGGTCTTGTTCACTGATTATCTTATCCAAGCACACGTTGTTTAACTTTTGTTCACAAGATTCAAAGATTCCTTATCCATCTTCACTTCTCATCTTTCCACGTTGCTGTCAGGAGAAAGAACCACCCAAATCATATAATAATTGGGTGGTAGATTCTTTCTTATTATATTTATTGCCATTATCTATATTTATTACATGTTCATGTTATAATATATATTGATCATTGAGTATAAATCTGCTATTTACTGCTCTCAAACGCCGTTCATCTTACCAATATCCTACAATATTTGATCTAGAATTTATTATATTTAACTAAGATTCACCCTTCATTTCTTCATTAATTAGTTTAACAAAAGGCTTAACACTTTTTGGTCAAACATGTAGCTTGGTAATTTAAAAAAAATATATATGTATATATACTATATATTGACACCTCTTGACTTCTTGATGAGTTTATTTCTTTATATTTTGACTCCCCCTAATGAAAATTTTGTCTCCGCCACTACTAACTCAAGGTTCTCTCACGTGGTTGTACGAGGGTAACTTGAAACACAATAAAGAAACGACTGTATTTTTTGAACCCTTACCTTTTGCAATCTTTCTTAAAAACAAAAAGTTATGATATATCCACTTGGATAATGTTCTGTCTCAGATAATAGTTCTTTAAAAGGTTTACTTAAAGTTTAATGTAGTTGACTCTGCAAAAGGTGATAAAAACAGGGTAATTGTCCGTCGTCCAGATATTTTATTGCCTCAGAGGTAGAGAGGAGATTGAGGAAGTAATTTTTTTTGGGGGGTGGGTGGGTGGGGGAGTTACACTATGGGTCTATCGTCGTAATCCTAAAATAATAGCCAAATATAATAAAAAAAGCATTAAAACAAAATACAAAATATGTATATTTTATCATAATATACAAAATATTGTATGCGTCGAAACCTCACCCTGATAGCTGGAGGCGATAGAAAAGTTCGACCCCGTCAGGGCCGTGCCCACGAGGCGTAATGGCGACGGGCCCCACGGTCCCTATCGAGGTCAGGCCGTCAAAAAGCTTACATTGCGAGATAAGCGCACGGTCTTGGATAAGTGACAAAGGACTGTCGCGGGAAAGGAGACTGGTCAAAGACCGTTGGATAAAAGGAAACATTGCTGATATATAAAGGGGGGGAGGGAACTGTAAAATGGGGGCTGGCTATGACTAACAAGGGCAATACTATGAAGCCAAGGGGAGAAGATTCCTAAGTTATCTACAGCTTCCTTCTCATCTTTTATACTCCTTCCACTGTAATCCAAGTCAGTCACAGATGTAAGCTTACCGTTTTCACTTAATGTATGATAGCTATCTCAAGATATATTAAATTAGTTTATTCTTTCCAATTTTATACTCAATACGCTGCGCTCTAGAGTTAATTACCTTGGGCTAAGATTTATCCTCTATTCTATTCATTAATTAGTTTAACGAAAAGTCTAATACTTTTTGGTCAAACAATTTGGCGCCGTCTGTGGGGATTTCTTAGCCAAATTTGTTAGTTTCCTTTAGATCCAGAATCATCGAAATATCGCTACTAGACTGTCGTGACCTCACCTTCTCGTCACCACCACCCACTCAAAAGAGCGGTAGGTAAGCCTTCGAGAAGACCGTACCAATCTAGGTCGATACGCTACCTAAAGTAGAAGTTATAACCAATATCTATGCCAAACCCACTTCTCACCCGTACCAGTAGGTTTGACACGACGAACGCACGTTCAAAATAGGATCCCGATCACCTAGCGTAACCACAGCCCTATTCGACGCATTCACCCTACATATGGGCTCGTACTCCTATCCCTTGTGAAGGGACGACAGTTTGCTGCGTGGTCTTCTGAGAGAAAAGGCACACCCTACCCTATTTTCACAATCCCGCACTCACTAGATGGTCTATGAACGAAGTATGACATGTTTCTCTTGTTGTTGGCACAAATCGGACGAGATCGGGCCGAGACTCGATTTCATCCCATCAACAAACAAGGCGGGTCCAAGCCGTGCCGAACCTAGGCGCTGGTAACACGGAGCCAAACACGGCCCCAGATCTGAAACCACTATCAGAACACCAGGTGGAGCGAGTATCACTACAACGCCAATCTTTCTTTCACTGACTCGTCAGGCCGAGGTAACAAAAATTTTCATTCTGGTTTATCTTCACTCTTTTATCGGTTCAAACAGCTGAATGCAAGCACTCGCGCGGGTAAACAAGCAGAAGAGCATCCCAACTAGAAAAAATGAAAGGAAAACTGCTACAAAAGTTTGAGCAAATAATGACCTTGCTCGAAGTATAGAGGGTTAACATTTCGACCCTAGCTCGAAATAACTCCCCCACGGCCAACGGCTGTCGCCAATCAAAGAATTCAACCTCGCTCGAATTGTAATGGGTTAACATTTTGACCTCAGCTCGAAATAACACCCCTACGGACGCCGCCAATCGAAGAATTCGACCTTGCTCGAGTTGTAATGGGTTAACATTTCGATCGAAGCTCGAAATAACACCCCTACGGCCAACGACCGTCGCCAATCGAAGAATTTGACCTCGCTCGAATTGTAATGGGTTAAGATTTCGATCTTAGCTCGAAATAACACCCCTACGGCCAACGGCCGCCGCCAATTGAAGTATTCGACCTCGCTCGAATTGTAATGGGTTAACATTTCGACCTTAGCTCGCAATAACACCCTTACGGCCAAAGGCCATCACTAAAAGAAGAATTCGACCTCGCTCGAAGTATAGAGGTTTAACATTTCAACCCTAGCTCGAAATAACATTCCTACGGCCAAAGGCCATCGCTGAAAGAGGAATACAATCTCGCTCGAATTCTGGTGGATCAATATTTTGGCCTTAGCTTGAAATAACACCCTTACGGCCAACGGCCATCGACAAACTAGAAGTCAACCTCGTCCGAACGTGTGAGTTCGGGGCGACTTCGTTCGGACTCACGCGATGAGACCCTACTCTATCCGGTCAAGGTCGGATTCCAGAATCAAAAATCAGGGACTCGTCACACAAAAATCCAAAGGTCTGCGCCAAAACGAAAATATGTAACAAACGAGGATAAGGAAAAGAAAATCAAAGGACATACAAAGGCGAAATAATTATTTTATTTATATATACGTGCTTGAAATCCGCACCTTATAAAAGACCAAAACGGGCCCAAAAAAAATACAGGAGTAACACCAACTTTTCACTCAGTGTCATCACCGCCATCCTCCTCGTCATTGTCTTCAGGAAACTCCTCCCCAATATCAGCGTCCTCGCCGGCCTCCGGTGGCAGGGTCGTAGCCGTAATTGATACGAGCCTCTCGTGCCTTCGCCCGGGCTTCTTCATAAGCAGTCTCAGAAACATTGCCCGCCTCCCACAAACCCTTGTAGATATTCCACTGGGCCTCGGCGTGAACCCAGAGCTCATGCAAGTGGCGAGGAACGGTGGCAGAGGCGGACTCAACCTGGGCCAACAACTACGCTCTCTCGCCCTCAAGCGCCACGACGCGGTCCCCAAGGTTCGAGGCCTCCCGGTGGATCTCGCCAATGCGCTCCTCGAGCCGCGCCTCCCTCAGCGTGGTCGTTGCCCTCTCGGATTCCTACTCAGATTGGAGGACGCGGATAGTGTCCTCTAATGCCGCCACCCTTGCCAAAGCAGACGCTCGAGCATTCTCGACATTCTCCAATTCGGCTACTTTTCTCTCCAGCTCGGCTAACTTCCCCATCCATTCTGCACTCAGAATTTTGACTCTGGCAGCACTCTGATCAAGTTCGGCCTGCAATGATGACACCTTCGCCTGAAGATGCTCGCATTCGGCAGATACCCCCTTTCCTAACTCGAGTTCTTCGTCCTTGGTACGAAGCAGCTCCTCGAGCTCACTACACCTGCGAATGGACTGCATCAGTTCCTGGTCTCGCTTTTCCAACTCCTCTTCGAGGGATCGGGTGTCAGCGCCCGCCCTGAGCTGTTCATGCATCTCGCGGCATGTACTACGATACCGCCGATACTTTTCAAGCATCATTTGAAAAATCTTGGCCTGAGTTTCGGCCCTACGAGCACTCTCGATCTCCAGCATGTAAAACTGAAAACAAAGAGAAGAAGGTAGTCGGTGAGAGCCAAGATAAAAAAAATATAATAATAACAAACGAAGAGAAACATATAAGGAGCTCACCCTTAGGCCCATCACGGCCACTCCACGCGACAGTTCAGCATCGCTGACATCCTGAAGAGCCCCTCTCTCTGCGGCCGAGCACAGAGATCAAACTGCGGTACAAAGTCCACCGTATCTTGCAAAAGATTGAGGTCCGACGGAATCTCAAGTATCCGAGAAGGACCCCCCGCCGTTACCACGGTTCGGGTGAAGCCCTCCTCGAACATCCTAGCGTCGTCACGATCAAGGTTGGATTCAGAATCGTAATCGTCGGCCATGACGCCTTTGCCCCTCTCCTTAGTCCGAGAAGAAGTGCGGGTCGGCTGGGATGTCTAAGGGCCGCTCGAGATAGTGGTGGCGGTCCTGGGACTCCGTCTCCTCACCTCTTCGGCTTGTTGATCCCTCGTGACCAGCATTGCCTCTATGACCGGATCGCCATCACCACCGACATCAGGTGTCATCAAGACAAGGTCGACCCCCGACGACGTTTCGGTTAGAGGCTCCACCTTCAGGGCCACCCGTTGTCTCTTCGACGGGCCCTCTCCACTACCAGCACGGGATGACTCACCCGTGGAGCGGACTCTAGGGACCGGAGTCTCAGGTTGAGAAGTAGCCGCCGCGCTTGCAACTCCGGCTGCAGGTGCAGATTGGTTAGCAACTCTCGATGCAGGCCGGATAGCAGCCATCGACGCAGGACGGGCGGGGGATGCCGGCTGATGGAATGCGAGAGGAGGAGCCCTCGTCCTTCGCGTTCTCCCTGCCAACAAAGAAAAATGGTCATATAACGACAAGATCAAACCTTACGGAAAAGAGAGCAGGTCCACTCACCAGTGAGAGGCTTACGCCCATAGTTCTCGTGGAAGGACGTCCATTCGCGAATGCCCCTTGTATGGGGAAGAACTGCGCCCACCCACTCATGAATATCGTCAACTGGCGGGGGAGGCAATCTCTCGGCTACAAAGTAAAAACAAGTCAGCCAAATCGCCCAAAGAAGAACGATCAGCGATTGCCTTGAGAAAAATCGCAAAACAAACAGAACTTACGAGCGAAGTTCCATGTCTCAAGGAACCCTGACGGGTCCGCCACGAGGTGCTCTGTCCGCACGTAAAAATAGCTTTCCCAGAAGCGACGGTTAGCCTTATCATCCATCTTCACCACTAAACTCTTGGTTCCACGATGTCGCATATGAATCATCGTGCCTCGAAGAAATTGAGGGGCAAAAATATTAAGCATATGCCCCAAAGTAATCCCTCGACCGGAAAGCTCCGCGTACTTGATGAGCATGAGGAAGAGCTTGTACGTGTATGGTGAGAGCTGAGCTGGGCACACCTCGTAGAAATGGTAGAAGTCTATCACTAGAGAAGGGAGAGGAAGCGTATTCCCTACAACAAAAGGATACGCATAAAATGCGGAGTACCCCGAGCGGTTCAAGTGCACGATGTACACCCCCGTCGCCGGTATCATGTCGATATGGTTCGGGATTCCCCATTTAGCTTTGAGCGTCGTAATTGCCACTTCATCCATGGTAGAGGGGACAGGTTCCGGTTCGTATCCGGCAGGACTGTTAAAGTCGGTCCATAACTTCCCCAGACGGGGCAGTATCTCGTCCACAGTCGGAAACCTCTCAGCTTCCGCCACCTCCATCCCCTCTCCAAGAAGGGGTGTATCATTTTCCAGCGTCGGAGCTCCGACGAGTCTATCAATCTGAGAAGAGGAATCAGCCATTTATCTAGCCTGGTTGAATGAACAAGAATGACGAAGGAATGAAAAGGGTGAACACGTCTCCTTCTGACAAAAGCACGAGTATGAAATTTGGAAGAAGGTGGAAGTTTGAAAAATTCTTCAAGCAAGTCGAAAAGCGTAACAATCGAATGATGAGTCCTCCCCCCATATATAGGAACACAAATACCCTGAGCGGGAAACCCAAGAGCCACCAAAAGCTGAAAAGGCACGAGAAGCGATGCAGTGCCTGGGGAACGTGCGTCATAATGACACGCAACAGGCATTCATGGTAGCCCAAACCGACGTGACGATCCATCTCCAAACGGATGTAACGGTTCGGTAAAGTTCCTAAAACATCACCGCCCTCTCTCCGTAAGGACTCCGTCCTCGCACCATGACCAGATTTCTCCTAGATTCTCGAATATACAGGGTCCGCCCATTGAGCTCGCCCAGGAGACGATCCCAACGGACGGAGGGACTAACTGTATGGGTCGAAATCTAACCCTGAAAGTTGGAGGCGATAGAAAAGTTCGACCCGTCAGGGCCGTGCCCACGAGGCGTAATGGCGATGGGTCCCACGGTCCCTGTCGAGGGTCAGGTCATCAAAAAGCTTACATTGCGGGATAAGCGCACGGTCTTGGATAAGTGACAAAGGACTGTCGCGGGAAAGGAGACTGGTCAAAGACCGTTTGATAAAAGGGAACATTGCTGATATATAAAAGGAGGGAGGGAACTGTAAAAAGGGGGTTGGCTATGACTAACAAGCACAATACTATGAAGCCAAGGGGAGAAGATTCCTCAGTTATCTACAGCTTCCTTCTCATCTTTTATACTCCTTCCACTGTAATCCAAGTCAGTCACAGATGTAAGCTTACCGTTTTCACTTAATGTATGATAGCTATCTCAAGATATATTAAATTAGTTTATTCTCTTCCAATTTTTTACTCAATACGCTGCGATCTAGAGTTAATTACCTTTGGCTAGGATCTATCCTCTATTCTATTCATTAGTTAGTTTAACAAGAAGTCTAATACTTTTTGGTCAAACAAATATATATATATATATATATATATACATATATTGCATAGTTTACCCATTGACCTTGCACCCAAATCTCTGTTACACACCTCTCTATCACGGGCAACCTTTTACACACCCAACCTTTTAGAAATGTGTCAATGACATACCATTTTGCTTAGCTGGCATGTGTGTGTTTAACACAAAAAATAAGAGCGCGAGAAAGATAAACATTTTGTCCAGAATCCTAATTAAGTGCCATCTATCAAAAATTAAACCAAAATGGAAATTATTTTAAAAACAAACACAAAAATAAAGAAAAAACAAGAGAAAGAAAAGGAAAAGACCATCTGGTCTAATTCACCGACAGCTTCACCGTAAAGAAGATAAAGCCCAATCTACAAATTTACACCATAATATTCAATCAAATATGGTAATTTAGTCATCTTCTCTATCTTTTCCTTTTCCATTCAAAAATTTCGACGATTTGTGGTGGTGTCGAATTTTTGAATCATCATTTGGGAGGAGTAAGTTTTGAACCTCCATTGTTGGGATTTCTTGAGTTTTCGAATCGGCGTTTGGCGGAGTAATCTCGCAACAATGTTGGAAATTGTTGAGCTTGTTTACTGAATAAAATTGTTGTTGTTGTTCTGAAATTGATGTTAACAGTTATTTGACTTAAATTTTTGAATCAGCTGCTGAGTTTGTCAAAATTCAAACCTGTGTAAAAAAAATCGAATTATAATTTTAAGCTGTTGGTTCAATGGATGTGAAGGTGATGTGATGAGTGGTGTCAGCTATGGTGGTGGTGGTCACCTGCGATGATGCGCAGGAGAGATGGGGGAGCAGAGAGCTAGTTTAGTTTTTCTCCAACGAGTTGGGTGAGGTGGATTCTCCGACGAGTTGGGTGGGGAGTCCTTTTCTTTTTCTTTATTTTTTCAATAAAACTTGGATGGATTCTTTTTATTTTTCTACTTTTAAGTTAGTGACACGTGTCACAACCTTATTCATGCGTGACACACACTTGTTTAGAAAAAGTGGTCAAACACAGAAGTGGTGTGTCATTGACACATTTTTAAAAGGTTGGGTGTGTAAAAGGTTGCCCTTGATAGAGAGGTGTGTAACAGGGATTTGGGTGCAAGGTCAATGGGTAAACTATGTATTCTGCCTATATGTTACCGGCTCTTATTAATTTTCTCTTCTTTTTTTTTTGGCATTTCAAAATTAAACCCTCACCTGAGTGAATCTTGAATAAACAACCGGACGTATAAGCCAGTACGTTCAGGAAAAAAGAAAAAACTAGCGTTCACTATCAATTCCCATTAATATTTATGAAGACAACTTGTTTCAAAACTTGGAAAAACATTATTAGAGCAAATCAAGGAGGTATTCCCTCAATAGAAGATCTCTTTATATCTCAAAATCCATGAGACGTTATAAATCTACTTGATTCAATGGATAAACACCATCCTGTAGAAAGAAAATACAAAATCAAAAATTGATCTTATCTTCCAAACACGCTTGCAAAAGATCTGACGTAATTAATGTTTCGAAATTACTACGTTGTCCTCATGTCAGCACTATAATAATACGGGCAAACGAAGGAGAAAAAAGGGAAAACAATACCACCAACAGATTCCAGCAACCTTAAAAGCTCTGCTTCTCTGTATCTTTTGTCCTTTATATATACCTCTTTCAGTTTTAGTTGTCAGCAAAAACTACTCATTCAAGTACCAAAAAAACTATAATCTTTACAGTAATGGCAGAACCCAAAATCTACGAACTCAACAATGGGAGCATGCAAGTTAAAGTCTCCAATTTGGGTTGCACCATTCTCTCCTTGTCTGTACCAGATAAAGATGGTACCTTTTTTTTTCTTCTAAAAATTCTCCTCTGATCTCTCAATTCTTCTTGATATATACAGAAAATTCAGATCTTTTTTTGTTTTCAGCGTTTTATACTGATATTTGATTCTCTTTTTGGTTGGATCTTTTGTAGGGAATTTGGGTGATGTGGTTCTTGGATTTGATACCCTCGAGCCATACCAG
>NC_031991.1:65251672-65280949 GCF_001879085.1 Nicotiana attenuata
AAAAACCATTTGTTTCATGTCTTGATTTTTGTGTTTTTGTTATAGAAGAATTTGCATCTGTTTCACTTAACAATGAGGCTGATCCTTTGAGGTTTTTTTTTTTTTTCCTTTTGTGAATTGTTGAATTGTCTAATCCAGAAAGGTTTAGCTCCGTTCTTTGGTTGCATTGTGGGTCGAGTGGCAAATAGGATTAAAGAAGGAAAGTTCTCTCTGAATGGAGTTGATTACACTTTACCCATCAATAAGCCACCAAACAGCCTCCATGGTAAGATCTTGTTTACTTTTCTCATAACCATCTCAGCTTTGGACTTAATTGTCAACTCTGTGTACTTGTTTTATCTATTAGCTAAGTCAATTATGTCCAAATTACTATAATTTGATGTCACTGTATCCAAAATTTGATCTTTATATGCTAGATCATCACTGATGCCCCACAACAAGAAGGCGTTGGGTGGGGGTGATCTAATATTTCTTCATAGTTCATTGTATAGAATGTACTTGTTTCAATCGATGTTTGGCTGTTAGATCTACTGGTGGTAAATGTTGCAATTCAGAAAAATTCTTTTCTGTCAGAATTTAATAATTCATATTGCATTAGTGGTTGACCTGGCAATTGGCCTACTTTGTGTTCCATAATTAGAACAACGTGAGCTTCGTCAATGGATAAGATATCTGTTGACGAACATTTGTGAGCTGCACCAATTTCAGGAAGTTAAATACCTTCATGGGGTGACAAATTCTCAAGGCATATTCTTTTACTATTTGGGAACATATAGTCATGTGATCCTATTTCTTTTCCTTCCATATGTCTGGTGATTGTGATTAGCGAGAATGTTATCAGTTTTATAAAGATGCTTTTAAATAGTGACACACTATAGTATTGTAAATAAGTGACAACATCTAATAAGAAAAGAAAACTTTCTGTGTAATTGAGTCTTCTTGCTAAGAAAAACATTGTTATTTGCCAGATATTGTCAGTTGATGCAAGTCTTTGGTAATTCAATAGTTATATTCTCTATTGCTTGTAGTCTTAATCCTCTACTATTTTTTCTTCAAAGGTGGGCATAAAGGTTTTGACAAGGTTGTGTGGGAGGTTGCTGAACACAAGGAGGGCGAACATCCATCAATTACCTTTAAGTATCATAGTCGTGATGAAGAAGAAGGTATCTCTCTCTCTCTCTCTCTCTCTCTCTCTCTCTCTCTCTCTCTCTCTTGCCTATATCCGTGCATCCTCGTCTAAGGCACACAAGACTTGATCTCTGATTGCCTTGTTATACAGGTTACCCAGGTGATCTTTCTGTGACCGCAACTTACACACTTACCTCTAAGACGACACTCAGACTTGACATGGAAGCTGTGCCTGCAAATAAGCCTACTCCTGTTAGTTTAGCACAGCACACCTATTGGAACCTTGGTGGCCATAATTCTGGAGATATTCTTGATAACACAGCCCAGATATGGGCAAATCATATTACTCCCGTTGATCAGAACATAATCCCAACCGGAGAAATAATGCCTGTGAAAGGCACTCCATTTGATTTCACCTCTGAAAAGCAGATCGGTCGTGATATCGAGCAAGTTGGCTTAGGGTATGACCATAATTACGTGCTCGACTGTGGAGACGTGAAAGACGGCTTGAAGCATGCTGCAAAAATCAAGGATCCTAAGAGCTCCAGAGTTCTCAATTTATGGACCAATGCTCCTGGCATGCAGTTTTACACTGCAAACTATGTGAATGGAGTTGTCGGTAAAGGTGGAGCTGTGTATAACAAGCATGCAGGAGTCTGTTTAGAGACACAAGGGTTTCCAAATGCTGTGAACACACCAAACTTCCCCTCTGTTATTGTTCAGCCTGGTGACAAGTACATTCACAACATGCTGTATGAATTTTCAATTGAGTAGATTGCTATTAGGATTTTTTTGAAGAAAAAATACACTAAATAAAGGTACTCCATTAGCTTGTGAAGTCTGCGTCCTATTTGTTAGAAGAACTAAGATGAAACTGTTTTTAAGTCTGAGTATCTGGAGAAAACTAAGGCTCTGAATTCTGTAGACTTTTGAGGGGTTTTCTAGATGAGTGAATGACATGTCGTTATTTGCGGCTGTTAAATTTTAGCCCTGTTCTTAGTATTTCCCTGGTGTTTCTATTCATAGATATGGCAAACAACATAAACTAGCATCTTTTACAAATATTTGATTGAATGGTGAGCACCTCTCAAACTTCTAAATTTAATCACGCGGCTAAGCCAAGCAGTCAATATTCTTCATTTTTAAGTTTGTATCTTGTTTTTTTATTTTTTTGGACAATCGAGAAATCCCTGAGGGCCAATGGCATCGATGATGGATAATGGACTCGCTCATCTACCCCTTTTCCTCTGGGTTAGAATTGTGTTTTGGACATAAAAAAAACAATAAATTTAGAGAAATTAAGATGTAAATAAGTCTTTGCCACAAGATTTTCTGGTCATTGATTAACAGAAGACCTATCTTCACGTGTCCAACTGCTGTACTGCTTACGTGATTTCAGAATGTTTATACTACATTTCATCAATACCTTGTTTTATTGAATTAGATCGATGAGAAAGATGGTACGTATCATAGCTCAGAAGAATTATGTATCTACACTTTATATAGCCTAATATGGAAGACATATAGATGAGGTTCAGAACTCTGTGAAGCTTCTTTTCTCTTGCAAGAAACCAGTTGGCAATTTTGCTCCCGAGTGTACAGCAATCTTTTCTCCAGTGTAGAGTAGTAAATGCTAGTGCACATAAAGAAACAAAAAGTAGGAAGTTCTTGTACTTTCTACAAACTCATCTTCACATCCCATATCTACACATCCCCCCTTGTCCATCGAGAAGTGCAATTCTCGCTTGCAGTATCTCCTGGAAATTTTGCACTTGTAGAACAGGAACATAGTTTCATGGCCACAACATTGAGCAAATGAACTTGATAGTCATCTTCGAGGTGAAAGATCGCACACAGAATTCTATCCTCAGGGCGCCTAAGCCAATATCAGTAAGCGAATTTTCACCCATTGACATACACAAAAACCTCGGCATCCCTGGAACATATTTAAGAAGGCTATATTTATACATTATTAACAACATTGCAAGGTGCTAATATCAAATATGTGCAGGACTAACACAAGTTGTATCAAGATGTCTAATTCAGAAACGCAATTCAACAGAACTCTCAGATAATTTACCTGACCCAGCATCTCACTTTGTCCGAATCAGTTCAAGGGGAACACTTTCTGCTGCGTGCTACAGATGAGGATGACGACTTTAGACACAGTACATATGTGCAACTATTGGCAGAGATACAGAGATGCTCACCCATGATCTAAGAGTTTTGAAATTGGATTTTGGATGCAACTTCGATTGCACTGACTGAAAGGTTATTACAATGGTAACTTTGAACTCTAGGGAAAATGGACTGCAAAGATGAATATATCAGCCATTTGGCAACTAGTAATGGTAAGAGCAGAAAGATAATCCCCACATGTATTGATAAGGCAAGCATGTCAAACAAACCAAAAAGAAAACTTTCCTAGCCTTCGGTCATAGATTTCTGTTGAAAGTTTCACAAATACCCTCCATAAAAATATCAGTTTCCATGTGTTCCTCACACAAACCATCTTCAAATAAAAACACAAAAGGAGCAACTTCTATGGATTGAAATACATTGGGCCAACTCTCTTTTTGTTGATATCTAATTATCAGAAAGTTTCCAGTAAATCTGCTTTGGGTAACATGAGATAGAGGCCTGCAGTCGGTAATATGATAAATGAATGAACGCACTCGTCCTCGGTATGGTCTAGAAGAGCAATTTAAATCTGGAACTGACTCATTTGCAAGCATGATTTGGAATCCATCATGCTCTCCATTACATTTATGTACTATGTACCAACGAGATGATACTTTTGAAAGGCCACAAAGGTCCTAGCAAACAAGAATCTTGGGAATTTGTAAACAAGAAAGATGTAAATTCGATCAAACACATACCCAGCAAAGATTGACGGACAAGTCAAAAGGCGGGGAAGAATACTGTAGATGGGAAGAGCCATGCCTCGACATACATCCCCATCAGCTATCTAAAAAACAAGACAAGTTTCCTGTACAATCAGTAAAAATAACATGGTATAAAGAATTTCTTGGAAACACAGGAGCAGTCCATACCTGAGTTGTCTGTATCAGAGAAGATTCAGTTGCTATTTTTTCCCCGACCAAAATTGACTCCACTCGCAGCAAGTGCATGTCAATGGATTGGATAGGAACAGCAGATGCTTCAACAGTTAGCTCACCTTCAATAGGATCCGACAAAGAACATAATGTGCATATTTTACCGCTTACCCTGAATCCCCCTATTCACAATAAAAGTTGCAACCATCCAACTGTTAGTCTGTCTTCTATTAATGTGCCACATATCAAGGCATGATAATGGACGTGAAGCATAAAATCAACAAGGGTTTTCTTCCAGGATTGATTTATAAAATATTTTGGGATTTTACTATTCCACGGGTTAACTAAGATTAAGAACGATAAAAGCCCTATTCAACACTATGTCAAGTCATATCTTATGATTCTTTTCTTGAAAATCTACATTTCCCAATTCCAAAAAGCACACAGATTTCTAGGATATTCACTGCAAATACTTTTTGGGCGCATCATTCATCTGATTGATACAACGGTTTTAGTTATCCTCCTCCTATGGAACCTATATAAGTGGATAGAAAATGGTGAGTAAACATGGAGTTCAATACGGCCATCCCATTTTGGAACCGAATGCCCAAATACAGTTCAGAGCTTAACAGGCATTTTCTTGTCCTCCAACAAACACTCATTAAATATGATTTTAAATGGGAAATCAAACAACACCTTACTATGTAGTTATCCATATCATAATCCACCAAGTTCCTTTGGGTTTGGGCATTACGACAAACTTTGTTAAAAGATGTTTTCTTCTTTTTTATGTTTCTACCAACTTTTGGGATGAGCAAGAGGTTATACAAACCTACTCTTTTAATTGTATCCAAGTTTAGATATAAATGCAAATGTGCAATTTAACAAGAATCTGTTTTCCTGTTCAGAAATGAATTTGCTGATCTATAACAAGTGAACCTGATTACGTATCCAAAAAAGAAGAAAAGAAACAAGTGCGACCTGATTTTAGCTCTGGAAGTAGTGAATGCCTCTGTGTGTCTTGGGTGATATAAAACATGACCACTTCAGGAGAAATAGGTTTCTCTGGAAGATTCTCTGAATTAGACATTATAGGAAGGTCGATTTAGTGCTTTTCATGTACAGGAGAACATATAGACAAACCATACAAAAGACAAGGAAGAAAGAGAGATCAGGTCCAGACCCTTTTCACTTTCAATTATGAACTCCACTGTGGCAGATAGAGACTTGTGTAAGTATCCTCTCGAAATGTCTACAGATGCCAGATACTACATTGGTATAAAATAGACATCAAAACAAGAAAGCTGAAACAGATTGATATAGGACACAGCAAATTCTTGTCAAAATTTACCTGAATGCTAATGTCCCCACCATGATATGTTTCATAAAGTTTTTCCAAAGGTTCTTCTCCTGGATCTTTCAACATGAAAGAAAATGGAATCTACGGAGGCAGCAAAAAGAATAATCAGGGACTCGAAAGGAGTAAGCAAAAGGAAAAAACAACCACAATGAATGGCTCAAGATGAATAGTTTATAACTAAATATAGAGCCATATAGAACATAGGACAATGAAAAAGTTGCATTTCACTGATCGAGCATTTTTTCACTGGACCTAATCTTTAAATTTGTGCCTCAAGTGTAATATTCTGAAGATTCATCCTTCGCTTTCACAGTCTTCCTTGAATCATTATGTCACTTTCGGAGCCCAAATCTCCCTAAGACTGTGCGTTTGCTGATAAGTATCAGCAATGACGCGTAATACTACTGCCTTGTTTAGCTGGTAGAGGAGGAATTGATTTGATTTTCCCTGATTCCTGGGGGATTTTTGTTTCTCTACTGCTGTTTATAACTACTTTTCTGACATAACCGACCACTGGAACAATTTAAGGTGATTCTTTTTTTGATAAGGAACAATTAAGGTGACTCTTCTTTTGATAAGGAACAATTAAGGGGATTCTTGTTTCTTTTTTGAACAAAATGTTGGGGGTAAGGGACGAATAGAGGAACCTTTATCGTCCAGTTGACCCAGATATCAGCAGTTTATTCTTAAAAAGGTGAACTACTTGAGAGATAGAAAACGCGTTATGGAGTGTTAGATCACAACATCCCCGGCAACGGCGCCAAAATTTGATCACGCCCAACTATGCCTTATAAAAAGGACTCTGCGGACGTTGCAAATATAACCCGAGTATTACGCCCAGGGTCGAATCCACAGAGAGTTAACCTATCAACCGCTATCTTCAGACCCACTAAGTCTTCAGAACCAGCTTCCCAAATATTCAAATCTCAGTTGAGTGTTCTTTAATAACTAGCTTGCAAATAACTAAATGGCTGTAACTAAGTAAAAAAAAGGGTTGTAAACAATTATGAGAAAAAGCTAAGGCAATGATTTCCCCTATTGATGGAATCCCTTCTGTTTATGCTCATACAAATTTACCCACACATCTCTATCAATCATGAACGCTAATCTTGCCGCAAATCTCTCCCGAATAATCACAGTAATCTACTATTGCACTCTCCCGAGATACACTAGCTTGCTTTATTTAGCACAATTCAATTTCGATTGCACCCAAGGCTTCGTTATTCCTAATCCCGCCTTTAAACCCGCAATTATAGATTCCTCTAATAATTTAGGAGTGGTGTTGTTCAACAATACCCTAAATATGCACTCTTTTCCAAGTTATGCACACTAAATAGGCACAGCTAATTGAGGATCCTGTCAATTAACTACAACGAACACGAAGTTGAACAAATAAAGATTAAACTAGCAATTTGTATTCACATAAACAAGAAGTTCATCGCCCAATAGGTTTCATCAAAGCCTTAGACAAGGAATTTAGCTACTCATGGCTATGGGAAAATAAACTAAGCTTGAATTCATCATAAAATCAAAAGAAAAGAAGAAAGATGTTTAGAGTATTTTCTCCCAATCTTTTTCCTTGCTAAGAAACCTAAAAATCAATACATGCCTCTCTTGGCCGAAGTCTAAGTTTAACTAGGGTTTAGGTCTAAAAATCCCGTAATTGACACTTTGGTCCTTGAAGTTTACTGCGCCTGCCGCGGTTCTGCCGCGGTCGCGGTAGAACCGCGGCCAAACACCCTCGCGGAATCTCAATCTTCTGCAGCTGCTTCCCACCGCGGTTCTGCCGCTGTCGCGGTGGATCCAGTTCTCTGAATCTTCGGCCTGTTTTTGCACGGGTCACTTAGGAAATTTCACAGTTGGCCTATTTTTTATCACTTTTGACTCCAAAACTGCTCCTTAGCCGTCTTTATACATATATCACCTACAAATCATCAAAAGCACTAATAAGAGCATTTTGTCATCACTTTTAGCATTAAAACTACACAAGAAGGTGATTATTTAAGGTGTGATTATAGTCAAATTCACCTATTATCATTTTGCTAGTTGAAACATGTCTGCAAAATTTGGTGTCATTTGCAATTGGTTAGAAAGGATTCGGGCACTTGGTTGCGATTTTAGAGATTCTTGAGTTTTGATTGGAAATTCATGAGTTTTGATGTGCGATTCGTAGTTCTAGATGTTATTTTTGTGCTTTGATTGCGCGAGCGAGTTCGTGTGATGTTTTTAAACTTGTGAGGATGTTTTGTTTGGAGCCCCGAGGGCTCCGGCGAGTTTCGGACGTGTTTCAAAATAATTTTGAACTGAAACAGGTTGCTGGTATGCTGGTGTCTCTGAAGTCGCAATTGCGAACAGCAACATCGCAATTGCGGTATTAGCAAGGGCTCTCAGATATCGCATTTGTGATGCATGGATCGCAATAGCGAAGTAGTACCTGGCTGGGTAGGTTCATATTTGCGACACTTTAGTCGCATTTGCGAGGGAAGCAGGCTTCGCAATTGCGAAGCCCATCCTTCCCACATAGACTGTCAATACCGCAATCGCGAGGAATTATTCGCAATTGCGACAACTGCAACTGAACAAAAGGTTGGAAGTCGAGGATTTCATCTCATTTCTCTAATTTTAGAACCCTAGACTAGGTAGGAGGCGATTTGGCAAGGGGATTTTCATCTACAATCGTTGGATAAGTGATTCTAATCGATTTTCAACTATATTTCATGATTATATATTAGATTTAACATCAAATTTGTGAGAATCAAAGAGAAAATTTGGGGGGGGGGGGTGTCAAAGTTTTGGAAAATAAAAATTTGGGTTTGAGAGTCAATTTGGACTCGGATTTGAATACAAAATACATATATAGACTCGTGGGGTTATAGGTAGTCGGAATCTATCATTGGACTCGATTTTGACCGAGCGGGCCCGTGATTGACTTTTGTTGACTTTTGTAAAATTGTGTAAAGATCATAGCTTCATCTATCATAATTGGTTTCCCTTGAATTGTTTGATGATATTAAGTCATTTTTGGTTAGATTTGAGCCGTGTGGAGGCAAATTTTAGGGTAAAAGCTATTTTCGATAGTTGATTTGGCCTAGTTGAGGTAATTATCTTGCTTAACTTTGTGTGGGGGAAACAACCCCTTAGGATTTGGGTTGTTTGTGTTATTTAAATTATGTGGAAGATGTGTACACAAGGTGACGAGTATGTACACGGGCTTATATGTGGTATTTTGACCGGTTTAGATCTTTAGACTTCTTCCATGCATTTAATTGAAATTGTCATAACATGTTATATCTTTTATTGTTAACTTTACCCTCACATGCTCTATTTGACCTTGTTAGCACATGTTCTATCTTTTAATGTTATGTTTGCTCTTATGTACTTTAGTTGAAGTTGTTACCTCTCTTATTGTCTTGTTACCTCTTTTATTGTTGAATTATTCTTATTTGAAGTTGTCAGTTCATGAGAATACTTTCATTTGAGTTATTGAAGTTGAAGTTGTGAAAGTTATTAACACATTGAGGTTGAAGATGTTAATTATTATTATATTTTCCTCGTTGAGTATGTCTCATTCATTTTGTTATTATTGAGATTCTTGTTCCTATTATTGTTGAGTCGCGGGCTATATGTTGTGATAACATTAGTATTTTTGATTTTTTCAAGTGTTGTATATGGGCACGTGTGGTGCGAGTTATTTATTGTGTTGTGTTATTGATAATACACATGCGGTGGTATAAGGATAGGGTTGATACGCATGCGGTGAGATAAGGCGGGATTGTTACATGTGTTGCTAGTAAGGGAATTACTTGAACCTACGCGGTGAGATAAGGGGTCTAAAACGCGTGTAGCTATTTTGAGAAAAATGTTTTCAAAATAAATGCAAGGCTCGCGTGGTGATATAAGAAAGATTATGATTGTGTCACGATCCAAATTCCACCTGTCGTGATGGCACCTAATCCAACCCGCTAGGTAAGCCAATTAACAATTAACCATTTCCATTTAACTCAATAAAAATAATTAAACAACAGAAATATCTAAATCTACATTTACCAAGGACTGGTAGTACAAATCATGAGCTTCTAAGAATAGAGTTTACAAAGCTGTTACGAAGAAAATGCATCTTTTGTTTGAAAAGTACATAAACAGAATTTTATAATCTAGGCTACTGTGAACAAGAGACAGCATACAACAAGAATGAAGGTACGCCTTCTAATTCAGCAACCATCGAACGCAGCAACATCGGCATCTGGGATCTGCACGCAATGTGTAGGAAGTGCAGTATGAGTACAACCGACCCCCTCAAAAAGTAACAAACATAACCTTACGTTGAAAGTAGTGACGAGCTGGAACATAGGTCGGGTCCAACACCAATAGATGTTCTAAATGTCAATACCACACAAGAGGGGGCGTGATTTGTGTGGTACCCAATTTTCGCTTATCAGAACTATAGAAGGACCTGGTTCTTCTAGGTGTTCCAACTACTACTGTTTGCGGAATAATAAATACAGAAAATAAAGAACACAGAGATTTTACGTGGAAAACACCTAGCTCAAAAGGTGAAAAAACCGCGACCTACTACTCAGTAGGATTTTCCCAAACTTCCACTAAAATCACAGAGCCAAAACAGCATTTACAAAACTCTTTGTAAACCTAAGGATTAACCCTAATCCCGTTGTGGCACACAGCCTCAACTATTGCGACAACTTCAAGTTAACACTAACTTAAAACTCTAAGTACCTAATACAATTGCTTCTATGAAAGCTGAAAGGTACAATGTAAAATCACCTACTACAATTGAACTAGAAATAAAAGACAGACACTTGGAATTGGTTCTTCTATCTTGTTCAAGTAGCTTCAGGATTGCACGCTTGAATCACACATAAATTGCTTGCAAAATCGCCTTGCTCTTTTGCTCTCAATTTACGTTTAACTTCTGCTTATGTGCATTACCTGTAAAAGAGAACAACACTAATATTTAATGGGTTAGTGATTAGAGATTAACTAGGATGTAGATTCTACTCTCCCATCGTAGAAGAGTTCTAGTTGATCTCATACTCTATCCTCTTCTTAAACTGTGTTCTCTTCATGTAAGGAGTCTTTCTCTCCTTATCCAATATGCAACCTTTTCGATCAGATCAGGAGATATTACTTCTGATAAGTTAGATTTATCTCCTTCACGTGCATCTCACATGTTTGTGTTGATCATGACTGTGTTTCACACGATAGACCTGGTCCATGTCTGAGTTCTTTTGTCAATCTTCAAAACTTCACCTGTTCTTGGGCAACACCAATAACCAACAGTAGTTCATAACGGTGTAAATCAAGTACATAAGGAAGTAGCTCAGAGATAGAATGCTCAGCCTTTTCATATTTTTCCAAAAATAGTTCCACCTTTAAGGAATATCAGTGGAAAACCCAAATTCTTTACCGAAAACGTCATGAAATATGAGATAGGTTGTAAACTGTATTTCTTTTTCAGAAAATCCTTTTTCACAATAAACAAGATGTTCCCTTTTCTTCTTTCCAGATAGCAGGTGTGAGATACCTCTCTATGACCACATATCAATGTGTGTACAAAGAATGTCATGAATGATGTGATACCGTACTACATGAGGAAAATGCTTCTCTATACATGTATGCCATATATGCATGCCAATGCCATGTATCTCAGAGACGAATTATGTACTCACACTCTTAGAGTACTCAACCTCACTGTAACACACTTTCCACTCATCATACTCAACCACTCGGCACTATATATGGCCCACGCCCAGGGAAAATCCATCCCAGAACATATACAACACTGACTATAAGTCACCCAGTATTGAGGAAGGGCCATTCCGGCTCCATGGAGAAGATCCATCTCTAGGTGCGTGTGTGTATATATATATATATATATATATATATATATATAAATGCTCAACCACTCGGTACTGTATATGGCTCATACGGCCAAGGGGTCCATCCCGAAATATATACATCACTGACNAATAAAAAAGAAGTGTGTATTAAAAGTGCTTAGGGAGGTTAGTCACTATATCCAAATATATCCTACCCGTCCCTTAGCCTACATTACAACCTATAAAGACCTCTTGATCTTTGACTGAATGGCTCGATTAGTAGAGTATTACACTAGGGGCAAGCTTATGGTGTGTCTGTGTGGCATGTGAATGCTCTTTGATGAGAGTGAGTGAATTCTTTCTATATATGGTTCCTTATTGTTGAATTTTATGTGTGTGGAACTTCTCTCAGATTTTGTTTATGTGAGGGCATGTGACTCAAGAAGAAAAAGTGAGTCTTCACTTCTGTTAGAGTAATTAGAGTGAGCACAAGTGTGTCTTGGTATGAGAGTCTGCATTTGAGATATGATTGTGCACTGCTTGGGTCGATCATTGATAATAGCAGGTGTGACATAAATTGGGGAAATGCATTGAGCAGTTAGGCCTAGAAGTGTGGATTAGTTGCTCGAGGACGAGCAAAGATTTAAGTGTGGGGTGTTGATAATAGGTGAATTTGACTATAATCACACCTTAAATAATCACCTTCTTGTGTAGTTTTAATGCTAAAAGTGATGACAAAATGCTCTTATTAGTGCTTTTCATGATTTGTAGGTGATATATGTATAAAGACGGCTAAGGAGCAGTTTTGGAGTCAAAAGTGATGAAAAAGAGGCCAACTGTGAAATTTCCTAAGTGACCCGTGCAAAAACAGGCCGAAGATTCAGAGAACTGGATCCACCGCGGTTCCACCGCGACCGCGGCAGAACCGCGGTGGGAAGCAGCTGCAGAAGATTGAGATTCCGCGAGGGTGTTTGGCCGCGGTTCTGCCGCGGTCGCGGTAGAACCGCGGCAGGCGCAGTAAACTTCAGGGACCAAAGTGTCAATTACGGGATTTTTAGACCTAAACCCTATTTAAAACATTAGACTTCGCCCAAGAGAGGCATGTATTGATTTTTTAGGTTTCTTAGCAAGGAAAAAGATTGGGAGAAAATACTCTAAACATCTTTCTTCTTTTCTTTTGATTTTATGATGAATTCAATCTTAGTTTATTTTCCCATAGTCATGAGTAGCTAAATTCCTTGTCTAAGGCTTTGATGGAACCTATTGGGTGATGAACTTCTTGTTTATGTGAATACAAATTGCTAGTTTAATCTTTATTTGTTCAACTTCGTGTTCGTTGTAGTTAATTGACAGGATCCTCAATTAGCTGTGCCTATTTAGTGTGCATAACTTGGAAAAGAGTGCATATTTAGGGTATTGTTGAACAACACCACTCCTAAATTATTAGAGGAATCTATAATTGCGGGTTTAAAGGCGGGATTAGGAATAACGAAGCCTTGGGTGCAATCTAAATTGAATTGTGCTAAATAAAGCAAGCTAGTGTATCTCGGGAGAGTGCAATAGTAGATTACTGTGATTACTCGGGAGAGATTTGCGGCAAGATTAGCGTTCATGATTGATAGAGATGTGTGGGTAAATTTGTATGAGCATAAACAGAAGGGATTCCATCAATAGGGGAAATCATTGCCTTAGCTTTTTCTCATAATTGTTTACATACCACACAAGCATTTTCACTTAACTGCGTGCGAATGCTGATTTTTCTACTGCCTTGTTTAGCTGGTAGAGGAGGAATTGATTTGATTTTCCCTGATTCCTGGGGGATTTTTGTTTCTCTACTGCTGTTTATAACTACTTTTCTGACATAACCGACCACTGGAACAATTTAAGGTGATTCTTTTTTTGATAAGGAACAATTAAGGTGACTCTTTTTTTGATAAGGAACAATTAAGGGGATTCTTGTTTCTTTTTTGGACAAAATGTTGGGGGTAAGGGACGAATAGAGGAACCTTTATCGTCCAGTTGACCCAGATATCAGCAGCTTATTCTTAAAAAGGTGAACTACTTGAGATAGAAAACGCGTTATGGAGTGTTAGATCACAACCAAGTACCACACAAGCATTTTCACTTAACTGCGTGCGAATGCTGATTTTTCTATTTTTTTCTTTTGCATAACTCCCTTCTTCTAGTTCTCATATCAGCAATTTTCTTTGAGGGGAAAACTCAAACCTTGGCATGTGCTACCAGAGAGGAAGTACGTATTTTGCAGGGGGGGGGGGGGGGGGGAACTCATTAATTGAAAAAGCATAAGACAGCAAAATCCACCAGCACTCAATTCTAAAAACATACCTCTGTAGTACCTGAGCTGATCTTACCAGATTTTAGGACCTCAACAGTCTTATTCCTACAATTCCCCCGAAAGAACAGGAAATGGTCAACCAATTACAAAATTCCAAATATAAATTTCTAGAGCACAGATTAAGCAAGCAGCTTAAGTGAAATAGAAGCATGCTTACAGTATTGGAATAGGCTTAATAACGCCATAAATAGATTCAATAACTCCCGCTGATCCTCCTCTAACCTGAAGGTCAACTTTTTAACATATGAATAAGCTAAAGCATAAGACTGAATTTCTTTCAATATGTATTGTACTGAAATCAACAAAGTATATGAGGAATAAGAACCTGCAAGTTGACTGAAGCGTTGACATTGAGTCGAATGCCTTGGTGAGAAATCGAAGAAGAGAGCTTCGTTACGATTTTGCCTTCCACTGCTTCCTGAAAATTGCAGTTTACTTCGTTAACAATAAATGAAGTACAAGAAAAATACTTACTTTTCTTATTTATAATTTGCATAATTTCGTGTACATTAGGGCGATAGATGCGGTTGGATCGGGAAAGTTTGATTTCTACTGACATGACGACAAAAAACGACAACGAGGAACAAAGGCTGAGCGCAAAAACCCCGGGACTTGTCACTGGAGTTGTCGCCGGTGTTGGTTTGCAAATACCGGCCACAATATTTCAAGTTCGAGTCCAGTTCGGCGGACTATTTTTATTGAGCTGAGCGGAAATACGATTCATAAGTCGCAATTGGTGAACGCGATTTATAACTCGCATATCTGCTGAGCGCTTTATAACTTCGCATTCGGTCGCATTCCAAACAATATGGAAGTGGCATTTATAACTGCTATATCACGTTTGTGCGGTTTATGATCAAATGCTATTATGACGTTTCTGTCTAAAATGCAATTTTTATAAGTTGTATTTATGAAATTCACTTTGTAAATTGACAACCATAGTACATTTTCTAATGCTAACAAGAAACCACATAAATAAAAAATATGATGGGTAAAGATAGAAATATCATTTTATTTCTCTTTTGAGGTACATTTATTTATCAAAAAGTAGGAAGCTAATAATTGACCACTTATTATTACAATATTTTGTGAATTTTGCAAATAGCAAAATGCATACTCCTTCTGTATATATGTGAAATAGTTTGAATTATAAATTGTTTGAAGCTTTTGGTGCTAGACATGTTATAATATTTGTGTGAATATAAAAGTTTAACGGTAAAGTGGGAAGTACAAGACTAATAGTTTCAAATGTAAAAATATATCATCTTTTGAATGGAACAATTGGTGCCTTTTTTGAAATAACAATTGGTCATTTATTACGTCATTTAGAAATAACTAGTTCGCAAACGGTACAAAACAAATATTAGTTGCATTTTATAAATTGCAATTCAGAAACACGATTTATAAATTGCATTTCAAAAATACAATTTAAGTTGATGACATCTCTCGAAGATCAGTTAATTATGTATATCGAATTTCACATATTGATATTGGATATTTTTAGATTTTGATGAAAATTACACACTAATGAAAACTTTCAATAAAAATCCGATATTTTTTTAAAAACATTCGTATAACATAGCTACAATGTTATTATTTTCTCCCACCGACACCTTGGAGGGATATCTAAAAAACTACGACTTGTATGCAATTAAAATGAACTAGTCTTAGGGTACGTGCTTTGCGCGTATATCCATATTAGTAAGTATATAATTTTCTTTTCAGGTAGATTTTGATGTGTATTCATATAAATCATTATAATAGTTTTAAAATATTTAGTTTTATCTACATACATATTTTAAGGTAATTTTTGAGTTAATCGATAGTAAGGCTAGAAATCCATGTTTTAGTCACAGTTTGCACTCTAATCACTGCATCTTACTTGTGTTTTAGCTTAAATATTAGTGTATTGCACTTATTATGTGTATTCTGCCCTGCAGGAAATGATTCCAAGTTCATAAGATAATCTGGAGCTAAATCGAACAATTTGGAGCTTTGAAGTCTAAGTAAAAGTCCAAGGAATTAAATTGGGACCACGTTCATGGGTCGAGGACCAATCTGGAAGTCAAAAAGTGAGAAAAAAATATTACTCCGGAAAAAATGCACTACTGCGCTGTGCCATGCGCCGCGAGGCACAGGGCGCTAGTGCAAACTTCCTGCATAGTGTAAAAATCAACTCTCTAAATTTCTCCACAAGCGCATCACGTGGGGCGGCGCACTATGCGCCGCGCATGTGCAAATTTTATAGAGTATTTCTCCTACTTCAGCTTGAAAAGGATAGTTTCGTCCGGGCCCGTTCCTACACGTTATAAATACACCACAAATACGATTTTTAGAAAACTTTTGACCTTGGCAGCTTTTGGAGAGCATTGGAGGCTACACGATACAAGATTTTATCATCTTTTCATCAATTAAATATGGGAGTTTGGATTGTAAAATCTGAGAGAATGGAGTGCAATTTATAGCCCCAACCTGTTATGTTCAAATGAAGAGTTGTAACTCTTCCGAGGTCAGTTACGTAAAACGTCCATAACGTAAATGGCCATTTACGCAAAACGGGCAGAGGAAACGTTTTCCGTTACAAAAAACGGACGGGCAGAGTCAATGAAACGGATTTGGATTTCTGTTACAAACACGGATAATATTATGTTATTATTTACTATTAACAAAATAAATTTGATCCAAAAAATTAATCAATCAATCGATCATTTGACCAAATTCGAATCCGAATCCGAAGCCGAAGCCGAAGCTGAGCCGTGCGAGCGAGCGACGACGGCGTGAGGCTTGCCTTCTTCTTAACTCTTTAAGAGCTACAAGAATTAATCAATCGATCGATCATTTGACCAGATCCGAAGCCGACACTGAGCCGAGCGAGCGACGGCGCGAGGCTTGCCTTCTTCTTAACTCTTTAAGAGCTACAAGAAGAGCAATTGTATATATACCCATCAAAAACCTTTTCGCCTTCCAATATGGGACAATGTCCCATTGTTAAGGAAGGAAACTTAAAATTTTCATTTTCCCTCCATTTCCTATTCACTCTCTTTTAAGCCTATTTTAGCTTAAAACCTCAACAATCCCCCACACGAATTTTTAATGGCTATATCACGGAAATATGCATGAAAAAAGCAAGGATTAATTGCATCTGGATAAGTAGGTTTCCCTTTGAACTTTCCATAGTGAACTTATGTCGGATATACTCGGTCAATCGGTAGATTTGATATCTTTGAACCGTCGAACTTTAGTGTATACCTAGACAACCATAAGTCACACAATCAACCCTTAATCGTCTTTGGTTCTCATTATTGTGTTTTTTTCGGCCATGAACACCGCCTGATTTCATAAGTGCGTAGAGAAATGGCCTTATAAAATTCTCCTTGAAGCGGCTAACACTTCATACTTACATAGGTGATTCCTAAACGTGTCATCTCGTAGATACACCATTTGATATACCCGTATCAAATTTAGAAATTATTAAAAAGCCTTAATGCTTTATCCTTGGTACTGAACATTGTCTCATCACGAGAATGGACCAAAATTTTAGTTGACAATATTGAACCGTCATTAATGACTTTGTTTAATCTCCTTGAACCTAGATCTTGGGATCTCCAATCTTTTAGGTAGAGTTACCTCCATAATGACTTGTTCTCGGCCATAGTCCCATTCCTCTCGATGATTTCTCAACTACCTTTCTAGTTAGACCTTTTGTAAGTGGATCCGACACATTATCACTTGACTTTACGTAGTCAACCGTGATAATTCCTTTAGTGAGTAGTTGCCTAACGGTTTTATGTCTTCGTCATATATGACGAGATTTACCGTTACACATAACACTCCCGGCCCTTCCAATTGTCGCTTGACTATCGCAATGTATGCTATTGGTGCCAACAGTTTGGGCCAAAAAGGAATGTCTTCCAAGAAATTCCGGAGCCATTCAGCTTCTTCACCGGCTTTATCTAAGGCTATGAACTCAGCCTCCATTGTAGAGGGGGCAATACAAGTTTGTTTGGACGACTTCCAAGATTCCGCTCCTCCACCAATAGTGAATACATATCCACTTGTGGACTTAGAATCATTTGAACCGGTGATCTAATTTGCATCATAGTATCCCTCAATCACCGCAGGATATTTACTGTAGTGCAAAGCAAACTCCTGGGTATGTTCTAAATATCCCAAAACTCGTTTCATTGCCATCCAATGAGATTGACCTGGATTGCTCGTGTATCGACTCAATTTACTTATAGCACAAGCTATATCTGGTCGTGTACAATTCATGATATACATTAAGCATCCCAACACACGAGCATAATCCAATTGTGATATACTTTGGCCTTTGTTCTTTGCTAATGCAAGATTCACGTCAATTGGAGTCTTTGCAACTTTAAACTCTTAGTGCTTGAATTTTTCAAGTACCGTCTTAATATAATGACATTGTGACAATGCCAGACCTTGAGGAGTCTTATGGATCTTAATCCCTAGAATTAAATCAGCAACTCCCAAGTCCTTCATATCAAACTTGCTAGTTATCATACGCTTAGTCGCATTTATGTTGGCAATGTCATTACTCATTATCATTATATCATCCACATATAAGCAAACAATGACTATGTGATTTGGAACATTTTTAATGTATGCATATTTATCACATTCATTTATCTTAGAACCATTTGACAACATTATTTGGTCAAATTTCGCATGCCATTGTTTGGGTGTTTGTTTAGTCCGTAAAGGGACTTAACAAGTCTACATACCTTCTTTTCTTTACCTGGAACCACAAACCCTTCAGGTTGTTCCATGTAGATTTCTTCCTCCAAATCTCCATTTAAGAAGGCCGTCTTAACGTCCATTTGATGAATTTCAAGACCAGAAACTGCAGCTAATGCTACTAACATTCGTATGGACGTAATTCTTGTAACTGGAGAGTATGTATCAAAGTAGTCAAGACCTTCTCATTGTCTATACCCTTTGACTACAAGTCTTGCCTTAAATTTATCAATAGTGCCATCATCTTTCATTTTCCTCTTAAAAATCCATTTAGAACCTAAAGGTTTATTTCCAGAAGGAGGATCAACCAATTCCCATGTATGGTTGTTCAATATGGATTTTACTTCACTATTGACTGTCTCTTTCCAAAATAATGATTCCGAAAAAGTCGCCATGCTGTCGCGCCCCCTTTTTCCCTCCCTTTTTACGGGGAAGAAGGTTCGGGTTTTTGACATTCATGGGGGTAGTAACTCATTTCCTTTTGGGAATTGGGTATTTTGAAGAGTCGCCACCTAACGAATTATGGTGCATTAGGGCACCTAGAGCGATTAACTCTTGGATTGGTTTGCATTACCATTTAGGGTAAGGGCTCGAAATAACCTTGAGGGGAAGGTGTTAGGCACCCCTCTCGTTCCACAATGGTGGGTCGTGGCCGAACTTATATTTATGAATTAGTCCTTTAGCAAATAAGTAGTTTAATCAAATAGTTTGCAAGTAAAGCACGTTGGACGTAGTATAACTCAAATAATAGGACAAAGGTTTTGAACAAGTTGTATACATATAAAACAAAGTTTAAAACAGAAGGGATTTGGGAAAGGAGGGGTCCTAGGTTGTTTAGCCTACAGGATCACCCCACACAATGTCCGGTAAACACTCCTCAATGAGGGGCTACACGTGACATTAGCGTGTAGTCATCATATCCCATATCTACCCTTCCCACCCCGTGGTCATAGCCTACAACGTGCTAGTAAACTTGACGATGCCTATGCGTGCACTACCCGTCCCTTCCTTGTGGACCTGGAGGTATTTTAGGACCTCTAAATCTGGGCAGTTCTAGACGACCCCTAAGGTGCTTAAAAGGAGAAAATTTTAAGGCGACAGGCAAGAACAAATAGGACCTTAGCACATAAGGCAGAAAAGAAGCAATTAGAGGCTTAAGTTCACCTCCACAGATAATGCGTGTAAACTGCACGACTCAAACACAAATAAGGGCAATATTGTTAAACAGTATCCTAAGACATGATGTCTAGGCGAGTATCAGAACACATGAGATATGCAGTTTTTATTTTATAAACTCAGAAGTAATGGCCCTATTCGTTTGCCTACTGATTTTAAGCCTGCTAAAATCAGAACAACATTAAGTAGCAGAAACAGCTTCAGAGCTGCAGGATTTGAAAACGCCCTACAGGCTTGCCTACACGCTGAATAGTGGTGTCCTAAGAGCATGATGACTACGTTTGACATAGTAAAACAGTGGACAGGTTTTAAAACAGACTCTTGAGTTCCTATAGGCATGCTTTCTAATAGTGAATTAGGGCAATACTCGAAAGAATTCATTTCAGGAAAAACAAACCACTAATTAGACCAGTTTTGAAGTAAACTAATCATGAATTGGATTAACTTATTTAAACTAAACTGATTTTAGATCTATAGGCAGAATTTCTGACGTTGTTCCCTAAAGGCATGGTATCTAATTGTTAAGAGCTGATGTTAGAAACTTGTAGGCATGATAACAAATGAAAACAAATGTAAATACCCGTTATAACAAAGTTGAACTGGATCATATCCTATAGGCATAGTATCTACTTATGAAGTTGATTTTAAGACCTATAAACATGATTTCTATTATTGGACCCACTTGAGACCTATATGCATGATTTCTAACATGATAAGGCAAACATAAAAAATATAAAATCCTATAGGCATGATTTCTACCCATTTACCCCACAAATATGTAACTACCCACCCTTTTTCACTAGTCACCCCAATATTCGTTTACAAATTATTACAAACCAGATGAATGAATTACATAAATAGATAAAAAGAAAAGAAGAAGTTACACTATAGGGAGCCTGAAGCAGGCCCAAGTGATTTCCCAAGACCTCCAATAGCCTCAAATGCCAAATTCATAGACAATATCATTGTCTAGGTGCGTCAGAGTTCCCTAAGAATCTCAAGGATCCCGGGCAGTGCTCACACCTAGACTTTGTAACCAAATTGAGTAAGTGCAGTGTGGAAGGGCCAGCCTCAGTGTGGCAGAGTTCAGAGGATTCTCAAGAGGATCCCAAGGCAGTACACACACTGGAGGGGGCAGAACCTAGTGACTTAGGAGTAGAGTGAGAGTGCTTGACATAGTTTGAAAGGTTTCAGTAGAAAAACAGTGTTAAAAAGAGATTTTCTTGAAATAGTTTTGTAAGAAAACACATAGGGAGTTATTAAATAAGACAATTTAAAAAAAGGTAAGGTGGCTAACAATCAATCAAACCAAATACCGAACCCGAAGAAGTTCATCAGCACTTCAATACATGGAGTCAAACAGGTGCACACATCCACTTAGGGGTAATGGGGATTTGGGGTAAGCATGGGGCACATAGTAAGCACAGATGCACATAGGTACAGAATCAGAGGAGCCTTAAAAGGGGTCAAGGCATTTAAAGTAGCATGAACTTTAGAGTTAATACAGAATCAATAGGCGTAGGATAGCCAATTACTTCATACAGGAAGGTGCATGCCAGGGATCAGTGAAACATAGTCACATTGGGGCACACTAGAAGGGGATCCTAAGGGGGTATATAGCATGCAACAAAGAAGACAGTGAAGTAGATTGGGGCACACTAGAAGGGGATCATGATGAGAAGATTGGGCTTCAGTGAGAAAATAATTGATATGGTGTGGAGAACTTTGTCCAACAATTGGTATTCAGTGATTATCAATGGAACCAGGTGTGGATTCTTTCATTCTACAAGAGGCCTCAAACAAGGAGATCCATTGGCTCCCTCTCTATTCATTATGGGGCCAGAGCTTCTCTCAAGAATGCTTAACAACCTCACCCATGACCAGTTCTTCAATGGTTTCTACATGGAGAAAAATGGCCCCCAAATTACACATATCATTTTTACCTCTGGTTGCAGAAACCTCACTCAGGAAGATTATGAAGATCCTCCATGACTATGAGCAAGTGTCTGGTCAACAGATCAACAAGCATAAAAGCCACTTCATGACTGCTCCATCTACCCTTTATCACACCAACAGAAGAATTCAGCAAGTTACTGGCTTCACTAAGAGAGACTCCCCCATTACCTACCTTGGATGCCCTCTATATACTGCCAGGAAAAGGATTGCTCATTTCAATTGCCTGGTATCCAAAGTAGTCAGTAGGATCAGGGGATGGCATGGGAGATTACTATCATAGTGGGGGAAGAATGACTTTGATCAAACATGTNGACTTTGATCAAACATGTTTTGCAATCCCTTCCAATCCATCTGCTATCAGCTATTACACCTCCAAAGACTGTCCTCAAGCAGATTGAAAAATTGGCAGCCAACTTCTTCTGGGGAATAGATAAGGAAAGAAACAAGTACCACTGGGCTTCTTGGTACAAACTATCCCATCCAAAAGAGGAAGGAGGCATTGGCTTGAGGTCCATTGAAGATGTATGTAGAGCTATGGAGTTCAAACAATGGTGGTGGTTCAGAACTAAGAAGACCCTTTGGAGTGATTTTTTACTTGCTAAATACTGCAAGAGATCTCATCCCATATCCAAAAAATGGGACTCTGGGCAATCTCATACATGGAGAAGAATGAAGTGCAACAGAACAGAAGCTGAGGCTCACATTCAATGGAGACTTCACTCAGGAAATTCAAGCTTCTGCTGGGATAATTGGCTAGGTACTGGACATCTAGCAAGCTTCAGACACAGTAGTGGCAGACCTGGCAAGGTGAAAGTATCTTATTTCTGGTCTGATGGGCAATGGGATATTCAGAAACTTCATCAAGTAGCTCCCATGCACATGATCCCCCTCATCCTCCAAGTTCAGATCTACTATAATCCCCACACTCCTGACAAAGCAATCTGGCAACCTACCACTTCTGGGAATTTCACCTGTGGTTCTGCTTGGTCAGTGATTAGAGTTAAGAAAACTGTCTCAATGACCAACAAAATGACATGGCATAATCACATTCCCTTCAAATGGTCATTTTGCTTATGGAGGGCACTAAGGAACAAACTGCCCACAGATGACAGAATGGCTAGGCTTGGGCCTCTTACTGTCAACAGATGTGTCTGCTGCTCCAATTATTCTGTAGAGACAATTGAGCATATATTCAGTACTGGAAACTTTGCCAGGATCATTTGGAAGCACTTTAATGCACCTGTTGGAATCCAAAGCTCCATGTGTCACACCTCCTTTTATAGTACAATATAATAAAGGGAGTTATTTCCAACTTGAAGTGACAATCGGAACGGGATTTATTATTAAATTTTCAGAGTCGCCACTTAGGAAATTAGTGGTGTCCCAAGTCACCGGTTAGATCCCGACCCGAGGAGATTATGACTCTGTTATCAGTCCGCGAGCCAGAAATCCAGGTAAGGAATTCTGTTAACCCGGGAGAAGGTGTTAAGCATTCCCGGGTTCCGTGGTTCTAGCACGGTCGCTCAACTGTTGTATTTGATTTTATCTGATTTCAAAACATGTTATGTCCCATGTGCTTTTACTAGTAAACCGCGTTCATTTTTATTTTTAAGAATTGCAACGCTGTGAAAATGCATCTCGAACCACGTCGCACCAGTGCACCCGTGATTGTTAACACACTTTGACTACGTTGAGATTTGGATTTGGGTCACATAAATGTGCACCCGAATTCAGGAAAGTGATATTATTAAAGTACGCACCTAAAGCCACTACATATTTTATTGTTTTTGGGGAAGGTCGTGAAATTCGCTAAACGACCTATCCCGGAGTCTAAACATTTAACTTAAGCATTTGTCAAGGGACCCGCGATCTATTTGCTTAGTGACCTTGAGAAATTTGAGAAACACTATTAAGTATTCTACTAATAAGAGAAGGCCCCAATCAATTAGTATGTCCGTGTATTATTGCCAAGATACTCACATAGACGTTGAACAAAGTACCCAAGGAAACGTTTGAGTTTGTGGGCCTTAAAGCAGGCAATGTTCAATAAATAGTTGCTGTCCAGGCATGGGCCTTGTAGTAAGCCCAATAAGGAGATATTACTAATTGCTAAATCAGCCTAGCCTGGAGACAAGCCCGACTTAGTATCCTTGTCATGGTTGGGCTGTTGGTTTGGCCCAAACTTGGGCACAAAGACACTACTTTAAACCTGGGCCTGTGTCGAAGCTCAAATTGTGAAAAAACTCAGCCACTGGCCTTAAGTCATACGAGAACAAAATCAATTAAATATGAGATATGCTGAATCTACACTAAATAACTTGCAACTAATTAGTATCATCTTGCTTTAATTATAGTTTGTGCCCAGGCTTGTAGATAATCGCAGGTCTTTGATATTTCTAATGCGTGGATCCTATTTTAAACTAACAGATTCCCAAGAGCTAATTTGACACTTATCATTGGCCGGTTTTAAAATACTATTTCGAACTCTATTGGCCTACCAACATGAATCATCACAAAAGGTTACAACCAAGTAATATGAACGTTCATAGCTTTTACAGTTCATACAAATTTCAGCTCAAAACTAAACAGTCCAATCATGTCATTAACCGCAGAAAGTAGACATTAGATTCTAGCATGTGAATCGCTATAATCAGAATAAAACTCATTGCACAGTCCATATGTACAGTCCAGTTATACAGTCCAGTTATACAGTCCAAGGTTTACAATGTAAACACAAATTTAAAGCAGGCTTAACAAATGTACATCCATGAGTATCTACCCTAGCAAGATAACTTGAACACACATCTCAAGAGGTAAGCAAATGGGCCTTCATTTCAATATTCCAACTCAATGATACATCAAGTTAATCTCAAGAATATGTACCTGGAAATNAAGAAAACACATAGGGAGTTATTAAATAAGACAATTTAAAAAAAGGTAAGGTGGCTAACAATCAATCAAACCAAATACCGAACCCGAAGAAGTTCATCAGCACTTCAATACATGGAGTCAAACAGGTGCACACATCCACTTAGGGGTAATGGGGATTTGGGGTAAGCATGGGGCACATAGTAAGCACAGATGCACATAGGTACAGAATCAGAGGAGCCTTAAAAGGGGTCAAGGCATTTAAAGTAGCATGAACTTTAGAGTTAATACAGAATCAATAGGCGTAGGATAGCCAATTACTTCATACAGGAAGGTGCATGCCAGGGATCAGTGAAACATAGTCACATTGGGGCACACTAGAAGGGGATCCTAAGGGGGTATATAGCATGCAACAAAGAAGACAGTGAAGTAGATTGGGGCACACTAGAAGGGGATCATGATGAGAAGATTGGGCTTCAGTGAGAAAATAATTGATATGATGTGGAGAACTTTGTCCAACAATTGGTATTCAGTGATTATCAATGGAACCAGGTGTGGATTCTTTCATTCTACAAGAGGCCTCAAACAAGGAGATCCATTGGCTCCCTCTCTATTCATTATGGGGCCAGAGCTTCTCTCAAGAATGCTTAACAACCTCACCCATGACCAGTTCTTCAATGGTTTCTACATGGAGAAAAATGGCCCCCAAATTACACATATCATTTTTACCTCTGGTTGCAGAACCTCACTCAGGAAGATTATGAAGATCCTCCATGACTATGAGCAAGTGTCTGGTCAACAGATCAACAAGCATAAAAGCCACTTCATGACTGCTCCATCTACCCTTTATCACACCAACAGAAGAATTCAGCAAGTTACTGGCTTCACTAAGAGAGACTCCCCCATTACCTACCTTGGATGCCCTCTATATACTGCCAGGAAAAGGATTGCTCATTTCAATTGCCTGGTATCCAAAGTAGTCAGTAGGATCAGGGGATGGCATGGGAGATTACTATCATATGGGGGAAGAATGACTTTGATCAAACATGTTTTGCAATCCCTTCCAATCCATCTGCTATCAGCTATTACACCTCCAAAGACTGTCCTCAAGCAGATTGAAAAATTGGCAGCCAACTTCTTCTGGGGAATAGATAAGGAAAGAAACAAGTACCACTGGGCTTCTTGGTACAAACTATCCCATCCAAAAGAGGAAGGAGGCATTGGCTTGAGGTCCATTGAAGATGTATGTAGAGCTATGGAGTTCAAACAATGGTGGTGGTTCAGAACTATGAAGACCCTTTGGAGTGATTTTTTACTTGCTAAATACTGCAAGAGATCGCATCCCATATCCAAAAATGGGACTCTGGGCAATCTCATAAATGGAGAATAATGAAGGGCAACAGAACAGAAGTTAAGGCTCACATTCAATGGAGACTTCACTCAGGAAATTCAAGCTTCTGGTGGGATAATTGGCTAGGTACTGGACATCTAGCAAGCTTCAGACACAGTAGTGGCAGACCTGGCAAGGTGAAAGTATCTTATTTCTGGTCTGATGGGCAATGGGATATTCAGAAACTTCATCAAGTAGCTCCCATGCACATGATCCCCCTCATCCTCCAAGTTCAGATATAGTACAATCCCCATATTCCTGACAAAGCAATCTGGCAACCCACCACTTCTGGGAATTTCACCTGTGGTTCTGCTTGGTCAGTGATTAGAGAAAAGAAAACTGTCTCAGTGACCAACAAAATGACATGGCATAATCACATTCCCTTCAAATGGTCATTCTGCTTATGGGGGGCACTAAGGAACAAACTGCCCACAGATAACAGAGTGGCTAGGTTTGGGCCTCCTACTGTCAACAGATGTGTCTGCTGCTCCAATCATTCTGCAAAGACAATTGAGCATATATTCAGTACTGGAAACTTTGCCAGGATCATTTGGAAACACTTTAATGCACCTGTTGGAAGCCAAAGCTCCATGCAATCTCTTAGAATCACCTTGATGAATTGGTGGATTCAAATAGGGAAGAATGAAGTGCAGAAGCTCCTCCTAAATACCATGCCCATCATAATCATCTGGAACTTGTGGAAAAACAGATGTGCTGCCAAGTATGGAGCGAAAGCATCATCTGTTAGCAGAACTCTGTTCTCCATCACCTCTGATCTCCTCATGCTACTCAGAACATCATACACCAATGTAAAATGGCCATCCAATTGGATTGAAATTTATCAGATCACTGAAGACCTGCAGCATCACATTTCAGTGCAACAGGTTATATGGAGGAGGCCAAGCCATAGTTATGTCAAAGTGAATTCAGATGGCAGCGCCCTTGATAACCCTGGGAAAATTGGAGCAGGCATCATTATCAGGGATCATGAAGGACAGTTCATCCATGCAATTGCAAGTCCCCTTGGTATTGGTACCAATAACCAAGCAGAAACTGAAGCTGCATACATTGGCATCAAATGGTGCATTGATCATGGCTTCTCCAAAATCCACCTGGAAGCTGATTCCAATCTCCTCATTCTTTGGCTTACCACCAACTCTGAACCCCCCTGGTCCCTAACCATCTAACTCCAGAAAATCAAAGCCATGAATCAACATTGTGAGGACATCAAATACTCACATGTTTTTAGAGAAGCCAACTGTCCTGCTGATTCCCTCTCTAAACTCAGCCATGGCCTCACCTCTTTGACTCACTTCAATAATCAAATGGAACTCCCAGCTCATATAAGGGTCAGGTAATTCTGGATCAAAGGGGCACCCCTTCTTTCAGACACAAAAAGACAAACAAAGTCATCTTCCCACCACACCTCCTCACAGACAGCCCTTATGCCCATGATAGATCATCATCCCATTAAAGGTGCCTCAGCAGCCTCAGGTTCAACAGTTCAGCACTTCATGCAGCACACCAACAGTTCACACAGCTGTGGAATTTCTGGACCAATTTTTCCCTAACAGTGTTTTCTTTATTGCAGGAAAGCCTCCTCAATGAACTACCAATCTCAATGTTGTTTAGTCAGGGTGTGGTATTAGTATTTATGCTCATTCTCCTGAACTCACAACATTGGACTCAAGTAGGATATGAAGGAAAAGAAAACTTGAACTACCTGGGAATCCACGTTCCACTATACACGCTGGGGCACAACACAGCACATACACCCCCCCATTCCCACAAAGTAGCACCCCAGTTCTTCTCAACCCACCACTCCAAACCACCAGATATAACCTTGCAGTCACCCTACCATGACCAAAGGGTACTACCGTCCAGATGTGCATTCACCCAGTTTCTCTGCCATCCTAACACTGCACACTCAGAAAAACATCACAAAATTAACAGTTTCAGAAAACTGAGCAGAAATGCTCAACTTTTGACTAACACTGTTCTCTTTTTTGCAGGTTTGTTATCTCATCCTCAAGTTCCTCATATGGAATGATCTCAGGGAATGACAAACTTAAGGTTCAATCTCCTGGAACCATACCAAATGACACCCAAGCACCACCCCTCCAGAAACACCAACACACAGATGCAACAGAAAAAACAGAAAATTGCAGTTTCAATTACTGAAACTGCAGAAATTATAGCAACTCCTCATTCAGTTGCTATACCTTATTGCAACATATCCCTCTGCCCCAAATCACACCCCAAATCCAAAAAACCAAACCAATTCACACCCAGGCTTCAACCCCACATCCACTCAGATACAGAAACTGCAGAATTTGCAGGAAGTACAGAACCTGTAGGAATTTCTCTGCCTGCTCCTATTACCAATACCAACTCACCCCTCCTTCTTAAATCCCACTCCCAATCCAAACAACTACACCAACCAAAGTGCTCCCATCAGAACTGCAGTTTCTCACTTACCTACAGCACTTCTTCCTCACCCCAGTTTTTCACCAACATGAGCAACTATACAACTGAGTGCAGTCAACACAAGAACCTGCACTCAGTTTGTTTGTATAGATCAGGGATCCCAAATGCTCCCCTCTCCCCAGACTCATCTCCAGAATCCACAAGAACCTGGAGATTGAGCTCCCTCTCACTAACAGGTTTTTTGTCTTTTGCAGGTACAGGGATTTCACTTGGTTAACTGGTACAATTTCAGTCAGTGGTATTAGCATTTTTAATGCTCATTCTGTTGAAAAAGTATCAGTTGATACAAGTCCCTCCCCTCATCTACATACTCACAGATATGCAGGCCCAACATCCACAACTACAGGCCATCACCCAGACAATCCAACAGGAATATTTAAGCATCCAACAGGAGGCATCAGATGTTCAAGCAACAGCAGTTTCAGGCTGGCCTTTTGTATCTGGAAGAGGCTCCTTCTTTGGCTCACTCTTTTCTGTCAACTACACCAGACAGCAGCAGCAAATACAACTCCATCTGGAGAGTTTTTGTCAACTATCTTCCACTTGTCTTTCATGGAACTCAATGCCAAAGCTAAGTGGAAGATAGTCCACCCCTTTAATTTGGATTTTGTACCATTCCCCTTAGGTCTTTTCTACATGTATAATGTATGTAGGATTTGTTGTACATGGAAGGAAACCTTACACTCCTTTTGCTTAGCATGCATAGGTTTTCTAGTGCCTTTTTGTAAAGTTGACCTAGGCTTCCCTAAACTGTTTTTTGTATTACCAATTGACTATCATTGTTGGATAGTCAATCAGTTCATCTTTATAGGTCCAACGTACCATAGTGCTTGGGTGCAACTTGATAACCATATGTGGTTGACCGAGTGCATCTTCATCTTACTTGTGGAGGTAAGGTTCAG
>NC_031991.1:65281049-65337748 GCF_001879085.1 Nicotiana attenuata
TTGGAGTTTTATCCTTCAGAGAGAGGCACTCATCAATGGTATGCCCCTTCATGCCGGAATGGTATGCACAGGGTTTTGTTTGGGTTGATCCATTGGGAAGGATTTTCTGGAGTTATGGCGGGGATGGGGGGTGACGTAACCAGCAGTTTTGAGCCTTTCATACAGCTGGTCGATTGGTTCGGCGATGGCGGTGTATTGTTTGGGAGGTCTACGGTCGAAGTTAGGTCGCGGTCTAGGGAAGTTTTGGCGGGTGGGAGGTGATTGATAGTGAGAGGGCCGAGCATTATAGGCTTGGTAGACGGGTGCGGGTTGGGAATATCTTGGTGAGGTAGGTTGATATGTGGGGGGTGGAGATGATTGGTAAGTAGGTGGTGGAGCTTGGTAAGAGGGCGGGGGTGCTTGGTAGTTTGGAGTAGGTTGATTTGTGAGTGGGGATAATGGATCGGTTTGGTATTTTATTGGGGATTTTGTTCTCTGTGCAACCATCACGGCACTCACATCCCTTTTCTTGGACGTGCCACCAGACTGTAGAACCTTGTTGGTGGCCTGCAATGCCTCAAAGTTGGTTACCATACCACTTTTAGTGCCTTCCTCGATCCTCTCCCCTAGCTTGATGATGTCGGAAAATTTCTGACCCTCAATCAGCATCATCCTCTTATAATATTGTGGGTCCTGAGCTCGGACGAAAAACCTGTTCATCTATTCTTCTTCTAAGGCCGGCCTGACCTTAGCAGCCTCTGACCTCCAATGAGTAGCATACTACGCGGAATGTCTCTGTGGGTTTCTTCTTTAAATTCTGGATGTAGAATACATCTGGCGCATTCTCTGTGTTGAATCTGAACCTGTCCATGAAATCGGACGCCATACCTACCCAGCTTGTCCATTTTTTGGGGTCTTGGCTAATGTACCAAGATAGAGCATCTCCTTTCAGACTTCTCATAAAGAACTTCATGCAAATCTTTTCATCCCTTCCGACTCCGACCAGCTTGTTGCAGTATGTCCTCAAATGGACTCTGGGATCCCCTGTGCCATCAAACATTTCGAACTTGGGAGGTTTGTACCCCTCAGGAAGTTCGACATCTGGCTGAATGCAATGGTCCTCATAATTCAGCCCCTCGATACCTTTGTTTCCTTCAATACCCTGGACTCGGCTAGTCAACTTCCTGAGTTCTGCGGCCAGGTTCCGGATAAGAGAGTCTTTGTCATCAGACTCAGGTGTGCTTGAAATTGGTTGAGTATAGTGTGGTATGGTTTCCACATAGATAGGAGTGTTGTGGAGATGATCATTTGTGGTGTTTAGCGGTTCGGGGATGAGCAATGGGGTGTTGTTTGAAGTGTGGCATGTGTTGCAGTGTTGAGCATGAGTGGGTTATTTTTGTGGTTTCGGGATATTTTGTGGAAGTGCGGGATTTTGAGTGTTGGGAAAGTTGACATCTGGAGAAAATGACAAGTTTGCCAAGTTCCGAACTTGGTCCAGTTCTTTCTGAAATTTCAACAACTTCTGCTCAAGTTGGGCGGCACTTTCCTTGGAAACCTGAATACCCTGAGGAACCTCTACCCTTTCAACTGAGTTCTCCTTTCTGTTGCTCAAATCTTCCATTTTCCCCTTGTCCTTGTTTCTGATAGGACTCGGAGGAGGAGGAGGTGGAGGGCCCTTGGATCTTGTGGAGTAAGAAGATGATGCCAGAGTGCACGAACTAACCTTTTTGGGGGGGGGGGGGAATAAAACAAAAGTAAAAACAAAAAAGGTAACAAGTTAGTGAAGGTTATGAGAAGAAAATGTTGCAATATATAAACACATAGTGCAAGAATATAAATCATGTCCTAATTTGAGTGCCTCGTTGTGCCCGAGGTAGGCCTAGCGACAAGTTGATTTGGAGAACTTATAATGCTAATTGCCTCATTTTATTGATAAAAATAAGACGAATCCCAAAATGACACTAAAATTGCAGAAAGTAAAATGTCACTAATGGCCATTGGCCTTACATTTTAAAGCAAAAGAAAAGACTCCTAACTACTTGGTCCCAGAAGGACCTTCCCCAGACTCGGCATCTTTAGCTCCATCGAACAGCTTCACCAGCTCACGCAGTCCCAGCAGCAAATAAGCTCTAGCCAAGTGTCCGCCTTCATTTCCTTCAGCAACCCGGCAATCTTCAACTCTCTTTAGAAACTTCTTTTCTAGCTCCACTATGCCCCGCTCCAAATAGTTCAGACGTTTGTTGGCGCTGATAGCCATATCCTTCCATTCTTCAATCAACTTCTGATGTGCTTCTTAGATTTCCCGATGTTCGCTTCGCACTCTCGAATCCTCTTCCGCAATTGGTTGTACTTAACCTGTACTTCAACCTTTTCATCGATGACCCTATGACCTCGAATGACCCGGGTTGTCCCAACCCACCATGATCGTCTTCCAACCAACTTGGATAGTATGGGGTATAACCAGTGTGGTATCTGTCTGGTTCTATGGAATCCCTTCCCAGGATGATTTTGCAGTGCCACATGTGTTGAGCTTGACACTTTTATGGGCTATCGTCGTCTTGGAAGTCGGCCTTTAAGTGACGCATCTTGTCGACCTTTGGTATGACTTGCTTTCTTCCTGCCTGTCTCATGACTCAGAGAGGGACATAGGGATAAGTTCCTCTCAAATCAATGAGTATAAGAAATGGTGCGTCCCGAGATCGGACGATGAACTCTTCAGTAGGGAACCATTCGAACATCCACTGCACTTTGTCTTCCTTCAGATATTCAAACAACTCTACCCACCCTTTAGCATCTTCTGGTTGAGCAAACATGTTAGGCATATAGTTCATTCGCCTTGGCTGATGGAAGGCGATATGATCATCCCAGTCTCTACGCAAAATCTCTTGCCGATATTCACCCTTTTGGAGGTGCTCCATGAGCCAAAGTTGGAGTAGTAAGTTACAACCCTCAAAGTGATTGGCCCCTTGTTGACAGTTTTCCAGGTCTCGGTATATCTCAGCAACAATCATAGGTACTATGCTAAAAGGCTGCCCGCCAATCCCTTCCATTAGTATCTTGGTGACCATGGCTAGTCTGGTATGGATCCTAGCCTTCTTTATAGGAAATACTATCATCCCCAAAAAGCAGAACATAAAGACGAAGACCCTTATGTGGATATGCCCCAATGAGGTGAGGGCAGATTCATCTGTGTAAGTGCGGTAGGACTTTCTATGGCCGTACCTCTCGTACAGATAGTCGAAAGGAGTGTAAGAGTCGTTCAAACAGGCCAAGTCTGGGTTTTTCTTTAGTCCCATCATCTTGAGGAAACCCCTACCCTTGCGATTTTTTGGCATAAGCAAACCCGGAGTCTCCCAAGGAATATCGGCTAACCCTTCTATTTCCTCGAGCAAAGGTGTCATTTCAAGGTCCCAGAAGCGAAACACTGATCTGTCGCTATCCCAGCATAAAGTTGCAGCCTTTACGATTTTGTTGTCGGGTTGAATTTCCAAAAGAGAAGGCAAATTTCCCAAATATTTGCGGGCGAGAGTCTGATCACTGGAGTGAAGGTCTTCCCATCAGCTTAGCAACCTTGGGTGAATGGTGGTTACCATGCCGAATCTGGGGACTTCGTGCCTCATTTTCTGCAAAACAATGTGTTAGGCCCTTACCCCCGCCGGACTCGACTATTTAAATATCAATAATTGGCATAAGCAGCATTTAGTTCTCCAAATAAATGCACAGACGTGGTAATTTCCATTTGGGTTCCAAGGAAACCCAGTGGACTTTGGACAAGGCTATCTTAAAGATACATTATGCGGACAACATAACTGACTCAACTAGGTTTGACAATGATGCATGCACAATTGAACAGAGTAAGGTTTCTATGGGGTCTTAGACCGGAACCCTTGAGCGGACTACTCAAGAGGAAAAGGCACGGAACCATCGACTGCACCGCTGATCGACTGGTTTTATCGCAAATACGCCTTTGCCAAATTTAGGGGGTGATAATATCGGAAGGGCGCAACCACTCATTATAAGCGTTGCTATGGTATTTATTTGGCACGAGTTGAATATGATGTTGAAGATGCAATTACAAGAATGAAACAAGTTGTCACGCATTTGCACATTCATAAAAATAATGATTACAATAATTGTGGTGATTACAACAGTATTGAAGGAAAGTGGTAAAAGCATTTAAAGAAAAGAAAATAAAGAGCCAAGTCAGTTTCGTAGAAGAAAAGAGATAAAGACATTAAATAAAAGAAATAAAGAAGCAATAAAGTCACAAATAACATGAAATGGTTAAAGCCTAAAGAAGTCCTCAGCAGAGTCGCCATGCCGTTGATGCCCCCTTTTCCTTTTAAAAGGCGAAATCGGGTTTACGACATTTGGGCGGAGAACTCCTTTCCCTTTTGGGAATTGGGTTTTGGAGTTTGAAGAGTCGCCACCTAATGATTAAGTGCACTAGGACACTAAGAAGGGTTTGAGTTGGAAAACCAGAGTTTGGGTAAGGGCTAGAAATTATCTCGAGGGGAAGGTGTTAGGCACCCCTCAAGATCCAGTAGTGTGGTTCCCTGCCATGCTACAATTGTGACTTTAAAGCAAGTAAGCATACAAGACAATTTCACATAAGGACCTCGAGTAGATATGTATAATTGTTACTAAGCATGCTGAAATTTTGAATAGGTGATTTCCTAGTTATTTGAAAGAATGTCTAAGTGCAAAGAAAAGGGAACAAATAATGAATATAAAAAATCAGATACAGAAGTGGGTGAGCAGAAAATTTTATTTAGAAGAAGAGGACAATGCAAAAATTAAAGGGGAAATTTTAATGACAGAAACAAAATGCAGAATTTTAAAGAACTGAAAATTGTCAATCTAAAATAATTACATAAAGGAAGGGGGTCCTAGGTTTGTAAAATACATGGATCATCCACACAACACCGGTATCCAATCGTACGCATGGTGTTATCGCGTGATCATCATCTCCATGTCTACCCTTCCCACCTCGTTAAGGTATTAAAGCGCGGAATGGTATCGTTACTTATTGCATGCTATTACCCGTCCTGATCCTATCAGTTCCGGAGGCATTGGAACTACTAGTCCTAAAGGGAAGGGAATTGGGGCTTTTCAGAGTTCAAGAAGGATAAAAATCTAGGCGACAAATCAAAAACATATAGTCAAAATAGGGGGGAGACAAAACAACAATTAGGGCTCAGACAGGCCTCCTCACTTAAATGCAAATACATAGCATGACTCCAGATACTGGTTAGGTCTTTAATTAAATTAAGGCGTAGGATAGGCTGATTCATCACATATTTCTCAAATGAGGAGTCCGAATTAGCCTTGACTAGATGTAGTTATCAAAACTGATACAGTTAATCAATTACCTACTAGTTTGCCTAGGTGAAACTTATAGGCAGGATATCTAACAATGTAGGAGTATACTGATTTTAAGGAGGAGGTTTGCTGGTTTTATCAACAAAGATCTCCAGATTTATGACTGATTCTAGATTCAAAACGCAAACTGATTCAGTTAATTTGCTCCTATAGGCATGATCTCTAAGCGTCATTGGTTTTAAAACAGTTGTATAAATGCAAGAGTCTATAGACCTGATATCTAGAATGAATTGGTTATTATTAAGCCTAAGATTGTTTGCCTAATGGTGTGCACATGCAGAAAAACTTAAGGCATGATTTTATATGCAGAACCTATTGGCATGATCTCTAAAATGCGGAAATGCAGAAGCGTAAAAAAACTTATAGGCATGTTTTCTAAATGCAGAAGTGCAGAAATTGTGAATGGCCTATAGGCAGGTTTTCTACATGCAGAAATGCAGAAATTTTAGAAGATCCTATAGGCATGCTTTTTAAGCGCAGAAGATGCAGAATTATAAAAGATCCTATAGGCATGCTTTCTACCCTTTACATGCATTCATTCCCCCATCCCTTTTCACTATCCATCCCCAATAGTTATTACAAAGTTATTACAGACCGAATGGATCAAAAAGAAAGTAAAAAAAATTACATCAGCGGTTACAGCTACATCTAATTAGCCTAATTCAGACTCAAAGTCCAACAATATGAGATAAACCAACTTCCAAGATCAGATTTCCAAAAGACTTTCTCATATTTGGAGTGTGTCAAAGTTTCCAAGAGTCTCAAAGGGACTCCGGGCAGTGCTTACACCCCAAAAACATTTCAGAATCAAGAGCATAGTGCGGTATGGAAAGGCCAGCTCTCAGATGTCCAAGTTCAGAGGGAACTCAGGGTCCCAAAGCAAGGCTCATAAGAGAGGGGCGGAACTTAGAATCTAAGAGTAAGTGTAAGTGCATAGGGGGAAGGGAATCAGGGAGAGACATGGCAGGCTGGTGGTCATGCCCAGCAATTGGGACACACCCCTGACCAGCCTGCTAGCCAAACATTGAGAGTTAGGATCCATTGTGGATCAAGTCATGGCCTGGGCAGTAATTAGGATACTGTCAGGCCAAGACCTTAACTCAGCACATAGAAGGGAATAGGGATAGGGATCCATGACAGAAACAAAAGCAAAGAAAAGAGATATGAAGCACAAATTACAGCATGTAAGAAATAAAGTAAACAAGAAGCCTGAAGGTGTAAACTAAACACATAGGGGGTGAAGCAGAATATTTAGACAAAGGACGTACCAGTTTCAAAGAAAATAAGTAAGCAAAAGTAGCCTTGAAAAAGCCGAATTGCAAACAGTAGTTCCAAAAGATCTCAAGTAAAGCAGGATAAGAAAAACAGTATTGCTCGAAAAGTGAGTTCAGTGTGTGAGTGGTGTATTTTCGTATGTTTCTGATTATGAGAGAATTGACTGATGATAGAAAGAGGGAGGACTAGGTCCTTATATAGTTTTTTTGAAAACACGTAAGGCAGGCAAAGAGTGCACAAACATAGAAACCAATCAATTAGTATCAATTAAGACAACTAGACTCCTTTAATTAAGGGGTCTAGGTCAAACGGCTAATCGAGATGGAAATCAGTTTACTAAGGCTTGATTAAGGTAAGGAAATCATGTAGTGCACAAATAGGGTCAAGTACATAGTTGGTAATTAAGGAAAGAATAATTCAAACGTTGGTACACAATCACAGAAGAGATACACAAGACCAAGTATTTAAGGAAAACATCACAAGCCTAGGATTTTTACACAAAAGGATCAAAATAAACAGCCAGTAGAGTGAAAGAGATTCAATCGGAAGAAATCAATGCTGAATCACTAGCATGATCAATCCTGGGTGAAATCTTTTGAAAGGGAAGTTTTTCCTCATATATAAAGAATACCGTTCAAACAAAAGAAAAGCTTAACAATGAAAAATTTTAGAATCACAGGCAAGTAGGATTCCGAATTTGACTACAGGCTCACCCTGAGTCTGGAAACCTAGGGTTCCAAAGTGAAACCCTAGTGCCATCTACCCAAAGAAAAACCCCTATATTTTAGGGTTTCAAATAGAATCATGGTGAGAAATCATTCAAAGTCGTTGAGAGAGGCAGACATACAAACAGAAGCAAGAGAAACTACGAGTTTCAAGACAAAAGGTAGGCAAGAACATGCTGAGCAGGAATATCACCGAAACTTAGTGAAGTGAAACAAAATCAAAGCACGAACTTAACATACATAGCAAAGAGTGAGGAGCAATGACCAAAGTTAGCATGTGAGCAAAGAACAGAAAAGAATCTTGCAAAATCAGGAAAGAAATAAGAGAACAATCTTGAACATAATAAGAAATAAACAAGCGAGCATAAACACACATAGGAGAGAGCAAAAGAGTTAGAAAACATGTAGAAGCTTTTTCCAGAAACCTAAAAAATCGGATTTGAACAATTTTGAAAAGGAAATTTGGGGAAAACCCTAAAAACGTCTATTAAAGACCAAACACGTCACAGATATGAAAGAAATAGACGAGTGAAGAACCTTAGAAGGTTTAAGAATGGCAGAGAAGACCCTAGGATGAGAAGGTCTTGAGGAAAGTCGGATCCTGAGTCGGAGAGACTCATATTGCTTTGAACATGCCAAAAAATGGCCGGGGAGGCCATGGATCTTGTAGATCCGAGACAGATCTAAAGGAGACCATGGAAGTCAGGCCTCCTATCTTCGAATAGCTTAAGTTAGTGGTGAGGGAGAGCGAGCACAGGCCACCCATGGCCAGTATTGCCATGGATTCCGATGGGAATGAGACGGGGATCTGTGGAATAGGGTTAGGGTTTCGGAGAGGGCTAGAGAGGATTTGGGAGACGAGGGCGGCTGTCTTTGGGTAAATGAATTAGGGTTAGGGGATTAGGAGATTAAAAAAGGAAAGAATGAATTATGGTCGTTCATCAAAATGATCAACAACCAGGATTTAAAGAAAACCGGACGGGCTTATAAATTGGGTCAAGGGGTCGGGTTAAAAAATGAAATTGGGTCGTTTAATTTAGGCGCAATTGGGGTTTAATTTTGGGCTAAAATTGAAATGATAATGGGCTATGCGTTAAATAACCAATTTCTCCCCTTTTAATTTTTTATAAAATAGTTAAAGTGATTAAAAAAACAAATTAAAAGCATTGAACTAGTTAATAATATATAAAAATTAATCTAAAAATACTGGGAATAATTTTATAGTCATAAAACGCTATTAATCGTAACGTAGGCTATAATTGCAATTTTATTCCATTTAGCTTAAAAAACTATCAAATAAATTTATAAAAAATATGCAAAAAATCACCTTAATTATACTTTGGTGTAAATATGAGGATGGAAATAAATTATTCACCAAAATGATAATTTGTGACTATTTATTGGATTTTGCATCGTCAAAATAGACAATAAATTAATTTTAAAAAATCTTAAAATTTGGGAAGAGTACCAAAACTCGTGGGCATGCTTATATATGCATACACATGCTATTTTGAAAGTATTTTTGAGTTTGAAAAATACATAGGAAAAAATTGGGTATCAACAGCTGCCCCTCTTTACTCGAGAACGATGATTGAGTTGTCGGGTAAAGATATGGTGGCCAATTTTTGACTGAAAGAAACAATTTGGAAAGTTTTGACCGAGCTCCGGTTCCCGAGCTGCCTACATATACCTGGTCTTACAGGAATCAGGCCATATGTAGTTCAGGGTCCATTGGCGGAATATGTCGATGGAGGTTTTTGAAAAGAACGGACGTGATGTTTAGATTGAGAAAGGTGGTTGAAGCCTGATAGAATACGGGAACTGGAGCGGGATCGCTCCTGCTGAGATGGCTGTTGATAGCCGGGGTACCTGCAAATGAATAATACCAACATGTATTGTGCATAAATTTAAACGTGATGCAAGTTCCCATTGGACCATGAATGCTGTCTTCGGACGATTAGGATGACGTCCTGGGCCATGAAGCGTATAATGAAGGATTCGCAGGCTATGAAATGATGTTCTCGGGCCATGAGGATGATGCCTCCGAACCATGATGCCTTTTAATAATGATATGCGAAAGATAAAAGTGGGGTCCTCGGGCTATGGCATGGTGTTCTCGGGCTATGAAAATGGTGCCTCCGAACAATGACGCCTTTGGCCAATTTGGCGATGCTTCAGCCCATGAAAATGCAGAAGGTGGCAATCTTTCAGCCGATGCGAGACGTAAATGAAAGGCGGCGATATTTCAGCCGATTCAAGATTTAAATAAAGGCGGAGATATTTCAGCCAAGGCAAGAGAGAGAAGTGGCGATAATTCGGCCGATGCGGAATTCCGCTTGTGCGCTACCGCATCTGCGGTCGAGCGCACCGCTTCTGCAGTTTTCCACTTAAGTCCCCCCTTACGCACCTGCGACCCAGACTCTGCATCTGCGGGCCCGCAGGTGCGGCACACCTCCCGCATCTGCGCCTTCTACTCTCTTCGCCTGACCTCCCTCTTCGCCGCATCTGCGGTTTGCCTTCCGCTTCTGCGGGCATCGCACCTGCGGCCTCCCAACCGCAGGTGTGGTTATGACATCAGCAGTAAAGTTCAGCTGCCAAACTCAACTCCAAAATCTTCCGTCAACCATCCGAAATCACCCCGAGGCCCCCGGGACCTCAACCAAAAGCACAAGAAGTTATATACCACTATCCAAACTTATACCAATCTTCAAAACACCTCAAACAACATCGAAACACCAAATCATCACCGAATTCAAGCCTAAGAATTCCAAGAACTTCAAATTTCCGCCTTCGATCAAAAAGTCTATCAAACCTCGTCCGAATGACCTGAAATCTTGCACACACATCACAGATGACACAACGGACCTACTCATATTTCCGGAATTCCATTCCGACCCCTATATCAAAATCTCACCTACCAACCAGAAAACGCCAAAATTCCAATTCCGCCAATTCAAGCCTAAACCTTCCACGGACCTCTAAAATATATTCCGGTCACGCTCCCAAGTCCCAAATCACCTAACGGAGCTAACCAAATCATAAACAATCCAATCCGAGATCATATACTAACAAGTCAAAACTCGATCAAACCTTTCAAATTTTAAGCTTCAAACTGAGAACTGTTCTTCCAAATCTATTCCGATTATTCTGAAAACCAAAACCGACGATTTACATAAGTTATAATACAACACACGAGGCTAGTCATGCCCGAGAACTAGCGAGCAAAGTGCAAAAGCTCAAAACGACCGGTCGGGTCGTTACGGGAAGAGTATAAAAACATTAACAGTAAATTACCTGTTGCATTCTGGTCATGAAAGCACCCAGTTGCTCTTGGATCTTCTAGGCTACTTCTAGACTGATCCTGTTGTCTACTTCCAGATTCACATGTTCAAGCTTCTCTTCAAACATTCTTTGTAACTCTTGCTCCATGTTCCTTTTCAATTCCGGAGCCATTTGTTCTCGTTCTTCTTGCAACTTTCGATCCATTTCAGCTTGCATCTCTTGATGCACAATTTCTATTGCAGAAGACACACTAGCCTCTATGTTTTCCGCTTGCGTGTCACTCTTTTTTGGAGGCTTCTTTCCATACCCTTTACCACGAATATAACCTGTCCTTTCACCAAGAACAGAAGATAAAATCTCATCTCTAGTCATGGGATCCTCGATCTCTTCAGATTGTTGCTGAGCCACAAGTTCCTGGATCGGGCACTGCAATTACGCATAGCTATTTACACTAAAATTAATAAAAAGGAGTAAAAGATAGTAAGGTATTGATTTAATAATATTACACGAATTTGTTAGGATTGTGGATCCACCCACCTCTTTCTCCTCTATCATTTTTACGTGTATATTGGATCTCCCAAACTCTATCTGGTGGTTTCTTTTCTCTAGTGGCAGGATTTTTCTAAATTATAGTTCAATAGGAAAATAATACCGAATCAAAATATGAATGTATTAACAAATATGTTTAAATAATAACATGAACATAAATATATTTCACTGTTGATTCCTCTACTTCTGCAAAAGACCTTGTACCACAAGCATGCATAGTTATCTGCTTTTCCCTATTCTTTGTATTTCTCTCGCTTACAACCTGCATTAAGTTAATGATTAAGAAACCATTATTCAAAGGGCAGTGAACCAAACACTGTTATTAAGTTACCTTAAATTCTGGACTTCCAAAATACTCTAATAAGTATTTCCAGTCCTCTAGCTCAACATCTTTAGGTCGATGAGACAATATGTTTCCTTTAGCAACATGGCAAGAGTAGCGAATGCTCGGTCGGGCTTTCCAAGCTCTGAAAAGCCATTGCATAGTGTGGATAACAAATGCTTGAAACACATGCTCTCGCATGCCACCAAGAATATCAATTTATCCTGAACATACATGTACAATTATATTTGATATTCAAACCACAAAAATAATAGATCCAACCAGAAGTCAATACTATAACGACCCGACCGGTCGTTTTAAGAATTTACACCCCGATCCCCTATTAACTGCTTTTTCCGTGTTTGTTTCTGCTATTGTGAGTTGCCCGGAGGATTTATTTGGAGTTCCGGAGAGTTTCGGGACACAGTCCCTAAATGAGAGTTTATGCTTTAGAATTTGGACCGTAGTTGGAGAAGTGTGAAGACGGCCTCGGAATGGAATTCCGTTGGTTCCGTTAGCTCCGTTGGGTGATTTTGGGTTTAGGAGCGTGTTCGGATTGTATTTTGGAGGTCCGTAGCTTAATTAGGCATGAAATACCGAAATTTGAATTTTTTAAGTTTCCGGTTCGGTAGTGAGATTTTGATATCAGGGTCGGAATGGAATTTCGGAAGTTAGAGTAGGTCCGTTGTGTAATTTGGGACGTGTTTGCAAAATTTTAGGTCATTCGGACGAGGTTTGATAGACTTTTTGATCAAAAGCGGAATTCAGAAGATTCTTGGAACCTTAGGCTTGAATCCGATGTTATTTGGTTGATTCGATGTTGTTTGAGGTGTTTTGAAGATTTGTATAAGTTTGGATAGTGGTATATGACTTGTTCGTTCCTTTTGTTGAGGTCCCGGGGGCCTCAGGGTGGTTTCAGATGGTTAATAGGAAGTTTGGAGTTGGGAATTTGCAGCTGAAGCTGCTGAGTTTGCTGTCATAACCGCACTTGTGGTTTGGGGACCGCAGGTGCGAGCCCGCAGAAGCGAAAGGGAAGCCGCAGATGCGGCTAAAAGGAAGAAAGGCTGGAACCGCAGAAGCGGCTACTGGAGCGCACCTGCGATAGCGCAGGTGCAGGCGTTTTGTCGCATATGCAGAAATGGGCTTTTAAGTGAAAACCGCATATGCGGTGCTTTGGCCGCAGATGCGGTACCGCAGGTGCGAAAAGCCAGGGTCAGAAAGTATAAAAGACTTCCTTCGCGATTTTGGTCATTTTTTCAATATTCAATTCGGGGTGGAGCTTTTCGGAGCAAATTTCAAGGGAGATTTTCAGAGGGATTCATTGAGGTAAGGTCCTTGGTTCCTAAGCTCATTATTATGGTGATTTTATCATTTAAAGCATGAAATTTGAAGGACAATCAGTGGTAAATTGGGGGTTAAGGCTTGGTTAATTGGAGAGTTTTGAGTGGTGATTTGAGGGACCATTGAGGTTCGATTTTTGTACTTTTGGTATGACTGAACTCGTGAGAGTGTGAGGATTCCGAATTTGTAAATTTTACTCGATTCCGAGACGTGGGCCTGGGGGCATTTTGGTAATTTTTCCTAATTTCGCGTATTAGCTTAGAATTTATTAGTTGAATTAGTTACTTGAAGTGTTATTTATATTATGCAACTACTTTCAATAGATTTGGGCCATTTGGAGTCGGATACTCATGGCAAGAGCGTGGTTTCGGGTTGATATTGAGCCGGTTCAAGGTAAGTGACTTGTCTAACCTTGTGTGGGGGACATTCCCCCTAGGATTTGGTATTGTTGTTATATGAATGCCGTGTACGTGAGGTGACGAGTGCGTACACGTGCTAAATGTTTCATTATGTTATTCCGCAGTTTTTGGCTAGTTTTATTCTGTTGTTTCTTTTTCCGCAATTTGTTAAGCTTAGCTAGTCGTAGAGACTAGGTGCCATCGCGATAGTTCACGGAGGGTGAACTGGGGTCGTGACAAATACAGTATTAAAAATAATTTTACCGTGACCTTCAACCACATTGTTTCTCCATATTTTGAAACAGTCTTTTGCCAATTCCTATCACGGAACGAGATAGTGCTCCTCATGATCAAACCACAATAATAAATAATATCTCTAGCCCCAGGACCTACTGCTCTATCAATATAAGCTAGAATTATAACTTTAATTTTTCCGCCATACTATGTTTTTTTATCTACAGTTTTGAATTTATATTTCCCTCTGCCTCTCTTTTTACTGCTAGAAGAAACTACAAAGAAAAAATAGTAGACGTGATCAATCTACACAGGTGCAGTCATGTTAAGAGTAAGAGTATTAACTGAATACTCAATATACACCAATATTATATTTTGCAATAAGTAAAGAGAATTAGTAAAACAAAAACTAACCCGCACCATTTACAACTTCAGGAGAGGGAAGCACACTTCTGTCCAGATTCCTTGACGATACTGTCTCTAGAGAAGGTCTCTGCCAATGGTTACTTGATACTTGTCCTCTCTCTAGAGGTTCTTGACTGGGATTATTTGATTTTCCTAAGATGCTGCAGTATTCCTTATTGGTTGTACTTGTGGCTAAGACGTCGCTCCAAAATTACCATGTCCTTGAAAATGGCCACGTCCACGACCAGTTCCACTTCGACCTTTACCTCGTCCTGTCATTTGGACCATCCTGCATGATGTAGAAAAACATCAGTAAGAATAGAAGAACGATTATGAGTAAAAACTTTTCGTTATACATGAAAAATATAATGATGCTTAGTGCATATTGAAGGCAAGTAACATTTCACAAAGACTTAATATATAATCTAGTTATGAAATTAAAAGTTGCAAGCATAATGAATTAATTTCATTTTCATGTTATTAAGGAACAAAATACGGAGAACTTTTAGAACAAAAAGTAGACATCTATATTATCTTGCTACTCAGTCTTCAAGAGCATCATCAGTATCTTATCCATCATTATCATCAATCCAATCTTCTTCGCTTTCTTCACCCTCGAATATGTCTATATGATTGTCATTAATAAAATCCCCATCTTCTTCAACCTCAGATATATCTATAAGATTGTCATTAATAAAATTCTCTTCCTCATCATGCATAGTTGTCTGTGCTTGTTTTCTTGTATGATTGTTGTTAATACTTTGTGGTTCAACATCATTCCTATGTAAAGAAAAATCGATATCATTTTCATGGTCATTGGTACGCAAAATGTTCAATTCAACTTCTCTTGTTGATAAGCTTCTTCATTCAGCAATGCTTCATCGTCAACTTCTACACAATTATCATCTTCGGGCATATTGAAAAGGCCGCGAGGATTTGTTTTTTCAATTACAAGCCAATCTTTAACAACCATGTCGTCCAAGTAAAAGACATGTTCAGACTGAGATGCCAACACAAATGGCTCATTTGTGTTCAAGGCACAATGAGTATTCGCACTTGTGAAGCCATATTTATCAATCTTATATCCCTTCCCAAGCGAGCCACATCCCACCACTGACACTTGAATAGGTAAACTTTCCTATTTTCTATATAGCATAACTCGTAATTCTCCTCTAATACACCATAATACTCCTTATTAGAGTCTGAATCATCTCCTCTCACAAGTACTCCACTATTTTATGTTTTTCTTCTCAACTCAAGATCTATTGTATGGAATATGAATCCATTCACCACAAATCTTGAATATTGATGCACCATTGGTGCAGGACGAACAGCTAAGCTTACGAGCTCCTCATTTGCGCGCCCTTGTGCAGCTAGTACAAAGACCTACAAAGCCAAACAACATCGTTGTAACTAATAACGTCGTCGGAAAATTACACTAATATTAAAAATATTACTTAACTAGACACCTACATGTGCACGAAACCAATCAAGAAACCCACTGTTATGCATCCCATCACTCATTGAACCTTGTCTTTCAATCTCCCCCTGATATTCCCTATATTTTGACAATGGAGTCAGTTTAGATAATGTTGTTGAAACATTTCAACGTGAGACTATCATGAAATTAATATTATACTTACTCCATGAATGACAAAACCTCTTCAATATTTGAAACACATACATACATTCTTGTTTGAACTCATCATGAGATAGCATGGTGCCTTCTGAAACACTTTTTTTGCCCACTTTTTTTGAAGATAGACATCTTTCCATTTGACATAGATCCATCGTCATTCCCTGGACGGTTTGTTGAACTTGGTTGACATATTCTTTAAGTATCTTGAGCAAATGGTGAGACTTTCCTCTGCCAAATAACCTTCGGCAATTGAACCTTATGGATGAGAATTATTGCAAACATATGACTTTTGTGCTCGCAAATACCTATATTCAAATAACTCATTAATATAATGTGTCATTAAGATTATGGCATTAAAATTATATAATATATTACCTCTTAAAAAGTACATCCATCGAAATTGAGCTGGTCCACCATGCTTTGCCTTTCTTGCCAAGTGAATTGGCAAATGAACCATGGCATCAAAGAATGCCGGTGGGAAAATAATTTCAAGTTTGCTAATGTGCATGCACATTCATCCTCCAAGATGTCAAGACCTTCGATTGTCAAGGAATTAGAACATAGATATTTGAAAATTTTGCCAAGCTCTATAATTGGTTCACCCACTTCTTTATGCAATAAACGACGTATTGCAACTGGGAGAATGTCCTGCAATAATACATGGTGATCATGACTTTTTAATCCACAGATCTTTTTCTCTAATATGTTTACACACCTTGAAATATTTGATGAAAAAGCATTAGGAACCTGCATAACTTCAACTTCTCTTCTAAGGACAATGCATAACATGCTGCCAGTAACGATACATTGTCCCCATCCTCAATTGGATGCAATTCTTGCCTAATACCAATGTCCACCAAGTCATATCTACTTTTTAATGTGTCCTTTATCTTTCCAACCATATTTATCAAAGTTGATATTATATTGTCTGACATATTTCTCTCTATGTGCATCACATCAAGGTTATGTCGTAACAAAAGAGTACTCCAATAAGGCAATTGAAAAAATATACTTTTCTTCCTCCAATTGTAAGAACTTTTGGGAAAGTCACATTTTCGCTTTTTTCCCTTCCCAAACTCACATTGCCCAAGCCTTGTAATTGCATAAGTGCTTCATCCATGTTAAAGGAATAGGTGAAACCCTCTTTTCTACCTTCCCATCAAATTTTCTCCTATTTCGGCGCCATGGATGCTCCATTGAAAGGAAGCGACGATGACTCATATAACACAACTTACTACGTAAAGAAGCCGATTGTGCGTCTTTATGGCAACAAAGACATACAAGCTTGCCTTTTGTTGACCATCCTGAAAGTTTCCCATATCTAGGAAAGTCATTAATCGTCCACATTACAGTCGTACGCATCATAAACTTAGATTTTGAATATGAATCATAAGTTTCGACTCCATCCCATAATTCTTTCAACTCTTCAATCATTGGTTGCAAGTATACATCTATATCATTGCCTAGACACTTAGGGCCTGGAATAAAAAGTGTCATCATGAAATATGGATCCTTAATGCAATCTCATGGCGGCAAATTATATGTTGCTAGTACGACTAGCCAAATACTATTATTGGCACACATGTTCCCAAAAGGTTGGAACCCGTCACTTGCTAAATCTAATCGAACATTTCTTAATTCAGCTGAAAAGGTGAGATATCGCTCATCAAAGGATTTCCACGTTATGAAGTCAGGCGGATGCCGCAAGACAGCGTCATCAACATTTTATCGTTGTACCCTCATGTTTTTTGCTGTCTCTCTTGCCATGTACAATCTCTGAAGCCTTGGTTTGATTGGAAAATATCGCAATACTTTACAAGATACTTTCTTGCCTTTGTGTTTTTTTGACTTCCATCTAGACTTATGTCACGACCCGGATTTTCCACCCTCGGGAGTCGTGATGGCGCCTAGTATTATAAATTCATTACCCTTTTTATTAAGCATGTTCAGCAATTCAAAGTAATAAGTGATTAAACAACGGAATAAATTAAATAACCATAAATGCGGAAGACGATAACTTAATGGTTTAACCAAACATTGCTACATAATCTGAAGTACAATACTACCCAGAATTTGGAGTCACAATTTCACAGACTGTCTAAGAGTACTACAAATAAATGGTCCGAAGAATAAATACAAACTGTCTCAAAAATACATAGAAGAAACAGTAGAGAAAGATAGAAGGAGATGCCAAGGCCTGCGGAAGCCTGCAGGACTACCTCGGGTCGCCTGAGTGGACTGAAGACATCACCCTCACTGCGGTCCAAATGCTCCGGTATCAGTATCTGCACACAATGCAGTATAGTATCAGCATAATCGACCCCATATACTGGTAAGTGCCTAGCCTAACCTCGGCGAAGTAGTGACGAGGCTAGGACCAGACTACCAAATAAATTTGTACAGTTAAATCATATACAACGGAAAATAAAAGTAGATATTCACAGTTAAAGATGGGGAGGGGAAGGCATGCTACGGGGAGTATCATATAACAACAAAATACTAAAGAGGAATGTAAAGAAACCATAATTTAGTTGCCAACAATAATGAGGAAAACAAACACAGTATTCACTTTCATTTCTTTCTCGTTGCAGGTGTGCAACCCGCTCTCATTTCACATATCTCGTTGCAGGCGTGCAACCCACTCCCATTGCATATATTACCGTTGCAGGCGTGCAACCCGCTCCCATTTCATATATTGCCATTGCAGGCGTGCAACCCGCTCCCATTTTATATATTACCGTTGCAGGCGTGCAACCCGCTCCCATTTCATATATTACCGTTACAGGCGTGCAACCCACTCCCATTTCATATATCAACACCAGTCGTAGAAGAATCCCGGCAAGGGAATAATAATACAACAACATCCTGGCAAGGGAAAAATAATATAACAACAACATCCCGGCAAGGGAACAAGAGTATAACAGCAACATCCCGGCAAGGGAGACAATATCACAAACAATAACATCCCGGAAAGGGAACCAACAATGATAATCATCATATTAGACATGGATAAATCACAACGGAGTCAAAACAATTACAATACTAGACTCACGGGCATGCTTGACACCGACGTATAGATACTCGTCACCATGCCTATACGTCGTAATCCATAACTAACACATAGCAAATACGACACAACTCCTAATCCCTCAAGCTAAGGTTAGACCAAACGCTTACCTCGATGCCACAAACACAATTCAAGCCTCAACTATCGCTTTACCTCTTGATTCCACCACCAATTTGCTCGTATCAATCCACAAGTTACTTAACTATATCAATAAATGCTAAATGAATCAATTCTAATGCATGAAAATAGATTTTCTAAAGTTTTTCCCAAAAAGTTAAAAATCGACCCGGGCCCACATGGTCAAAACCCGAGGTTCGAACCAAAACCCGATTACCCATTCACCCACGAACTCAAATATATAATTTGTTTTGAAATCGGACCTCAAATCGAGGTCCAAATCCCCAAAATTTGAAAAACCTAGGTTCTACCCAAAACACCCAATTTTCCCCGTGAAAATTCTTGATTTTGAGTTGAAATCATGTGAAAAGATGATAAAGATTGAAGAAAACGAGTTAGAAACGACTTACAATCGATTTGGAGAAGAACTTTTCTTTGGAAAATCGCCCAACAGAGTTTATGTTTTGAAAGAGTTTGAAAAATGAAAGATTTTCGGCTATGTCATGAATTTGCAGGTCGCAGATGTCGCAATTGCGACCGGGGTTCGCAATTGCGAACTCCTTCATGGCCTGCTATCTTCGCAAATGCGAATAACATATCACATTTGCGACCATGAAGCAATCCGGTCAACTTCGCATTTGCGAAGGACCGTGTCGCATTTGCGAAAGATGGGCTTCTCAATTCCTACCACTTTCTCGCATTTGCGAAAAGGGCCTGCCCAGACTTGGTTCGCAAATGCGAAGCCTGGGTCGCAATTACCAAGCCTGAGAACTTCGCAATTGCGAAGCTTGGTCTCGCAATTGCGAGATCAGAGGCCTGGGCAAAAATACCAGATACCAGCACTTGATCCTAAGTCCAATTTCACTCCGTGGCCTATCCAAAACTCACCCGAGCCCTCGGGGCTCCAAACCAAACATGCACGCAAGTCCGAAAACATCATACGGACTTGCTGGTGCGATCAAATTATCAAAATAACATGATATGAATTGAACCCCAAATTCATGAAATCATCCAAGAACACCCAAAACTCTAATTTCTCAACTATAAGTCCGTTTTATACCAAACCAATCCCGATCTTTACCAAATTTTACATATTTAACCAAATTATTATTTCAAACTTATACCGAGCTCTGTAACCAAAAATACGGGCCCGATACCATCAAATTCAAACATATTTTATTTCCAAAAACTCATATATATTCCAGAAAATAATTTTTAAAAATTCATTTCTCGAGCTTGGGACCTCAGAATTCGATTTCGGGCATACACCCAAGTCCCATATTTTCTTACGGACCCTCCGGGACCGTCAAATCGCGGGTCCGAATCCGTTAACCGAAAATGTTGACCGAAGTCAACTTACATTCATTTTAAAAGCAAATTTTATCATTTTTCACAGATTTTCACATAATGGCTTTCCGAATACACGTCCGGACTGCACACGCAAATCAAGGTGAGACAGAAAGAGGTATTTAAGGCTTCGGAACACAGAATTTACTTTCAAAATGAGTGATGACCTTTTGGTCATCACAACTTACCGAACTTAGGATATGATTGGGAATTGGCATAATCGCGCCAATATAAAATACAATCATTCTCACATGCATCTATTTTGGTTTAACCCAAGCAAAGGTCACGAAAAGCTTTCTTCGGTTCATAGAAAGAACTGGGCACAAATGACCCCTCTGGAAGAACTTCTATAAAGAAACTCAACAGTTCATCCATTGATATGTTGCCTCAATGATTAAGGCACTTCAAGTGAAATAGTATAACAAAAAAAGATAACTTTGAGACTTTACTACAACCAGGATAAAGTTCTATCTGAGCATCTTCTAATTATTTGTAGAACTTTGTTGCATGTAAATTTGGCTCTTCATTGTCCCCTGAATTATTATTATTATCCTCCACATTTGTAAGTCCACAAGCGTCGTGAATCATTTCTGTAATATTATCCTCTTCAATGTTATCATCTTCTACTTCATTATTGAGTGTTAGGTTTGAATTTTCAACTCTAACTAACACTTCTCCATGAAGTCTCACACTTTGTAAGAATCCCAGAAACCCTTCCTCAATAAGTCTCCTCTTACATTAGGCCTTAGCCTGAATGCAGTATTTATACACCCTTTTACAAGGACATCGAAGTTGGGCTCCCTCTTGGTTGGCTGAACGCCCAACTAAGAAAGCCATCTACTCCGTCTCTATACCTTTGGTCATCTCTATTCCTAATATTCAACTAACTTTTATCCATTCCTATTTTTAGAATAACAATAAATCAACCAATTAATTAATAAATCTCAAGGACCACAAAAACCAACACAACTACAAGAACATAACTAGATGTTACTATAACTCATCTTGCTTCCCTAAAGTAAGACAAATTTTCTCTTTACATAGAGTTCTACATGGGCTAAAGTCAACGCTTACATATGATATGTGTCATAGTAAAATATAATCTCAAAACACGGTACAAAGAGTATTGCATTTAACTTTAAACCAATAGTTGCATCTGTCAACAAATAAAATTATATAACACAACCAGAGTTCTTTTCCAGTATATCTCTAAAGATTAATGAATGACAAAGTCATGAAATATTTTACATAAGGAATGACAAGCCTGGAACCTAGATACATTTATGAACTAATAAGACTAAGAACCAATTCATTTCAAGATTATGGAAATTTCAGCCAACCAAAAATTTAAGAAAATATAACTTTCAAATGAAAAATTATGTTGTCTTAAGGGATATCATCCAAACAACTTGGCTGCGATAAATAGACAAACTAGAACTTAATTGACTCCATTTATCTATTTTAGTTTGACTAAGTTGTTTTCAATTTAACAGTATAACTTGACAAATTATATTATCTATTAAATCAATTAGCAGAAAATTATAAGAACTAATGCACCACTTGATAGAGACATGAAGAAGCTCAAAAAATGGAGCGCTATATGAAAACAGATGTATATCACAAAGACGATTAACAACTAGAGAAGGAATGAAGAACAAAATAATTGAAGTAACATCTTAAAAATGAATCAAATAAATCCTAATGTTTTTCACTTCTGATATCTTTCTTAATGTATAACACAAAAGAATCTTCACTGATCTCACAACCTGAAATATTATTTGGTAAAGATTTATGAAACATATGAAATTTTATGGAAAAATATCAGGAAAAAAATAGACCCATACCCCACAACATATCATTTCAACATTTTGAGGGAATACCGAACATGCAATCACTAAAAAGTTCAGAATTTCAAAAAAAAAAAAAAAACTTACCCAGCGAAAGAGATCGTCAACACCGAGAAAGGGCTTTACACGATGATATTGTTGGAAAAATTACTTTCTACTCCTATAGATTTCAAACGTGTTAAAGAAATAAGAGCTAAAATTGATGAAATTGTCACTCTCACTAACTACATTTAACACTCAAAAGGATTTGGGATTTGAGCACATTACCTGATTTGAATACAATATTAGATTACAAATGGTGTTAGGGCTTTTGGGTTCACATCATGTGACTAAACAAAAGTGAAAGATTTAATTTGGGAAATGTGAAGAAGTAATGGAGCTTTTGCAGAGAGAATCGAGAAGAGGGAAGAATAAAATGGAGCTTCGGTCTTATTTTGTATAGAGATTTTTTAGGACTTATAGCCTGTTTGGCCAAGCTTTTTTTTGGCCAAAAGCACTTTTGGGAAAAAATTGAGGTGTTTGGCGAAGCTTTTGGAAGGAAAAAAAGTGCTTTTGAGGAGAAGCAGAAGCAGTTTTAGAGAAGCAGAAAAAGTAGCTTCTCTCTAAAAACACTTTTTTGAGAAGCACTTTTGAGAAAAATACACTTAGAAATAGTTTTTAAAGCTTGGCCAAACACTAATTGCTGCTTAGAAGTGCTTTTCAAACTAATTAGCCAAACACAAACTGCTTCTCACCAAAAGTACTTTTGAGAAAAGCACTTTTGAAAAAAAGCACTTCTCAAAATAAGCTAATTTTTGTAGCTTGGCCAAACGGGTTATTAGTACTCTTAGGGTCTTTTATTTAGTTTTTTATTTTTAAATGTCAGATATTTACACAATTAGAGGTGACCTAGTCGCCCCAAAAATACTTTCAGAGGCGACACTCTATTAATCGCTACTAAACATTTGGAGCCAAATTTTTGGTCATAGCAGGAACTAAGAATTCAGGATTTAGTGGCACATATTAGAGGCGACTTGCAAAAGTTGCCGCTAAAAGTTTTTACTTTGTAGCGACTTATTAGGTTGCCACTATAAATATACCATTCTAAATTCTCATAGTCAATCTATTCTTATTTGTGTTAGTCTATCCTTACATGTCTTAAATGACTTGTTTAATACTTTTTCTACATCCTACTTGATAAATTGCTCTCATGCTTTAGCTGAACTTGTTTTCCCTTTTATTGTTACATGATATATCTTTCATTGCTGATTATCATTATTTGAAGTCATTGTACATGTTATCTCCATCATCGTTGATTATCATTATTTGAAGTCAATGTTACAAGTTATCTGTTCGATTGCTATTATTCTTATTTGAAGTCATGTTATCTCTCCCATTATGAATTATTTGTATTTAGTTCGTGGTTACACATTATCTTTCTCATGGTTAAGTTATTGGTGTAGAAGTCGTGAAAGTCATATCACATCGAGGCAATGTTGTTTATTATTGAGATATCTTTCTTGATGATAATTTTACACTCATTGTTATTGTTGATATTTTTGTATACGTGGTGCAGCCATGTGCTATTATTATGGAAATATTGATATTGTTGATTGCTGGCAAGTTGTGATATATGGGCACTTGTGATGCGGGTTGTTATTGTAATGTGATATTGGTGCGCATGCGTCGGTATAAGGCTAGGGGTTAATGTGCATGCAGCGGTATAAGGTGGGACTTATGTGGGTGTTACTTGTAAGAGAATTATGTGAAGCCATGCGGTGTCATAAGGTGGGCTAATGTGTGTGTAGCTAATTCGGGAAAACTATTTTCAAAACTATTTAAATGTAAGGCTCACACGGTGGTATAAGAAAGTTTGTGATTGAAATTGAAAAATGTTAATACGAGGCGTTACCTCGACTGTGATTATTGTTATATACGAGGCGGTACCTCAGTTGTGATTCTTATTGTACATGAGGCAGTACCTCGTTGTGATACTTGTTGTTTAATCTTGTTGCAAAGAGTTTCTGGGTGAGAGCAATTCTTGTTGTTTTGATCTTTCTTGTTCAATAAGTTGTTGTCTGTATATGACCATAGTGGTTCTTCTCAGTTTTTTTCATTTATGTAATTTCTATGCTTACAACCCTTTCATTAGCTTGTGCTATCGACTTGTTTCATATTACATATTTCTCCACTTTCCACTACTTCTTGTTGTTCCGTTTTAGTTCTGTTATTTTATATCTTAGTAGGTGTCTTGACCTGACCTCGTACTACTCTACGAGGTTAGTCTTAATACTTACTAGTTACCGTTGTGGTGTACTCATACTACACTTCTGCATATCTTTTTGTGCAGATCTAGGTACATTTGTTCGTGCCGGACGTTAGTGAGTGACTATTAGCTGCTTTACGGAGACTTCAAGGTATGCATGCCCGTCGTCCGCAGGACTCAGAGTCACTTTCCTCTATCTTACCTCCTGTTGTATTTTCATTCAAACAGTGACGTAGTAGACATTTTAGCCTACTCTGTTGAGCTTATGGCTCAGTTCCACCGGTTTTGGGTAAGTATTTTGTTGAGATTCTGTTTATGGGAGATGTTATGAGTTTATTAGACTTGTTTTAGTATTTTTGGTAATTATTTCTGTCATGTTTTTATTGAATATTAAGCTTACCTAGTCGCAGAGACTAGGTGCCATCATGACATCCTATGGAGGAAAATTGGAGTTATGACTATTCAAGCTAACCTTTTCAGCTTTCTTGTAGAGCTCTCATAGGATTATCAGTACAAGTTTTATCCCATGAGTTTTAGACCTTTGCTTAAACTCAAGTTGAAGGGTCCAAAATTTAACTTGAAATACTTGATATATTTGGTTGGATGGTCCTTATAGCAAAGAAGAAGAAGATTGTGGTTAGATCCTGTTCTGTCTTGGTGTATGATAGTAGTGTTATATTGTCAATCCACTCCTCATTGTAAAGCATTCTATCAAGTCTTTTTGCAAATGCTTTTCCTCTTTTTTCCTCTTATGCTCCAAGTGATTGTACTAATCACTGATAACATTTGGGAATTAACCAACCCTACTCTTTGTCTTATACTATTATGAGACTTCCTCTTAATAGCATGTCCTTTTTGATCCTTTGATCTTCCTCTTGGGGAGAGGCCTTCTTTTTGAGTGACATTGTCAAAGTCTTTACTAATAACCTCAACTTCTTCTTTAGTATAAAACTCCATAGATTTTTGGAAATATCTTCTTCTACCTTTGCTTCATCAAGATTAATCTTTTCATTTCCCAACTTCTCAATTTCTGGTTCATTGTTCACCTTAACCTGTTTATTGAAGTCATCCTCCAAATGATAATTAGTATCTTCTAGGTCCAATTTGTATTGTTTCTTTCCACGTGTTGAGGTTCTTGTTCCTCTACCGAGGCCTCTTTTATGGTTTGTTGATTTGTGAATATCTGATTATGATCAACTGTGATCAAATTTGATTTGTAGGATCTAAAAAGATCTACCAAAGCCAGATCTGCATATTTTAGGAAATTAGATTAGTTGAAATCATCCCTTAATTCTCAAATCCCCTAGAGTTATGGAAACAATTTCCTACTTTATTTCTTTCTCTGTACTATTAATTTATACCTCTACCGATGAATAATATTAATTCAGTCTAGTACCAAAACTTTTATGGTATTAGAGCTGACATATTCTTGTGTTATTCATAACAAAAATAACATTAATTTGGCAATGTCACATAGCGACATCAATAAAAGCCTAGAGTTCTGGTTAAAAAGTTCTCGTCGAGACATCAATAAACCAAGGTGGCTGTCACGATCCAAAATCCCACCTTGTGGATCGTGATGCCACCTAGTCTCTAAAACTAGGTAAGCCGATCACTTACAATAGTTTAACCAAGTAAAATATGATATTATGAAGTAGTGTTTAATATAAATATGAAAATAAAGGTGATACAAGCCTACACAGTCATAATCACAACAAATCCCCAACACTAGGTTGTATAGATCACAAACTCTAGTTGAATACATACAAATGACTCAAAATACAATACTTTACGAATTAAGAGTTGACAATATAATGTAAGGAAATGATTCCAAGGAACTGCAACAATCAAGTAGCTCTACCTTGAATCCTCACGATCAAGTAGCTCTTGTTACCGGGACCTACTATCTCCAACACCTGGATCTGCACAAAATGTGCAGAAGTGTAGTATGAGTACACCACGGTCGGTACCCAATAAGTATCAAGACTAACCTCAGTGGACTAGTGACGAGGTACAAATCAAGACACTCACTAGTCAAATATCAAACTAACAATAGAAAGAATAACAGAAAACTACAATTGTAATCTCATCAGTAGGAGCGATTACCACTTTGAACAAATAAAGGTCACATTCCGACAATAAATTATCAAATAGAATCACACACACGATACCTTGTGCCCACTTTATCAATCACCCTCGCACATCAAAGACCTCATTCCATAATATAGGTCACACTCATATGACAAAGACCTCGTGCCACAACATATATCAAAACTGCACGAAAAAGACCTCGTGCCACAATGTATACCAAAACAACACGATAAAGACCTCGTGCCACAATGTACATCACAGCCGCACGACAAAGACCTTGTTTCACAATGTATATCACAACTGCATGGAGACCTCGTGCCACAACATATACAATATCCGCACGGCAAAGACTGTAGGGCCCCATAAATCATTCACCTAGAACCTGGGGTTTCGTGGTGCTGAGGTAGACTAATATGTTTGATAATTATAGAAATTCTCTGCGGCAAGCAAGCTCGCCGCGGTACAAACTATTGGGTTGAACAGTGCATCAGGGAGTTTAAGGAAGAATTTTGCAGAGCATGGGCATTTCTGTGGTCCACTATGAGGCCACATAATCACTCTGCGGATTGCAGATCGACGGCAGAGTGCAACAAGACTTGAACCAATTTTGAAGACCATTATGCGGTCGCATAATCATTTTGCGGGCCAGTCAATCCATCACAGAACCAGCATGAAGATCCCTGGAGGAAGATTCCCGGTGCATTATGAGACCGCATAACCGTTCTGCGGGCCGCATAACAGCCGCAGACCTGACCAGGCCTGCCAAATTTTTGGGATCATTTTAGTGGTCCCCTTTGCGGGTTGCATTTTCATTTTGCAGTCTGGTCTGCGACCATGGACCCGGTTTCGTAAGTTTCTAAAAATTTCACCCGATCCCATTTTTATAAAAAAGACTTGGGGTTATTTTAGAAGGTTCAAACTGCCATTTTAGAGAGAGGAAAGTGCTCTAGAGTGAGAGGAGGAATCCCTAAGCATTCGTTCATCAATCCTTGCCCATGTCTTGGAGAATTCACTAGGAAAACTTGCAAAGTTGTCTTCTAAAGAGGTAAGGTTCTATTCATAGTCTTCAATTTCGAGTTCTGGGTAGAAGATGGGTAATGAGGAGTGTGATTCTTTGGTATAAGAGCGTTATTTATGCGTGCATGTACCAACAAGATTTGTGGGTAGGTTGTTGATCTCAAATGGGTAAACGTCGGATTGTGGGATGAAGGAATACACCATAGAAGAACCTTGAAACCTTAATTCCCACTTAGTGTTTGATAAAATGCTTAAATAAGCTAAACCCACATATATCTTACTAATTATGGTTCATTTTTATTATGTATCTATATAGATCGAAGTTGCTATGATTTCCTAAATATTGTAGTAATTTATGAAAAGTTCAAAGCAAGGTATGTTGCCAAAACTTCTCTCTTAGAATTGAATCCCATGATATTCTCATAAGTCTCAAGTATGACGGGCCAATTTCTTATTTCTCATGTCCCGAGTTATTCATTATAAACTTGACTATTCTAAATAAACTTTGTGTCAAAAGATATAGGTTCAAAATGTATTCCGAACACTCTTATCATATTGGATTATCCTTCGGGAATGTTTTAAATGTGACCAATGTGCCGAAATATTATGAATTCAAGCATGTTTCATTGCAAGTTATTATGCAAAATTATGGAAAAAAAATAAATGTGCCTAAGACTATTATTTGTTCATATGTGTACTAATGGTCTTGGTTAGAGATGCCTTGTTGTTGATAATCCATGATGATGTTTGAAAGTGATAGGGGTGAGCATGAAATAAAAAATACGACCAAAGTACCAAGAATGATATTTTATTTGTGGCCACTAGTGCCAATGAAATAGAAAGACATGTGAAAGATTATGAAATGAGCTAAAAAAAATCCTTTATACATAATAAGCATTTTGGGAGTATCCTTAGTCACCGAGGAAGGGTAGGTCATAATAACCTAACCCCGAAACTACATGTGCCGGTGTAGGAGTGATTGAGGGGTAAATCCTCGTACTTATGTGTTGAGGATATTCCCCTTAACTGGGATGAGATTGATGTGTTGGAATTATTTTCCTTAATTGGGATGAGATGATTGCTAGCGGAGTGTGATGTCAATCCGCACGGCATTCTGGTGAGACGACCTAGCCGACAGGGTCGAGGTCAGACACCATGTCGCACACATGGTGGTGATTATGATTGTGATTGTGATTGGATGTCTTTGGGTGAGACGGCCTAGCCGATCGGGCCATGATCGGACTCCGTGCTAAAGTAACAGTGTTATATCGGCACTAAAGATCTCCCAACTTAAAATATTGAAATTTACTTGAAAACCTATCTTGCTCCTAACTTAATGCTTTGGTATTGTTTGAGGCTTCCATGGCTCCTATGATTGTTTGTCCTTGTATTGATACTCGTTCTATGAAGTGGGTGATTAGTCTTACATACTAGAACTATTCCATATGTACTAACATCCTTTTTGCCGGGGGCACTTCATCTTTAATGGATGCGTGCGGTTTCACAATAGGCGGTCATTGATCAGTGATAGGGGTATACCCTCTTCCCAGCCAACTTGGCGAGCCCCACTTCATTTCGGGGTCATGTATCTTTTGTTCCTTGTGTATTATAATTTGAGGTAAAGCCTTTCTGGCACTATCATAGCACTCTTTTGTATCTGTTAGAGGCTCCGTAGACATAGTGTGGGTTATATATTAGACTTTGGATAGCCAAACAAAAGATGTTGTAACTATATCACTGTTTCCACTTATAAACTATGAATATGTAATATAATATTTTGGAGACTTATAACTGACGTAACGAATGGTAATGAATTGGTGTTGATCACATGATCTTCTCGTTGTCGAATTAACGTAATATATCTTCTCTTTATTCATGGGTAAGTTCGGGTGGAAAGCATCTAGTAGGATTGCTTGACCGGGTTATCTCTGTTGACCGCCAGTCGCACTCCCCGAGGTCGGTGTGTGATAAAGACCTCGTGCCACAATGTATATCACAACCCGTGTCAGCTATCAATAACTAGTCCAAGAGAAATTTATCGAGAATCGAATAAAGTAATGTATGATAACAACTTTATTTTTATTTCATTCTGTTATGTCACCAACAACTCAACAAATTATGACATAAAGACTCCACGTAGGTGAATTTACCTTGGCAATCAAATCATCATGTAAATGACAGAGACACAGATTAGCACATTGGTAACAACACAACAAAACACATAGAAATGTATGACACACACAGGAAGTCATACTACCACACAAACCTCATCAATAATACGCCCCCATGCCATCACATGTTCCCCCAAATAGCCCCACTTGTCTTGTCGCGTGCACAACAATTAAGTAAACGCCCACCTATCTTTTCACACGCGCATCAACAATTATCCCACTTTGTCTCGCCACTTGCGCAAATCTGCCAACGCAGTGCACAAGGACAATCAATAAAGGAAAGTGGATGGGTGGTCAACATATAATATGAATTCAGCTAACCCAAATAGCAACAATTTCACAAACACCCAACATGGCCAATTAAAGAAATAAAATCCTAAAACATGATCTCTAACATGGAATAAAGATTCAAGTAATCATCCACAGTAGGAAAAAAGGTAGTGTAGTGATCTCTAACATGGAATAAAGATTCAAGTAATCATCCACAGTAGGAAAAATGTAGTGTAGAGATCTCACAATCACAACAAGGTAATAAGGGCAACCTCGAGTCATATCGAGTGAAAATCATACATATGACCGTGTATACACTCATCACATTGTGTACACGTCATTTCACATAGTCACAATTGAGCAAAGCCTATCCTAAGAGGTAATTTCCTCAAACAAAATTAGGCAAGATACTTACCTCAAAAGCCCTCAATTAGTACTCTAAAAATGCTTTTCCTCTAAAATCCACCTCTGCTTGGACCAAATATAACCAAAATCAACTTCATAACACCAAACAATGCAAGAGATACCACATTCAATTAATAAAGTTAAGATATTTACAAAATTCCCCTAAAGTCAACAAAAGTAAACTCCGGGCAGCCCGATCAAAATCCGAGTCGAAAGTAGATCATGACTAACCATAGCCCACGATTCCAAATATGTGTTTGATTTTCAAACTCAAGTTCAATTCGATTCTCAAATCTCAAATTTTAACTGTTAAAAATGTAGTATAATATAACCAAAATTTCTCTTCAAATCTCTTGGTTTAGATGTTAAATCTCTTAAATAATCATGTTATATAATCAAAATTGAGTTAAAATCACTTACCCAATGAATTTGTATGAAAATACCGTCCTAAGATTTCCTCCCACTAAGTCTAGGGCCTAAAATATGATAAATGAGACAAAGTACCGAAATACACATCATATAACTTGCTGCAGATGTCGCATATGCGAACCTCGCAAAAGCGAAAAATGGTTCAAAAAATCGACCCCTGACAGTCAGTGCTAATGTCACATTTACGACAAAATAATTCGCAGATGCGAAGTTTCTTCCCCCCAGTGGGCCATCGCAAAAGCGACATTTTACCCGCAAAAGTGAACACCCAACTTTCGGCAAATTTGATGCTTTCCTTGCAAATGAAAGGTCCCTTCCCCAGCATCCCTAAGTCGCAATTGCGACTATACCTCCACAAATGTGATGGTCGCATTTGCGACCTCCACATCGCAAATGGGAGGAAACCAGAATTAGCACACTCAGTCTTAACAAAAACAATCCGAAACCAATCTGAAACTCACCAGAACCCAGGGGCTCTACAGCAAACTCTCACTCATCTAATCAATACACCAAATAAATCTGGAACCACGAGTCGAACACGAAAACACATAAAAATAACATTGAAACTCAAGAATTGCTAGAAACACAACCATGCGTCCGATTCCTATCAAACCAACTCGGAATAACACCAAATTTTTCAAACAAGTTACAATTGACAAAACAGACCTATTCCAAGTCCCAAAACCAACATCCAAACCGAATAGCCATAAACTCAAACCATGGTCAAACTTAGGAAAATTCTAAACCTTTATATTGCCAACTTTTACCAAAAAGTGCCGAATCAACCTAGGAACCTCCGAATCCAATTACGGGCATAAGCCAAAGTTCAAAATTACCATTCAAACCTAACGAAACCATCAAAACTCTGTTATAAGATCAAATATAAAAAAGTCAAACTTGGTCAACCTTTTAAACTTAAACCTTCTAAAATGAGAGTCGTTCTTTCAAATAAATTCCAAACCTCTCAAAAATTAAAACCGACCATACAATAAAGTCAGAATACATCATATAAAGCTACTCGAGACCTTAAACCACGATGCAATTTCTCCCCCACTTAAATATGCATTCGTCCTCAAACGTGCAATGAGTCATTTTGAAGCAATCAATCACTATATAAACTCACCATACACATATACACGATTATCTTCTTGCTTGGCATGCCCATTTCTATCATTTTTTTACCAAGTCATGCAGTTCACAACGTACTTTTGGAGAGTAGTGCAACGAGAGTTGTTCACACAGGTTGAGTTGAGTACAACATTCAATCCTCAGACAGACATGCAGTCCGAGCCCACTATTCAGATATTGATGGATATGATATGTGCCTGTGTTATGGATTTCGGAGGTTCATGGGATCAATTTCTTCCATTAGTAGAGTTTTCCTACAAACACTGTCACGACCCAAATCGTAGGGCCACGACTTGCACCCGGTGCCTACTCAACCGAGTGCCACGTACCTTATCCTTCTTTACTATAAGACTCGTCACGAGTCGGCACAGGTTTCCCGACATCCTCATAAAACAAAATAACATATATAGAACGTGACTCGGCAATACTCCAGGAGGAAGTGAAGCTCACTAACCAAAAGCTGATATCTGGAGGCAACCTATAGTGGAGGGCCTCACCTCGCCTATCTACTCCTGCGTGGCATGAAGCACAACGCCCCAGAAAAAGGGACGTCCATACGAAGAATGTACCGAGTATGTAAGGCAGAAATGAAACGTAATAATAAGACACTATCTCGGTGAGGGAAAAGAGTCAACTTATAGCCACAAACTTGCTAAGGGCCATAGCGTATACAATAAGACCCATCTCATATATATAAATGAAACTACAGTATAATAGTTCTGATTACATCATTCTCGTGACATTAACTGCCCAACTATCTGTGGTAACTGCCCGACCGGCCGGCCGTAGCGCAGTGGTAAATGTATGACTGCCTGACCGACCGTAGCTCGATGGTAAATTTGTAACTGCCCAACCGGCCATAGCTCAGTGGTAAATGCATGACTGCCCGACCGGCCGTAGCTTGATGGTAAATGTGTAACTGCCCAACCGGCCGTAGCTCGGTGGTAAATATATGACTTCCCGACCGACCGTAGCTCTGTGGTAAATGATGATGCATATAATACCATTATGACCATTAACATCTTTATTGAATGACATAATAAAGAGTTAGGAACATGCTTATGCATGCTTTGAATATCATTTTACAGGAATGAACAACTTAGACCTTCTTAGTTACTAAGAGTAGAACCATTTATGAAATAACATTACATTTACGTATCGTTGCTTGGATCATCCAAAAAGGAAGAAGGGATAGCCTTAACATATCTGAGTCGATTCTCTTGACAATCCTTCCAACACATGTCAAACGCGAGAAAATATGTAACGACGGATCGAAGCAGGAAAAAATAGTATGACATTCTTGAGAAAGATAGTACCGTTCTCTCTTAAAATTGCATCGCATGCTGCTATAGCGCTATGAAATTTTCATACGAATTCATCCTTTACTTAGCACATACCCTCCCCCATAATGATGTAGGAAGATGTTCTTAAAATCTTAGGATGTGGGCCCCACTTTGTGGCTTAGTGGAGCAAAGAATTTCCTTACTATGCCACTTAGCTTTTAAACCAAAGAGTCACCATTAGCTAAGGGCGGCCCTTGGCTGCCACGTTAAAACTTTATCCAAAAATTTGAATTAATTATTTAATCTTCCACTAAAAATTATTAACTACCCAATTATCCACATATTTAAGAATTATCTCAAATTACTCAAAATACTACTCACTTTTAACATACTTTATACTCCTTACTATCATGGTCATGTGGTACCTTGTATGACACTAGCCCATAAATATCTGGTATTATAGCTTGGACCGTATTTTATCACAAATTGCAAAATATCCACGAAACTCATTTTCTTCCATTTGCTTACCCTCTCACCTTCACGAATTTACTTATCACTTCATTGAAATAGCATTAATGCTTATAACCTCAAAAATAATCTTATTCCCGAGTCTACGTCGATTAACTTATGATGAAACTTTAACGTACAAAAACGCGAAATGTGACATCCTTCCCCCTTAGAATTATTCGTCGTCGAATGTTTAAACTTGCGAGATGTACATAACATACTCATCATTTATAAATGTATATACCTTCACGGTCTATACTCCAATAAAACAAATATCGGGCTCTCACGGGGTCCGGTCATCGTCCCTCCATAAAATTACTTCATAGTCCAGTCGTCACCTATGATCCTGTTAATCTATCTTGTAGGTACTGACACCTACTAGTTGTAATCTTACTACCATGGACCGATGCACTCAGTCACTTAACTCTGCCACAATCGAGGGGGAATACCTCGCCAAGAAATCAAGCTGGAGACTATACTCCGCACACTCATATTATCTTGTTTAAGAGCCAAGAACCTGTCTACCCTTGCATGACGAATCTCTGCCGGCAAGTAATGACGCAAGACAGCCCTGAGAACTCTTCCCATACCGCTGGAGGTGCATTTGTCCCTCTAGACAATTCCCAAGTTTCATACCACTGAACCGCAACATCCCGCAATCGGTAAGAGGCCAACTCTACTGACTCAGTGTCTAATGCATGCATCACCCTTAAAGTCCTCTTCATCCTATCAATAAAGTTTTGCGGGTCCTCATCCTTGTTGGACTCGGTAAATAATGGAGGGTCCAGGTTGATGAAGTCTCGAACTCCCGCGCTAATAACCCTATCAACGTAACCAACACCTGTACCTACCTGGCGCTAAGCCTGAGCGGCTACCAATATAGTCAAAAATCCATATCCTCATCATGAGCAATAGGTTCCTTCTCATCTCCTCGGGTGCTGGTGAAATCGGAGAACTATGCAAGGGTGTCACACTTCCCCTCGGGGCCTCGCTCTGGCCAGCACTAGACATTGGTGCTTTACTCATGCCCTCATCTGCCGCTGCTTTACCCTTCTGACTTGCTGTAGCTTTCCTAGTCATAGGCATCGCTGTATATATAAAACAAGTAAAAAGGTCATGCGCTTTATTCCCCATGACTCTTCTCTATTGCATGATCTAATATCAAGAAGGAAGGATAACCGGTCCCTAAATGCCCTGTAGTTTCCTATTTATACAACGTGGTGCACAACACATTTATAAACAAGACTATATTAGACACGGCTTGCAGAGAACCTAGGACAGATCCGCTTTGATACCAAGTTTGTCACGACCCAAATCGGAGGGCCGCGACTAGCACCCGATGCCTACTCAACCGAGCGCCACGTACCTTATCATTGTTAAAACCTCTAAGAATGCATGACCATAATATATAAGTTGGGATAGGGTTCCCGACATCCTCATAAAAAGAAATAACATATATAAAACGTGACTCAGCAATACTCCAGGAAGAAGTGGAGCTCACTAACCAAAAGTTGATATCTGAAGGCAGCCTACAGTAGAGGGTGCTCACCTCGCCTATCTACATCTGCGTGGCATGAAACACATCACCCCAGAAAAAAGGACGTCAATATGAAGAATTTACCGAGTATATAAGGCAGAAATGAAACGTAATAATAAGATACTATCTCGGGGAGGGATAAGGGTCAACTTATAACCTCTGACATGCCGCTGAGGGCCATAACATATAGAATAAGTCCCATCTCGTTTATATAAATGAAACTACTTATAATAGTTCTGACTACATCATTCTCGTGACGTTAACTGCCCAACTAATAAGTGATAACTACCCGATCGGGCATAGCACGGTGGTAAATGGATGACTGCCCGATCGACCGTAGCTCAGTGGTGAATGTGTAACTGCCCAACCGGCCGTAGGTCGGTGGTAAATGCATGACTGCCCGACAAGGCCGTAGCTCGGTGATAAATGTGTAACTGCCCAATCGGTCGTAGCTCGATGGTAAATGCATGACTGCCCGACCGGCATAGCTCGATGGTAAATGATGATGCATATAATACCTTTATGAACATTAACGTTTTTATTGAATGCCTTAATAGAGACTTGGGGACATACTTAGGCAGGCTTTGAATATAATTTTACAGGAATGAACAACGTAGATCTTCTTAGTTACTAAGAGTAGAACCATTTATGAAATAACTTTATGTTTACATATCGTTACTTGGATCATGCCAAAAGGAAGAAGGGATAGTCTTAACATACCTGAGTCGGTTCTCTTGACAATCCTTCCAACGCACGTCAAACGCGACAAAACATATAATGACGGATAGAAGTTGAGAAAAATCTGTATGATATTCTTGAGAAGGATTGTACCTTGCTCTCTTAGAATTGCATCGCACGCTTCTGTAGTGTTATGAAATTTGCATACGAATTCATTCTTTACTTAGCACATACCCTCCCCCATAATGATGTAGTAAGATGTTCTTAAACTCTTGGGGTGTGGGCCCCACTTTGTGGCTTAGTTGAGCAAATAATTTCCTTATTATGCCACCTATCTTATAAACCAAAGAGTCACCATTAGCTAAGGACCTTGGCTGCCACGTTAAAACTTTATCCAAGGATTTGAATTAATTAGTTTATCTCCCACTAAAAATCATTAATTATCCATATAATTATGAATTATCTCAAATTACTTAAAATACTACTCAAATTTACCATACTTTATACACCTTACTATCATGGTCAAGTGGTACCTTGTATGGCAGTAGTCCATAAATATCAGGTATTAAAGCTTGGACCGTATTTTATCCCAAATTGCCAAACTTCGACAGAACTCATTTTCTTCAATTCGCTTACCCTCTCACCTTCACGAATTTACTTATCACTTGTTTGAAATAGCATAAATTCTTTTAACCTCAAAAATAATCTTATTCCCGAGTCTACGTCGATTAACTTCCTACAAAACTTTAACGTACGAAAACGCAAAATGTGACATCCTTCCCCTCTTAGAAACATTCGTCCTAGAATGTTTAAACATGCAAGATGCACATAACATACTTATCAATTATAAATGTATATACCTTCCCGGGCTATACTCAAGGTGTCAGGACATTGTCCCTCTATCAAATTACTTCATAATCTATTCGTCACCTACGATTCTGTTAATCTATCTGGTAGGCACTAAGACCTACTAGTTGTAATCTTAATAATCGGGTTCATACCTTTCTATTGCATTATACTAACTTTCCAAAAATCTTGCGTACTATATGTTGTTTGCTCCCTTAGGCGTTAGAGCTATCAGAGTTCTAATTTCTTAATGTCCTAGGTTACTCCACTCTCCTCCCCTAGTCTACTATCCTCGGGTTCTACTTTGCTTTAAGATAGCTTTGGTTTCCCTCAACCCTCCAGCGTAATGCCATCACTCTTATATTAATCATATTAACTGGCAATTTGTGTTAATAAGATCGAACATTACCCATAGTCACAGTACCTGACACATCATCCGGTGTATCCTCTGGGTCCTGATGCCCTGCCAAAGCATACATGCGGTTTTTACTATGCCGGAGCTAGATGCTCCACCCCTGCCTCTACCTCTACCAGCTGATGCCTGAGGGCCTCCCTCTAGAGGGCGTACTAAATAAGAGGAGACTGTTATAGATCTGGTGGGCTGAACCATCATGCCTCTGTCCTTCATAGGACAATCCCTCATGTAATGACTAGGGTCTCCACTGGTATAGCATACATTAGATCGCTGACGATATTGTCCTGAATGAGCTCTACCGAATTGACTACACCACAGAGGAGGTGCCCTCATCTACGATGAATCCCTCCGATTCTAAAAACCCAAAATTCTCGAGCCCTAACCTGATTCAGAATAGACAAATCCCTCATAATGCGGCCTCTGCAACTGCCGGACACTATCAACAGGATATGGCAGCATAGGATCGCACAGAAAATCTTCAAGTTTCCTAGCAGACCTAGCCTTCTTGCACTAACCCTCATCACGATTATCCTATTACTGCCATTTCCGATCCTCCAAATTCTGAGGAAATATCCATACTATCGAGCCGAGAGAATGTGAAACACTCATTAATCGGGTGCGGCCAAAGTCCTACCACAAACCGATGCACTCGGTCACTTATCTCAGCCACAATCGAGGGGGAATACCTTGCCAAGGAATCAAACTGGAGACTATACTCCCGCACACTCATATTCCCTTGTTTAATAGACAAGAACCTGTCTACCCTTGCCTGACGAATCTCTGCCGGTAAGTAATGATGCGAGAAAGCTCTTGAGAACTCTTTCATACCGCTGGAGGTGCATTTGTCCCTCTAGACGATTCTCGTGTTTCATACCATGAACCGCAACATCCCACAATCGGGAGGTGCATTTGTTCCTCAGTGTCTAATGCATGCATCACCCTCAAAGTCCTCTGCATCCTATAAATAAAGTTTTGCGGGTCCTTGTCCTCGTTGGACCTGGTAAACACTGGAGGGTCCAGGTTGATGAAGTCTCGAACTCTCGTGCTAATAACCCTGTCAACATAACCAACACTTGTACCTACCTGGCACTGAGCATGAGCGGCTACCAATACAGTCAACAATCCATATCCTCATCATGAGCAATAGTTGGAGGTACTGGGTTCCTCCTCATCTCCTCAGGTGCTGGAAAAATCGGAGAACTATGCGAGGATGTCACACTACCCCTCGGGGCCTCACTTTGGCCCTCACTAGATATTGGTGCTCTACTCATGCCCTCATCTGTCACCGCTTTACCCTTCTAACTAGCTGTAGCTTTCCTTGTCATAGGCATCGCTGTATATATAAAACATGTCAAAGGTCAAGGGCTTTATTCCCTACGACTCTGCTCTATTGCATGGTCTAATATCAAGAAGGAAGGGTAACTGGTCCCTAAATGCCCTTGATTACCGTGAAAATGGTAATAACAATTAAATTTGATTATAGGACTCTAAAAATACGTTATCGATTTTTATGCTGGTTGTTAAGCAGTTGATACTATGTGTGAGACTTAGGAACGAGATAAGAGTTAAGAATAAGGTGATAACCAAACAAATAGGTTAACAATCGGGGCCTCGAGCTTGTCGATTCGGGGGCCTCGAGGCTGATTCCGGTGCTCGGCTGGGAGCTGTTGAAGGCAGTTGAAGAGCAACTAACAGTTATAATAAAATCAACGAAGGCTCTTTATGGCCAATGATAAGCAATAAATGATAAACAATAATGAAGATAATAAATGTTAACAATAAATGAGATAACGAGACCAAGAGAAAGTGTTAGAGAGAAGAGAGAATGTTCTTGTGTATTTTATATGGAGCAACAGATCCTCTACAAATGACAAGGGTTCCCCTTTATATATGAGGGAGAACATAGTACAAAAGCATTAATTACAAAGATATGGGGCAGGTATAGCCACCTACTGCCCAGATACGTATTCAGACTAGTACACTAGGCTTTGTCAGCTCTAGTCACGTGCCTTGGGTACTCCACCTTGAATCACCGAGATCGGTGATTCACATTGTCCCGGGGCCGGTATTACTCATAACGTCCTAAAGTCGTACTATCTCGAAATCGACCGTCGAGGATTCTCGGAGACGAACACTAGAAGCCCTCGAGATGCCGTGATGCTCGTCGAGGATTCTCGGAGTCGAACACTGGAAGCCCTCGAGATGCCGTGATGCTCGTGAAATCGGTCCATCGATTTCTACCGTATACAGATAGTCCCCGCGTTTCTTAGAGTGGAACGATGAGATACGACTTTGATATCCATCTCTTCGAACTTCCCTGATGATGTCATATTGATGTCGTAAGCCTTTGTGATAACTGGGACGTCCCGTCAGTCCACTTTTTCAGAATTATTCACTGCACTGTCGACCTGTATTCTTCAAAGTAATAATATCATCGTCAGTCCATTTTTCAAAAGTGCATTGATTGCTTCTGCCGATACGTCGTTCAAAGACATTGATGGCGCCGTCGGTTACGTTTTCCAGAGAGTGTTGATTGTGTTTGTATGTTATGCTCCTCTTTTTCTATAAATGGGAGCTTTCTTGAATCAATTCCTCATCCAAGTGCTTTCTAATAGCCTCTCACCCCTTTCTTCTCTTTATCCTCATTCGTTATTCTTCATGTTTGAGCCCTGTAGTCTTTTCCTAAGGCTTTCCCTTACTGAGCGAGGTTACCTCGGCTTGTTGTTACTGTTGTTGTTATTGTTGCTGCTATTGTCATTGGCTCAAGGTGACTAGATAGGGGGGCCAACTTCTTCCAATTTAGGAGGATGTTTGGACTCTACACCGCTGCTCGGGAGGGCATTCGGACTATACACCGCTGCTCACCTCCCTACTTCGGCCTGGTGTGGCACTTCATCCCCTTTGCCTCTCAAGGGATGAAATGGCACAACCGGCCGCTTAACTTTCACGACACAATGTCCCAAGAAGTGGACATAAAGTAGCCGTGCAGGTAGAGCCGGCGCCTGCCAAATCCCCTATTGGGCCGTGGTTTCCTCGGCCTGATAAAAGCATTTGGCCTTTGGCGGGCTATGGCTCTTTTCTCTGCTTCTTCTGCATCACTTTCCTCTTCTTCATCTTCTCCTTTGATGATGCTACTTTGGAGACGGAGATGAGATCGTCGAGGAGGCGATGCTCGAACATACTTCCGCCGAGGATGCTCCCCGGAGAGTAGGCTAGGCTCTAGGCTTGAATTACATGTGTACATCTTTTTGCTTCTTTGCTTCTGTGTAAGGACCCCTCGTGGGCTTTATAACTGTGTCTATTAATGGAAAAGATGTTTCTTCAATTGGTTTCTGTTGTATGATATATTTCCCCTTATCAATGCTTGTGAAGAATCTGAGTGCTTGACCCCGCCGATCGGTACAAATATCGAGCCTGAGGGCGAATGTTTCTTTTGAGTTTGATAGATTAACGCGTCTCACTGCAGAATCCTCTGTCGTTCCTTAGACCGAGCCCGAATTGGACTGATAAACTCGGGTTGCCGGGACTCTGGCTTCGAGTTGAATAAGAGTAGGGCTTCGAATCCTTGGACTGAGGTTTGGCCTTCGGACCCGGCGGTAATCTTCGAGGGAGGAATTTTGCTCGGAGGTCCGAGAATAGAGACCGCCTTTAGGCTTTCGGGAGCAGTCCCTGAGTGGGGGTTCGCTCGAACCCGAGCCACCTGGGAACTCATTTTGAACTTAGTGTAGATAGCTTTAAAGCGTTGTAGATAGATCCCGGATGAGAGTTTACCCGGATCTAGATGGTACCCCGGGACCAAACCCACATGAGCGGGGTTTAAGCACTTATTTTCTTCTTGAGAGAAGCCCTCGAGATCGGGTACCATCTCGGAACTTGTAATGACATTGATGGCTTCCTAGAGCCAATCTCCCTTTTATGGAGGTCCTCGAGGTCGGGTACTACCTTAGGACTTGTAATTATGCCAATGGCTTCTTGGAGCCTAGCTTCTTTTTGATGGAGGTCCTCGAGGTCGGGTACCACCTCGGGACTTGTAATGACGCCAATGGCTTCTTGGAGCCTAACTTCTTTTTGATAGAGGTCCTCGAAGTCGGGTACCACCTCGGGACTTGTAATGATGCCAATGGCTTCTTGGAGCCTAACTTCTTTTTGATGGAGGTCCTCGAGGTCGGGTACCACCTCGGGACTTGTTTGGTGCGGGGGTCTCCGACCCTGAAACGTCACACGACGCTTGTCAAACGAGCGATATGGCTGTAAAGTGACCGAGGCGACCCCGCCGGCACATCTTTCCAAAGTGATTTCTGCCAACATTTTAACAAGCCTCTGAGGCAGGCGGATCGTTGTCGCTTTTTCCATATATAGGGTTGCTTCAACCCTTTTGGAGATTCCAGCATTTTGAGAAGTTATCATTTTTTAGGCTTTTCATTATTTCACTATTGACGCTCTGGCCTAAATTCCCGCTCCAGTTCTACGATTTCGCTGTAGTCATGACTGCTACATCAGGATCCGTTTGGCAGGGAGGAGAGGGTTCCGCCTCCGGTTCTCGACGAGCCGGCCCGGAGCATTTTGCTTTGAGAGGGAACGTTTTTTCAGAAAAGTGTCCTGATGCTCAGGATCAAAGGGAGCATACCTTGAAGTTTACTTCTTCGATAGGAGAGGGATACCTTGAGTCGGTGAGGAAAGACTGTGGATGGGGGGAAAAGGTAGTACTGCAGGTACCTTCCCCGGATGAGCGTATTACGGACCGTAACGAGGGGTTTCTGAATGTGCTTACGTATCCTTTCACGCTGGGCCCCCTTGATAGGGTCGTGATTGATTTCTGTCAGAAATACAGAGTCACCTTGGCGCTGATTCAGCCGTCATTTTGGCGGATAGTATTGATGATGAGGTTCCTTGCGGAGAAAGTAGGGCTTGAATTCACGCTCACTCACCTTATTTGGTTGTACCGACCTTTTACCCATCGGGGTATGATAACTTTACGACGCCGGTCGGCTACGCCTTTCGTCGTTGATGACGAAAAAGACGGAGATCGGGAGTGGATGAGTCGATTTGTCCAAGTGCGGACTGTTGATATAATCCCCGTGGAGTTTATGCCATTCCCTAAGGAATGGAATTATACACGTAAGTGGTACACCCGTGCCTTTGTAGCTTTTTATTTACGGCGAAGGAGTGTTCCATAAATGTTCTTTCTTTTCATTTTCTGCAGCAATTACGTGGAAGCTGCGCGAGGTCCCTGATCTGCCAAATTGGGCTCGGGAGTTGGCGGCCTACTCGACCCGCGGCGAGCGTAAATGGTGAGCTTTGTCTAGGGGCCGATGGGAGGCAAAACATCATGGTATGTGCTGTGCGATTCGCTCCCTTCCCTTTTCTCAGTTGGAAAAGTGCTCTCTCTTTATGCGTACTAACCCTATTATTGTAGGAATCGGGGAGCCTTCTGAGGCGAGGCCGTGACCCTTTTGAGAGGGAGAAGGGTTGCTAGCTTCTAGGCCAAAGAATGACAACAATAAGCAGAAGGTACCTTTGCAGGGCGATGGTGCTCAAAGCAACGTGAACCTGGACCGGGGGCCCAGAGTGAAGGTATCGACTGAGCCTGTCATGCCCGTGATTTCTGGTTTTGGAAAGGCAGTTTCTTCTCCACTGTCGTCCTCTTTTCCCGTCGGAGGTGATTCGAGGGATACTCGAGACCCGAAATCGTATGTACCGAGCGATCATGCCCCGACCGGGTCTACCCTTTCGGAGCTAAGGGAGCCGAGTTAGCAGATGTGTGCTCGACCTTTGTGGAAGCCCAGCGGCTTCACTATGCAGTGAGTTTTGGCACAGGCCCTCCGAGTTTCATGCTTTCCTTCCTTATTGAGTTTTCCTTTGTGGGCCTTTGACAAGCTTAAGTCCGAGCTGCTTCGCTGCGAGGCCAGGCTGTGGGAAGTTCTAGATGGGGATAAAACCCTTAGGCTCCTTTGTGATGAAAGGGAAGTCGAGCTGGCACGCTTACAGTATGAGGAGAGTCGGAGCTTGAACTAAGAGAGCTATTTGAAGGAACAGGTAGTTTTTGTTTCGAGCGAGTGTGCGTTCTTTCTTCTAGCTCCTGAGGCTAATGTTTCGTTTATTTCATTTACAGAAAAAGACGGAGGACCTGGAGCGCCTTCGGAATAAAGTTGGTCGAGTCAAGTGCTAGTATGACGAGTTAAAGGCTCGGGCGGACGCTCAGGCTTTGACGGAAAAGGGGGCTCAGGGCAAAGCCTCTACTTTTGAGGTTCAACTTTGCTTAGCTCGTGATAATAACTTGGTTCGAACAGACCTGATTACAAAGCTCGAGTCCGATCTTTTGAAGATAAAGGCCGAGGTTTTGGATTCCCGGGCTGAAGCTGTAATGAGTCGAACTAAGGCCGACCAGAAAGTGGAGGTCTATTCGAAGGATGTTGTCGATGGTCAAGCTGAGCTGAGGAGGATCCTCAACCGCGAAGATAGGATCAAAGAGTATGCTCGTTGCAAGTCTCGAAGAAAGATTCTCGAGGAGATCCGTGCTAGGGGTTTTGTCCTCTTGGAAGAGTTGGCGCGAGCGAGGGCGGACGAGCGTGATGCTCGGTTACTTCTGTCTTATACCGAAGAAAGCGAAGATGAGGCCTACAAGCTGTAGCTCCCCAAGGGGGGGGGGACATAGATTTTTCCATCTGTATATAGCATTTTCAAAGCATGTTTGTAGATGGAGATCGCGTTTTTCCGTATTATGTGTATAAAAGAATACCTTGCTGCTTTACTTCTTCTTTATCTCTTTCTGTCTCAGATTTGGCTAGGTGAACTGGTCTTTGAGTTGATAGGAATCCTTAGACTCGCGATATGGCCCTGAGGCTCATTAGGCTGGCCCGTAGGCTTTTATGTACTTGGCCGATGTGAGCCTTTAGGATAAGCTGGCGTTTGAGCTCTTATGCTTTTGTTTTTCGATCAACTAATTTGGGTTTAGTCTCCGAGTCAGGTTTCGACTCGAGCTCATTTGACCCTCAAGCTTTTCGTATTTGTGCGGGCTGGCGACAATGGCTCTTACGCCTTGGGTCGAAGCGACCTTTTAGTGTAAGTTTGCGTTTGAGCTCTTACGCTTTTGCTCTTGGGCATTTTAGTTAACTGTTTTGGGTTCAGTCTCCGAATCGGGTTTCGACTCGAGCTCATTCGACCCTCAAGTTTTGATTTTTAAGCTGGCGACGGTGGCTCTTACGCTTTGGGTCGGTGCGACCGTTTATGTGGGCTGGCGACAATGCCTCTTACGCCTTGGGTCGATGCGACCTTTTATGTAGGCTTTATTTTTCCCTCGATAAGGATTTTTTGAAAGTGTTTGCCTAACTCTTCGATGGTTTAACAAAAATGTCGATTGCAAGTCATTATATGGCGATGATCGAGCACCTCGGGAGGTTTGGCTCGGAGGCTGAGTATCTCGAAGCCAGTGTTTAGGAGCTGACATGGTCGAAATTCTTTTGCCTATGTCGATGGTAGCCTATTTAACCAGTTATTTTCGAAGTAGATTCGAAGTAATTGAAGGCCTGTTTTGTAGTGACGGTCGGGCGTCCCCGAGTCGCATTAGTTTGGCTGGTACAGCCTTGTGACCGTAGTCTTTTGTGTTTGGCCGGAGCCATTTTTGATCCCGAGTGATGTAGTTTCAGCGTCTATATCTAGGGTATGCCTTTTAGGGGTCATACAAGTTCGACATATAGCCTTAACTTTGAGATCGGGTTCATGCCTTTAGTAAGGTCTTACAAGTTTTACATGCCTTTGAGGTCTTACAGTTTGGATACTTGGTAGAAGTATGGTTCATGCCTTGCTTGAGGTCTTACACATATTTTCACTTGGTAAAAGTGTGGTTCATGCCATGCTTGAGGTCTTACAGATATTGTCACTTGGTACAAGTGTGGTTCATGCCTTGCTTGAGGTCTTACAGATGTCATCGTTGCTTTATGTAGGTCTTACAAGATCGAGTCTGCTCGCTCGGGGTCATTTGGCCTTGGGTTTTTGATAGGTGACGATTAGCGACAGTCCCCGAGTTATCGAGGATTTTTCGGCTCGGGAGCCATTGCGACGGATGTAGACATGTTATTTTTGACCCTTCCCAAGATTTTTTATATTTTAGCATGTAAATATTTAATGTAGGCCTAATATAGCTATTTCAGCCATTTTTGACTTCATTCCTTTATTTTCGTCATAAAAATGGAAAATTACAAAAAATATTTTAGCTTACGTATCTTTCATAAATTTAAATAATAATTATACAAAAATAGTACCTTATTTTTATCTTTACATAATCTTGAAAATACAAAAAATATATAATAGTTTCATGTTAGATTTTGCATTGTGTAGTATTTTTATCTTATTTAAAAGGAGTCAATTAAGGTGTTGGATCACAATTTTAAGAGTTTTAGAGCCCAATTCTTGGCCCAATTCGGATTAGTCCATTAAGCCTAGGAACCCCTCTAGACTCTTCTTTGGAACAAAAAAAAACACCCTAGGGACTTAACACAAAAGATCTAGGGACTAATTGACAAAATACACAAAATAAACCCTAAACCAATAGATATATAGGGGGACATCAGCGCAGCTTTTGAGAGAGGTAACAAAAAATGGAGACCCCTTCCCCTTGAACGTCTGCTTCTTCATTAGAGAAGCACAAAACACCCCTCGAAGGAATCCGGCGACTAGAACACGCACAAAAATCGTCGCCCGTCCCTGCTTCTTTTCCACCCCGTCGTTCACACCACCCAACGACCACCCATCAGCCATACGACCACCATACGACAGCGCCGGAAATGCCATGAAACCCGTTTGAAATAACTCCAAAACACAGTCACGATTCAGCCACTCATACAAAAACAAAAATACTCTGTTTTCTTCTTGCATTTTCATGATTCTCGTCTCAAAAATCAGAGCCGTCGTTCTCTGATTTTCGTTCCAAAGTGGAGGTCATTTGAGATCGCGTACGGTTCGAAAGCTCTTGTACTGATTCGAGGTTATCACCGGGCTGTGGTTGAGGTTCCGTCCTCCGGTCACGTAGCATCGTCGCGTTTTTCCGAGATAACAGAGGTCAATCCTTTCTTCTCTTTCAATGTTGTTTCGTATTAGTTCTTATACCCTGTTAGCATGAAATTTTGTGTAGAATATTGTTGTTTATAAAATATATTGAGTTGAGGAGGAAACTTTGTATTAACATGTCTCTTGCTTTCTCTACATCTTCCATTACTGTATTGGTAATCACTTTTGTGTAGATTTTGTTGGGTTCTTATTCTGTTAGTAGATGTCTAATTCAATTGTTATACATAGTGAAGTAGCTTAAAAGGCGTGTATGTTTGTTATAAATTGGATTCACGTTTATGTATTAATGAAGCCTTTGTTATTGTTGTTTTCTTCTGATTCGTGAAATGAAGTATGCAAAGCTCTGAGATTTAGCTTCTGCTTGTNTGTTTGTAATAAATGTTATAGTAATCTATTCGAATTTTTTGGCTTAGTTCTCTAGCTAACGCAAGCAGCAGTAGTGCATTTTTGCGGAATCTCTGTTCATTAGTTATGCCAATTTGGCCATTTGGTTTGTCTTGTAAAAATTAGAAGCTGGAATGGATGTGAAGAATTTAGTTTGTGAAGTTTAAGCCTCCTTAATTAATAAGTTGGCCTTAAAATGAAAACGAGGTGCGCTGCGCCAAGCAAATTCATAAATAGCGTGGCCCTCTTAATTGTTTTCATATTAAAATACTTAGAATTCGGGACGTGCCATTTAGCGAATTTTCATGGCCTCCCGCAAAGTTAGTTGTTTTAGGCGCGTTGTTTTAATAACTTACCTTCCTAAGCTCGGGTGTGCATTTCATGTGACCCAAATCCAAATCTTAACAACGTTAAATAAAATGTGTCTCAGATTGCGTTCATGTGACGTGGTCCAAAGATGTGTTTTAGATGACGTTGAAATCTTCCTTAAAATAATTAAAAGCGGTTTTAAAGTTAAAAGGCACATAGGTTCAAAAAGTTCTAAAATCAGATAATATGCCAATAATAGCAGTTGAGCGACCGTGCTAGAACCACGAAACTCGGGAATGCCTAACACCTTCTCCCGGGTTAACAGAATTCCTTACCCGGATTTCTGGTTCGCGGACTGTAATGCAGAGTCAATCCTTTCCTCGATTCGGGATTTGATCCGGTGACATGGGACACCATAAATCTCCCAAGTGGCGACTCTGAATCTTTAAATAAAATAATCCTGTTTCGATTGTCACTTCAAGTTGGAAATAACTCCCTTTTATTATACCCCTTCCGGGGGTGTAGTAAAAACGAAGGTGTGACAGCTCTGGCGACTCTGCTGGGGATAAGAACCCAGAACTTTTGGTTCAGGGTTCAGAATTCAAGCTTAGATAAATTGTTATATTTGGCTTTATCCGATTTTGTTACATGTTTGGGCCTAATGTGCTAAATGTTGCTTTTACTGCTTTGATATTCTGTGAACTGTATATAAACTGCTCCGAAACCTTTCCTCTCTCTGAGTCTTCTTAATCATGGAGAAGGGTGCACTTCGTGTAGCTTCTCTTCTGTTAGAGTCAATTCCCAAATTTAGAACGAGGTTCGGACAAGTTGCAAAGCCGGCGAAGCTTCTGTATTCCCGGTACGCTGCCCCCCCCCCTGGCTCGAGTTGTCCGCTCGGGTAAGCCAGGTCTAGAACAATAACCCCAGGTTTTTAAACCTAGAATAACTCAGCCTCATGCCGGATCCCTCATGTGCATATGACTTAGGGGACTCAACACAGGGGTTGGGTCCGCCTAGGACAGGTGTACCCAAAATAACAGACCATCTTGATGCATCCTATGTGCTACATGTTGCATTTATTCAAGGGTAAAAGGGTCATTTGGCAGACCAAGGATAGCTGAGGGCAAATAAAAAAAAATCAGTGAAAAATGAAAAAAAGAAAAAAAGAGAGAGTGATGTGTGAAGATAAAGTGAGTGGGGCCCAATTATATTTTCTGTCACATTTTGTTGAGGGAAAAAAAAGAGCTTGAAAAATTGAAAAAGATTTTGCACTTTTATCATTTTTCAAAAAATCAAAAAAAAAAAAAAATTAAAAGGAAAAAGAAAATCCAAAAAAGAATTTGCATGTTTCATCATTTTCAAGGAAAAGACAAATTTTTTTTTCTCTAAGTTAGTTGTTTTTTTTAATTTTTTCCCGTATTCAATCTGCCCGAACTACGCATACCTGATTCTCGTCTTTCGGGGCGTGATACGTAGGCAACCCACATAGGGTCCGGTCTTCCTAGTAAGCTTAGGTTCTTGGCTTTGCGGGGTCTTAGCCAAATTTTGCACTTCTAGCCATCTTTTGGCCAAAATAAACCATTTTACAAAAAATAGCCTAAACCATGTCTTGCATGTGTCTAGTAGGGAATGTTATTGTCTCACATAGTGTTGGTTTAAGGTTTCTCATACAGGTGTGGATTTACTTACCGGAGTTTGAGCATGACAGATACCCTAGGGCCACTGCATTCAGAAGTTGCTTGAGGAGATTTTTATTTTATTTTAATGTCGTCTTTTACTTTCTAGTTTTATACAGTAATGCCAAGTCTTTTGTTATTGTATTTTCTGCTTTATATTTGAGAAAATGTGCTGTAACTCAAAAATCCAAAAAAAGAGATGTTGCATTTTATATTTCCGTTATAAGTTTTCTTTAGAATACTAATTCTAGAAATGAAAAAAAAATTTTGAGGTTGTTTTTCCTTTAGGCAATTAATATCTAGGACTTAAAATGAATTGTTTTTATGTTTCCTTTAAGTATATTAGGACCAAAATTCAAAAAAAAAAAAAGAATTTTTTTTAGTACTTCTTTGAAAGCTTTCTTTAAGGTGTTAATTCCAAAATCCAAAAAGATTTTCTTTTGAGGTGTTCCTTTGGGAAATTAGTGAAAATGAAAAAAAATAAATTATTTTCATTAGAACTTTAGGATATTGTACATAGAAGAAAAAAGAGAACATACTTGATCTTTGGTTTATTTTCAGAGTTTCTCTTTTAGGCAATCAAAATTGAAATCCAAAAATATTTTTTATTGCTTGTTTCGAAATCTTGCGTCAGGATATCAATTGAAAATTCAAAACACTTTTCTGTGATTTATTCTTTAGATTTTTCTTACCTAAAAAAGAATCAAAAATATTTTCTCTTCTAGGATATTCGTTAATAGAGTATTTGTTACAAAGAAAAAAAAAACATGCCCGTTAAGCTCGAGTTTAGAATATGTTATAGAACATTAAGTCTAGAAAATTCAAAAAAAAAAAAATTTGCTTCTTTTTATTTCTCTTTTCTCATCAGAGTAGTCATTAAGGTAAAAAAGAAAAAAGGAGAATGTCAGTTTGTTTAGTTTATTCCCGTTCTTCCAGAACTACGCAAAGATCTGATTCATGCGGGATCATGATACGTAGGCAACCTACATAGGGTTCGATCGGAACATTTTTTTATTATTAAAAGAAAAAGGAAAAAAGGAAAAAATCAAAAAAAAAAGGAAAAGAAAAAGAGGTGAAATCATGTGATGTGAGAAATGAGAGGAAAGGAAAAAGAGATTATTAGAAGGAAAAAGAGGAAGGAAAAATGAGCAAGCAAGTGCTAGAAAAACAAAGAAAAGAGAGGTTGAAATGAACAAATTAGGATGATGCCAAATGACCTTTGTACCCTCGAAGTCATTTTAGAACCGATAAATGTGGCTNGAAAAAAAAAGAGAGGAAAAATTAGAAAGAAAAGCAAAAGAAAAGAGGGAAAGGCAAGGAACGAACAATGAAAAAAAGAGGGAAGAGTGAGAGGATAAAACAAAGAAAAGGCCTAGCAAATAAAGAAACAAAAAGCCGGGACGACGCATGCAACCAAGCAAAGGCATAATAGAAATGGTTAACTGCTTAGGTGCATTCATTCCCCAAATGTGCGGATACCTATCTATTAATGCTCTAACCGCTAACAAAGTTGTTGTTGATAATGAGTCCAGGCAGGTGGTTAAGTTAACTGGCATTCTGGCAACCCATTCCTACAACACCCGCTCTAAGGATAAGTCAAACATGGTCAACCAGGAGTTAGAAGCAAGCATTGTCGACCCGTCTAGGGAGGAGGAAGTAGTGGTCGTTAATGCAATGAAGGAGGAGATGTATAAATTGAAGCAGCAAATGGCCGAGATGTACCAGGCCTGGTCAAAGGGACATCCACCACCAGCTTACTAACCCTGCCTACATCCTACCGTTAGCTCAGCCTCAGGATCCTCCCACAGTGAACTCATCTCCATCTTTTCCTACTTATCAACAGTACTACGGAACCACCTCCCAAGCACCACCACCTCCACTACCCAAACAAACACCATGCCCTCCACCACCAGTTACCCCTGTGTTTGTGGCTCCTCCACCTACCGCCTTACACAGATCTTCTAGCGAACCTTTGTTCCAAACCCATGATAACCAATATTACCCACCTGAACCCACCTTGAAACCACCAGAACCATGTTCCTACACTCCCCGTTTTGATCTCTCAGCTGAAGTAGAGAAGCCTCCCAAAAACCCTGAGCAGGAGGAGATGATACGAAAGGTCAAGAGCTTAGAGCAATCATTCAGAAATATGCAGGGTCTCAGAGGTCAAGTGAGTGTGGCCTACAAGGATTTGTGCTTGTTTCCCGATGTCCAGTTACCTGCAGGATTCAAGTTACCCAAGTTTGATTTGTATGATGGACACGGTGATCCGGTGGCACATCTAAGGAGATTCTTCAGTAAAATGAGAGGAGCTGGGGGAAGGGACGAGCTATTAATGGTATACTTCAGTTAAAGTCTAAGTGGTGCGGCCTTGGAATGGTACACTCGACAGGATCATGCTCGATGGTACACTTGGGATGATTTGGCCCAGGCGTTTGCATGCAAGTTTCAGTATAATCTCGAAATTGTCCCGGACCGTCTGTCACTGACTAAAATTGAGAAAAAGCCCGGGGAAAGCTCAGAGAGTACGGTCTAAGGTGGAGAGAACAAGCGGCAAGAGTCGATCCTCCAATGAAAGAAAGCGAGATGGTTGATTACTTCTTACAGGCTTTGGAGCCCACCTACTATGGTCACTTGGTGTCAGCAGTAGGAAAATCTTTCAACGCGGTAGTAAAAATGGGAAGTATGGTGGAGGAGGGGCTTAAGTCCAACAAAATCATGAGCTATTCTGCAATCAAGGCAACTACCCAGGCTATCCAGAGTGGCATTGGAGGGGTATTTGGAAAGAAAAAGAAGATGTGGCAGTAGTTGAATCAAGAGCTTGGTCCAGGGGCCCATCACCATATTACAACCAACCTCGACCCCATCACACTCCATATAGCGCACCACAACACTATCCTCACTTCTCTGTCCACCATGCCTAAACATACCCCCAACATCCTACCCATGCGCAATGACGCGCACCCACCCCACAAAATGCTTACACAACTCAAAACACCTACCCATCTCCAAGAGCCTACAAGAACCCCCCTGAAGCAGGTTTGCAAGCCAGCCCAAATTTCAAGCAAGAGAGGGCACAGAAGCAGGAAACTTTCACCCTCATCGGTGAGTCATATGCAGACTTGTTTGAGAAACTAAAGCATTATAACCTTATTGCACCGATTCCTCCGAATCATGTGGACAAGTGTGCAAGAAGCTTTGACCCTTCTAAAAGGTGTGAATACCATTCCAATGCCCAGGGGCACGATGTCGAAAGTTGCCGGGATTTGAAGAGAGAGATAGAAAGAATGATTCAGGAAGGGATAATTGCGGTCCAGGAAGGTGCCACCCAGAACATTGCACAGAATCCTTTACCTGCACATGATGATGCACATTTTGTGGGGAAGATCCATGATGACAGGGAGTACGAGAATCCTCTCGGAAACTCGTTGAATGAAGTCAATGATATTGAAATTGGTGAAGGTCCCAACAATTTTGATGAGCAATCCAGTGGCTAAGGTGTCGAGTTTGGTGATTGGAAAGACGCTCCATCTCTTGGAGTTTTGGTGGTTTATTTTGTTGTCATTTCTGTTGTCCGGGTTATTTCAGAATTGTAATCCGAATATTGTCTTGTGACTCAAACCCTTCTATCCTTTCACTTTGTCTTGTTTGTCTCGTCGTAATAGCTTGTGTAGTGTTGTTTAGGTTTATTCAAGGGTTGTAACTCTAGTCTAATTTGCTTGTTTCGTTGTTTAAACCCTTTCACCGTCAGTCTAATGCAATTCTCTGTTTCCCGCCATTTATAGTCATTTTATCTAGTTCCTTTCTCCTTTTGCAATTCTTTTCATGCTGGTTCTGGTGACATGACATGCACGCATAATTCTCAGCCTGGTTTTAAAAGTCAGTTTAGTAAAGAAGCAATAAGACAATGTTGAAGATGTAAGGACAGTCGAGGGATTTTGAAATCTCTTCGAGCCCAAATTGTGTGAAACTGGGTCAGACGGAACATAAAGAAATACTGTGGAAATGCATCATGCCATATCGACTTGAAACCAAAGGCAAGTTTGCCCCAAGTCTACAGGGGCCGTTCATGGTACTGAGATTGCTGTCCAACGGTGCTAGGTAACTGACAAATGTAGAAGGAAAATGTGTGGATATGGTTAGTAATTCCGGTGCAATCAGAAGATATTACGTATGTTTTCCTCATGTTTGTTTAATTGTGTAGTTTGTACTTGGCATGTTTCGGATATTGGAATGACGAAGGCATTTTGTTCTGCTATCCAAACACTTTATCCTTCCTTACCCCTTTGAGCCTCGGTTATTTTCTTACATACCCCTCTTTCGGAATCAATAACAAAACTCAGAAGGGAAAGTAAGTGGAGAAACGAGAGAAAAACAATGAAAAGAAAGAAAAAAAAAGAAAAAGGAAAAGAAAAGAGAAAAGAAGAAAAAAAAAGAAAAAAAAAAGAAAAAGAAAAGAAAAGAAAAGAGAAAAGAAGAGAAAAGAAAGAGAAAAGAACAGAAAAAAGAAAGGAAAAGAAAAGAAATGAAAAGAAAGAAAAGAAAAGTGGAAGAAAAGGAAAGATCGCAACAACGAAGTAATTGTACGATCTGAACTACGTTTGACTTGATCACGAAAGGGTACGTAGGCAGCCTCTCTCTGAGGTTCAGTCACACCAAAATAAAATCCAAAAGTCCCCAAAAGGGAAACTGGGGCAGAAGTTGTGGTGGGAAATCTGATTCCGAAAGTTGTAATTTTAAACCCATGTTGAATTGTTTTAAGCCTTTGATACCCTTTCTTTCTAACCCTAGCCAAAAGCCCACATTACGGTCCAAAGAAAGACCTTTCGATCAGTCTTCGAGCGATGCCAAGTTGAGCAAGTGGAGGTGATTCATGTCAGGGGCAACACTCCGGTCCAAGCAGAAAAAATAATGAAAATGAGAGAGTCTTATTGGTGAAAACCTTCACGGACACCGTAAGGCGACGGGAGCTGAGAGAAATAAAAAATGAGAGAGTCTTGTTGGTGAAAACCGTCACGGGCACCATAAAGCGACAATGAGTTGAGAGAAAGACCAAAATGAGAGAGGCTTGATGGTGAAAATCCTTCGGGCACTACAAGTCGAATAAGGATTGTGGATCAGATTGGATAAGCGGAGCATTGAAGCCCGGTTTCACGGCAAAAAGGTACAACAAGAGCTGAACATCAGGTTTGCCTAACGAAACAGGCCGCAGGTGCATGTCATGGTCATTAGAGTTAGTATCCACATCCGATAGGTTTCTACTTTGTAGTTTTCTTGTTAGGAATCATCTCTTTCCATTGTCCTCCACTCTGTTCCTTTTGTCTTGTGTACTTCCTCTTCCCAAGTCAATTCGGTCATAATAAGTGAGAAATGACTTCAAAATTGGCCACCAGCTTTCCAATTGCACAAAACGGGATCTGGCTAGCACATCAAAGTGGCATAAGTCAGGAAAGAATAACGCGACACTGAGTTGGTAACAATCAACATGCCTTGGGGATTCATGCGAAATACAAAGGTTTGGTATATATCAATTGATGAACAATGCAACAGATAGAGGATGTTGGGTGAACGGATCAAAGTTATTATCTGTGATGAGGTTGACAGAGAAAGTGGTTAACCAATGAAAAGCAAGGTCTTCCAAGCGGAAATCAAAGTTATCATGGCAAGTGAAGGAACAATAGACCTCAAGGCCAAGGCCAGTGGTTTAAGTCGAGAAAGAACAGTATACGCACTGAGTGGGTGGCAACTGACGTGTTTTGGGATTCATGTGAAACACAAAGGGTTGGTAAATGTCAGTTCCTGAGCAATGCAACAGATAGAGGGTATTGGGTCTGAACGGAGAAGAGGTATTTTCTGTGATAAGGGTGGCAAAGAAATTGGTTAGTCAATAAGCAAGCAACGTCTTTCAAGGTGAAATCAAAGTTATCATGGCAAGTGAAGAAGCAATCGCCACAAAGTCAAGGCCACAAACCAACCACCATGTTTAAACACACAAGTTTTCTTTGTCTGAAACAGGGACGGAAGCTATGTTCATACCAAAGCTGGGAAGGTTGAAATTTTCAGGTGTAATGCCCCAATTCTGCTTACGCAAAGGCTATTGAGAATATCACACATCACCCCTAGGAGAAACACTTCCTAGTCGGGGTTTTCAAGTTATATTTTGTTGTAGGGGACGCACTTCCTAAATTGAGATTTTACCCTTAGGAGACTCACTTCCTAGTTTGGATCATATGAGTTTGAGTCACTGATGGTTTTACCCCTAGGAGACACACTTCCTAGTCTAAGTCTTCCAAATTATATTTTGCTTAGGAGATGAACTTTCTAAATTGAGATTTTCCCCTAGGAGACGCACTTCCTAGTCTGGTTCATTTAAGTTCATTCATAGGAGACGCACTTCCTAAATTGAGAGTTCATTCATAGGAGACGCACTTCCTAGTTTGAGTCATTGAAGTTTCACCCATAGGAGACGCACTTCCTAAATTTAGAATTCATTCATAAGAGACGCACTTCCTAGTCTGGTTCATTTAAGTTTTACCCATAGGAGACGCACTTCCTAAATTGAGAGTTCATCCATAGGAGACGCACTTTCTAGTTTGAATCATTGAAGTTTCACCCCTGGGAGACGCACTTCTTAGTCTGGGTCTTTCAAGATACACCTGTGGGAGACGCACCTCCTGAATTGAAGTTTCACCCCTAGGAGACGCACTTCTTAGTCTGGGTCTTTCAGGATACACCTGTAGGAGACGCACTTCCTAAATTGAGATTTCACCCCTAGGAGACGCACTTCCTAGTTTGAGTCATTTAAGTTCGGCCTTAGGAGACGCACTTCCTAGTCTGGTTCATTGAAGTTTCACCTGTAGGAGACGCACTTCCTAATCAAGGTCTTTCAAGTTATTCTTTTAGGAGACGCACTTCCTAAATTGAGAGTTCATTCATAGGAGACGTACTTCCTAGTTTTAGTCACTGAAGTTTTCACCCCTAGGAGACGCACTTCCTAGTCTTGGTCATTTAAATTCACCCCTAGGAGACGCACTTCCTAGTTTGGTTCATTCAGGTTTTATTTTAGCAGATGCATTTGCTAGTCAAAGTTTCTTGGTTTTACTCATAGGAGACGCGCATCCTAGTTTAGTCTTTAGTTTACTTTCATCATTGCATCAGTAGTATAAGTGGTTTACAATTTTGCTAACAACTCACAATCTTCCTAGTGCAAACTAGGGCAGATATTTTTTTTTTTGTTTTGTTTGTTTTGATTGTAGGCGCCCACCTGGAGAACAAGGGAAGACAGTTCAAGTTTTAAGGGAAAACAATTCAAGTTTCAGAGGAAAGGAATACAATTCAAGCGTTGGAAATCAGGCGCCCACCTGGAGAACTAAAGGGAAAGCAACAATGTTCAAAGGAAGACAGTAATCAGGAGCCCATCTGGAGAACGAAGGAAAAACAATTCAAGTTTCAAAGGAAGATAGCACAGATTTCAAGGGAAAGCAGCAAGGTTCTAAGAAAGACAGTTCGAATGTTAGCAATCAGGCGCCTACCTGGAGAATAAGAGAATTCACTTCAGAATGCAATTCAGGTCAGCAACAAAAGAAGCTCGCGGCAAGAATACCAGGCAACAGTCTGAGGTGATCAACAGAAGTTAGTCACAATAATGAAAGAAAAAGGAGAAAGGCAAGAAGTTAATCCAAATGCAGAAGTTGATGAAAGATGTGGGCTGTTCAAGACATGGCCAAGGCCACAAACACTGCAAGCCTGGTCCTGATCCGAAAAGCCGAAGCAGGATGAACTAGCACCTGCAACTAGCAAGCGCCAAGGTTCAAATCTAAAGTCTGCATGAAGAACCATTCAAGACTCAAGATCAAGCTTCAGAAGACTTATAGATAGGAATCTTGTAACTCATAGTTGTCAGGCTTAGCTAGTCTTTTTCATTTCTTTTGATTTTGATGTAATAACAGGACCGCGGACCAGAACCTCGGCGGAACGGCACCTCGACTGGCTCTCCATCTCGGCATACTCCATCATCTCACTCACTTCTGAACTACACGTGGCCTGATTCCTTTATAGCCAAGGATATGTAGGCAGCTCAGAAGCAAGGTTCGGTCAAATCTTTCAAAAATGCTTCCCACAGAGTATTCAAACGGGCAAAAATCGCTCGTATCCGCTCACTTTATCTTTGCACGAAAACTCTTCGTGTTTTCGAGCAAAGAGGGGCAGCTGTGAGCACGTGATTTTTGCCCTATATGAATTACTCCCATAAAATATCAGAAAATAATTTTTCCCAATTTTTGCAATTTTATAGGTAATTTTCGTAGTAATTTTGTTAATTACTTGCATTATTG
>NC_031991.1:65337768-65402559 GCF_001879085.1 Nicotiana attenuata
AAATAAATTATTTTCATTAGAACTTTTAGGATATTGTACAATAGAAGAAAAAAGAGAACATACTTGATCTTTGGTTTATTTTCAGAGTTTCTCTTTTAGGCAATCAAAATTGAAATCCAAAAATATTTTTTATTGCTTGTTTCGAAATCTTGCGTCAGGATATCAATTGAAAATTCAAAACACTTTTCTGTGATTTATTCTTTAGATTTTTCTTCCTAAAAAAAGAATCAAAAAATATTTTTCTCTTCTAGGATATTTCGTTAATAGAGTATTTGTTACAAAAGAAAAAAAAAAACATGCCCGTTAAGCTCGAGTTTAGAATATGTTATAGAACATTAAGTCTAGAAAATTCAAAAAAAAAAAAATTTGCTTCTTTTTATTTCTCTTTTCTCATCAGAGTAGTCATTAAGGTAAAAAAGAAAAAAGGAGAATGTCAGTTTGTTTAGTTTATTCCCGTTCTTCCAGAACTACGCAAAGATCTGATTCATGCGGGATCATGATACGTAGGCAACCTACATAGGGTTCGATCGGAACATTTTTTTATTATTAAAAGAAAAAGGAAAAAAGGAAAAAATCAAAAAAAAAAGGAAAAGAAAAAGAGGTGAAATCATGTGATGTGAGAAATGAGAGGAAAGGAAAAAGAGATTATTAGAAGGAAAAAGAGGAAGGAAAAATGAGCAAGCAAGTGCTAGAAAAACAAAGAAAAGAGAGGTTGAAATGAACAAATTAGGATGATGCCAAATGACCTTTGTACCCTCGAAGTCATTTTAGAACCGATAAATGTGGCTAGGTGCATTGCACGTAAAGTGAGATTATCTTATGTTAAATGCCCTAACGCTAACGTGATGATTTCATTTTGTTATACTCATATCAGAAGGGTGGTTGGTTTGTGGTTTTTGATGTGGTAAGTCTTCTCTACAACATAAAGTCAAAAGGCAATGGCAGACAACAACAGAACTGAGTTGGTTGATACGGGTGCCCAAAAGCAATTTTTAGACCCGTATGCGAAAGGCTTTGATCCTGCTGTTCGATGCATGTACCACTCTAAAGTCCGGGGGCATAGCATTGAAGATTGTAGCTCTTTGAAAAGGGAAATAGAAAGAATGATTCAAGAAGGGGTAATTGTGATCAATGACAGTGACAGGGAGCATGCGAATCCTCTTGGGAACTTGTTGAATAAAGTTGATAATGGTCTTGGCAGTATAGATGGTTTATTTTGTTGTCATTTCTGTTGTCCGGGTTATTTCAAGGTTGTAATCCGGATATTGTCTTGTGACTCAAACCCTTCTATCCTTTATTTTGTCTAGTCCCTTTAGTCGTAGTGTCTCATTTAGTGTTATCTAGGTTTGTTTTAGGGTTGTACCCCAGTTTATTTTGCTTGTTTTGTTGATTCAAATCCTTTCACCGTCTGTCTAATGCAATTCTCTGTTTTCTGCTATTTCTAGTCGTTTTTTAGTTCTCTTCTCCTTTTTTCAGTTCTTTTCATGATGGTTCTAGTGACATGACATGCACATCATAATTCTCAGCCTGATTTTTAAAAGTCAGTTTAGTCAGGAAGCAATGAAACAATTTTTTTGAAGATGATAGGGACATTTGAGGGAAATAAGTAAGGGCATTTTGAGGTCACTTCAAGCCCAAATTGTATGAAACTGGGGCAGATAGAACATAAAGAAATACTATTGAAACGCATCCTGCCGCATCAGGTTGAAGCTAAAGGCAAGTTTGTCCCTGTTTGGCAGGGGCCGTTCGTGGTGATGAGAGTGTTGTCAAATGGTGCTTTGTATTTAACAAATGTAGAAGGCAAATGTGTGGATATGGCTATCGATCCTGATGCGATCAAAAGATATTATGTATGATTTCTTTGGTTTGTTTAATTGTGTTGTTTGTATCTGGCATGCTTTGAAGATTGGAATGACGAAGGCATTTTATTCTGCTATCTAAACACTTTATCCTTTGTTACCCCTTTGAGCCTTATTTATTTTCTTTCATATCCCTCTTTTGGAATCAGAAGCAGAATTTAGAAATACAGATAAAAATAAAAAAAAAAGAAAAGAGGAAAAGAGAAGAGAAAAAGAGAAAGAAAAATGTGAAAAGAGAAAAGATAAGAAAAGAAAAGAAAAGAAAAAAGAGAAAAAAAGAGAAAAGCAAAAAGAAAAAAAAACGACAAAGCAATTCCTATGTCATGAACTACGTTCGACCTGATTCCTTTTAAGGATACGTAGGTAGCCTCACGGTTCGGTCCCATCAAAATAAAAATCCAAAAGTCCCCAAGCAAGAAACTGGGGCAGAAGTTGTGGTTGTTATAAGAAATTTGATTCCGAAAGTTGTAATTTTGAACCCATTTGAATTGTTTTGAGCCTTTGATACCCTTTCTTTCTAACCCTATCCAAAAACCCACGTTATGGTCCAAAGAAAGACCTTCTGATCAGTCTTCGAGAGATGCGAAGTCGAGCAAGTAGAGGTGATTCATGTCAGGGGCAACACTCCGGTCCAAGAAGGAAAAATAATGAAAATGAGAGAGTCTTATTGGTGAAAACCCTCACAGGCACCGTAAGGCGACGGGAGCTGAGAGAAATCAAAATGAGAGAGTCTTATTGGTAAAAACCTTCACGGGCACCTTGAGGCGACTGTAAGTTGAGAGAGAGAACAAAATGAGAGAGGCTTGATGGTGAAAACCCTTCGGGCACTACAAGTCGAATAAGGATTGAGAATCAGATGGGAAATCACCAGACGGAGATTGTGAAAGATGACTAACGACGGAGCATCAAAGCCCAGTTTCACGGTTTGGGGGGTAAAACAGGAGTTGAACATCAGACTTGCTTGACAGAATATCCACAGGTGCATGTCATGGTCATTAGAGTTGGTATCCACATCTGATAGGTTTCTACTTTGTAGCTTTCTTGTTAGGAATCATCTCTTTCCTTTGTCCTTTACCATGTTCCTTTTGTCTTGTTTACTTCCTCTTCCTGAGTCTGTTTGGTCAGAACAAGTGAGAAATGACTTCAAAATTGGCCACCAGCTTTCCAATTGTACAAAACAGGATCTGGCTAGCACATCAAAGTGGCATAAGTCAGGAAAGAATAACGTGGCACTGAGTTGGTAACAATCAACATGCTTTGGGATTCGTGTGAAATACAAAGGCTTGGTATATATCAATTCATGGACAATGCAACAGAAGGATGGCTAGGGGGAACGAATCAAAGGTATTTTCTGTGATAAGATTGACAAAAAGGATGGTAAACCAGTGAGAAGCAAGATCTTCCAAGAAGAAATCGAAGTTATCATGGTTAGCGATGGAGCAACAGACCTCAAGGCCAAGGCCAGTGGTTTAAGTCGAGAAAGAACAGTATACGCACTGAGTGGGTGGCAACTGACGTGCTTTGGGATTCATGTGAAACACAAAAGGGTTGGTACATGTCAGTTCATGAGCAATGCAACAGATAGAGGGTATTGGGTCTGAATGGAGAAGAGGTATTTTCTGTGATAAGGGTGGTGAAGAAATTTGTTAGTCAATAAGCAAGCAACGTCTTTCAAAGTGAAATCAAAGTTTCATGGCAAGTGAAGGAGCAATCGCCGCAAAGTCAAGTCCACAAACCAACCACCATGTTTAAACTCACAAGTTTTCTTTGTCTGAAACAGGGACGGAAGCTATGTTCATACCAAAGCTGGGAAGCTTGAATTTTCAGGTGTAATGCCCTAATTCTTCTTACGCAAAGGCTATTGAGAAGATCACACATCCCCCCTAGGAGAAACACTTCCTACTCGGGGTTTTCAAGTTATTATTCTAGGAGACGCACTTCCTAGTTTAGGTCATTTAAGTTCAACCATAGGAGATGCACTTCCTAGCTTGATTCATTGAAGTTACACCTGTAGGAGACACACTTCCTAATTGGTAGTTCATTCATAGGAGACGCACTTCCTAGATTAAGAGTTCATCCGTAGGAGACGCACTTCCTAGTTTGAGTCATTAAAGTTTTACCCGTAGGAGACGCACTTCCTAAATTGAAAGTTCATTCGTAGGAGAAGCACTTCCTAGTATGAGTCATTGAAGTTTCATCCCTAGGAGACGCACTTCCTAAGTTTATTTTCACCCATAGGAGACGCACTTCTTAAATTTATAGTTCATTCATAGGAGACGCACTTCCTAGTTTCAGTCATTGAAGTTTCACCCCTAGGAGACTCACTTCTTAGTCTGGGCCTTTCAGGATACACCTGTAGGAGACGCACTTCCTAAATTGAGAGTTCATTCATAGGAGACGCACTTCTTAGTATGAGTCATTGAAGTTTCACCCCTAGGAGATGCACTTCCTAAGTTTATTTTCACCCATAGGAGACGCACTTCCTAAATTGATAGTTCATTCATAGGAGACGCACTTCCTAGTTTCAGTCATTGAAGTTTCACCCCTAGGAGACACACTTCTTAGTCTAGGTCTTTCAGGATATACCTTTAGGAGACGCACTTCCTAAATTGAGAGTTCATCCGTAGGAGACGCACTTCCTAGTTTGAATCATTGAAGTTTCACCCCTAGGAGACACACTTCTTAGTCTGGGTCTTTCAGGATACACCTGTAGGAGACGCACTTCCTAAATTGAGAGTTCATTCATAGGAGACACACTTCCTAGTCTGGTTCATTGAAGTTTCACCTCAAGGAGACGCACTTCCTAGTCTAGGTTTTTCAGGTTATATTGTTTAGGAGACGCACTTCCTAAATTAAGAGTTCACCTCTAGGAGACGCACTTCCTAGTCTAGGTTTTTCAGATTATATTGTTTAGGAGACGCACTTCCTAAAATAAGAGTTTACCCCTAGGAGACGCACTTCCTAGTCTAGGTCTTTCAGGATATACCTTTAGGAGACGCACTTCCTAAATTGAGTGTTCATCCGTAGGAGACGCACTTCCTAGTTTGAATCATTGAAGTTTCACCTCTAGGAGACGCACTTCCTAGTCTAGGTTTTTAAGGTTATACTGTTTAGGAGACGCACTTCCTTAATTAAGAGTTTACCCCTAGGAGACGCACTTCCTAGTCTGGGTCTTTCAAGAAATAAGAGTTCATAGGAGACGCACTTCCTAGTTTGAATAATTGAAGTTTTACCCCTAGGAGCACACTTCCTAGTTTGAGTCATTGAAGTTTCACCCATAGGAGACGCACTTCCTAAATTAAGAGTTCATTCATAGGAGACGCACTTCCTAGTTTGAGTCATTGAAGTTTCACCCATATGAGACACACTTCCTAAATTGAGAGTTCGTTCATAGGAGACGCACTTCCTAGTTTGAGTCATTGAAGTTTCACCCATAGGAGATGCACTTCCTAAATTAGGAGTTCATTCATAGGAGACGCACTTCCTAGTTTTAGTCACTGAAATTTTTACCCCTAGGAGACGCACTTCCTAGCCTTGGTCATTTAAATTCACCCCTAGGAGACACACTTTCTAGTTTGGTTCATTCAGGTTTTATTTTAGCAGACGCATTTGATAGTCAAAGTTTTGGTTTTACTCGTAGGAGACGCACATCCTAGTCTAGTCTTTAGCTTACTCTCATCACTGCATCAGTAGTATAAGTGGTTTACAATTTTGCTAACAACTCACAAATATGCTTAGTGTAAACTGGGCAGAAATTTTTGTATGTATTGTTTGTTTTGATTGCAGGAACCCACATGGAAAACAAGGGAGCACAGAAAGTTTCGGCAATCAGGCGCCCACCTGGAGAATAAGGGAAGACAGTTCAAGTTTCAAGGGAAAACGATTCAAGTTTCGAAGGAAGACAGTTCAAGTATTGGCAATCAGGCGCCTACCTGGAGAATAAAGGAATTCACTTCAGAACGCAATTCTAGTCAGCAACAAAAGAAGCTCGCAGTGAGGACGTGAGTCAACAGTCCAAGGTGATCAACAAAAGTTAGTCGCGATCCAACAAAAAAAAGAGAGAAAGGAAAGAAGTGAATCCAAATACAGAAGTTGATGAAAGATGTGAACTTCTCAAGACATGGTTGATGTCACAAGCACTACATGTCCTGTCTTAATTCGAAAAGCTGAAGAAGAACGAGCTAGCATCTGCAGCTAACAAGCGTCAAGGTTCAAATCTAAAGTCTGCATGAAGAACCATTCAAGACTCAAGATCAAGCTTCAGAAGACTTATAGATAGGAATCTTGTAACTCATAGTTGTCAGGCTTAGCTAGTCTTTTTTATTTCTTTTGATTTTGATGTAATAACAGGACCGCGGACCGGAACCTCGGCGGAACGGCACCTCGACTGGCTCTCCATCTCGGCATACTCCATCATCTCACTCACTTCTGAACTACACGTGGCCTGATTCCTTTATAGCCAAGGATATGTAGGCAGCTCAGATACCAGGGCTCGGTCACATTCCCCTTTTCTCTTAGTTTTAGTCTCTCCAAATAAGGGTCGGGTCAAAAAACCTGTCTAGTCGTTCTTTATCTGAAAATACTTCGTATTTCCAGTCAAAGAGGGGCAGCTGTAGACATGTTATTTTTGACCCTCCCCAAGATTTTTTATATTTTAGCATGTAAATATTTAATGTAGGCCTAATATAGCTATTTCAGCCATTTTTGACTTCTTTCCTTTATTTTCGTCATAAAAATGGAAAATTACAAAAAATATTTTAGCTTACGTATCTTTCATAAATTTAAATAAGAATTATACAAAAATAGTACCTTATTTTTATCTTCACATAATCTTGAAAATACAAAAAATATATAATAGTTTCATGTTAGATTTTGCATTGTGTAGTATTTTTATCTTATTTTAAAAGGAGTCAATTAAGGTGTTTGATCACAATTTTAAGAGTTTTAGAGCCCAATTCGGATTAGTCCATTAAGCCTAGGGACCCCTCTAGACTCTTCTTTGGAACAAAAAAAAAGACCCTAAGGACTTAACACAAAAGACCTAGGGACTAATTGGCAAAATACACAAAATAAACCCTAAACCAATAGATATATAGGGGGACATCAGCGCGGCTTTTGAGAGAGGTAACAAAAAATGGAGACCCCTTCCCCTTGAACGTCTGCTTCTTCAGTAGAGAAGCACAAAACACCCCTCGAAGGAATCCGGCGACTAGAACACGCACAAAAATCGTTGCCCGTCCCTGCTTCTTTTCCACCACGTCATTCACACCACCCAACGACCACCCATCAACCATACGACCACAATACGACAGCGCCGGAAATGCCATGAAACCCGGTTGAAATAACTCCAAAACACAGTCACGATTCAGCCACTCATACCAAAATGAAAATACTCTATTTTCTTCTTGCATTTTCGTGAATCTCGTCTCAAAAATCAGAGGCGTCGTTCTCTGATTTTCGTTCCAAAGTGGAGGCCATTTGAGATCGCGTACGGTTCGAAAGCTCTTGTACTGATTCGAGGTTATCACCGGGCTGTGGTTGAGGTTCCGTCCTCCGGTCACGTAGCATCGTCGCGTTATTCCGAGATAACAGAGCTCAATCCTTTCTTCTCTTTCAATGTTGTTTCGTATTAGTTCTTATACCCTTTTAGCATGCAATTTTGTGTAGAATATTGTTGTTTATAAAAAATATTGAGTTGAGGAGGAAACTTTGTATTAACACGTCTCTTGCTTTCTCTACATCTTCCATTACTGTATTGGTAATCACTTTTGTGTAGATTTTGTTGGGTTCTTATTCTGTTAGTAGATGTCTAATTCAATTGTTATACATAGTGAAGTAGCTTAAAAGGCGTGTATGTTTGTAATAAATTGGATTCACGTTTATGTATTAATGAAGCCTTTGTTATTGTTGTTTTCTTCTGATTTGTGAAATGAAGTATGCAAAGCTCTGAGATTTAGCTTCTGCTTGTGCGGTTTTGTTGATTGAATTGATATGGTGTGATTTGTGTTATTGATTCGTGTCTGTGATTATAGATTTCGAATTTCTATGACGATATTAAAAGGATGAATATAGAATGGTGTATGTTTGTAATAAATTGTTATTAGTAATCTATTCGTAATTTTTGGTCTTGTTCTCTAGCTAACGCAAGCAGCAGTAGTGCATTTTTGCGGAATCTCTGTTCATTAGTTATGCCAATTTGGCCATTTGGTTTGTCTTGTAAAAATTAGAAGCTGGAATGGATATGAAGAATTTAGTTTGTGAAGTTTAAGCCACCTTAATTAATTAGTTGGCCTTAAAATGAAAACGAGGTGCGCCGCGCCAAGCAAATTCATAAATAGCGTGGCCCTCTTAATTGTTTCCATATTAAAATACTTAGAATTCGGGACGTGTCATTTAGCGAATTTTCATGGCCTCCCGCAAAGTTAATAACGCGTAGTTATTTTAGACGCGTTGTTTTAATAACTTACCTTCCTAAACTCGGGTGTGCATTTCATGTGACCCAAATCCAAATCTTAACAACGTTAAATAAAATGTGTCTCAGATTGCGGGTGCATTTCATGTGACGTGGTCCAAAGATGTGTTTTAGATGACGTTGAAATCTTCCTTAAAATAATTAAAAGTGGTTTTAAAGTTAATAGGCACATAGGTTCAAAAAGTTCTAAAATCAGATAATATGCCAATAATAGCAGTTGAGCGACCGTGCTAGAACAACGGAACTCGGGAGTGCCTAACACCTTCTCCCGGGTTAACAGAATTCCTTACCCGGATTTCTGGTTCGCGGACTGTAATGCAGAGTCAATCCTTTCCTCGATTCGGGATTTGAACCGGTGACTTGGGACACCATAAATCTCCCAAGTGGCGACTCTGAATCTTTAAATAAAATAATCTTGTTTCGATTGTCACTTCAAGTTGGAAATAACTCTCTTTTATTATACCCCTTCCGGAGGTGTAGTAAAAAATGAGGTGTGACAATGGACATGGCGATTTGTCGGCAGTCCCCGAGTTATCGAGGATTTCTCGGCCCAGGATCCATTACTTGCAAACTTGGTGCTGCCTCGTTTAAGGGCTTACGATTCCGGAGTCTCCAACACGGAGGTTATGTGGCTTTGGGTTTTCGACGTCAGTCCCCGAGTGGTCGGGGCATTTTTGACTTTGGAGCCATTTCGTGATTTTGTTGTTTTCTCGTTGAGGGCTTATGAGTTTGGAGCTCCGACCTGGAGGTCATTTAGGCAGTTCCTGAGGGTTCGGGATGTTTTTGGCAGATGAGCCATTTTTGCAAAACTACCGAGTTTCTTTTAAAGCGTGAAATGCTTTAATGAAAAGTATTCTTTGATTACTTGGTACAAGTATACATGCCTTTGTTGTTAGTAGTTTGGTCGTTCTATGCGGACACAGTTCGTTTGACTGTTTGGTCTGGTACATTATTTTCCTATCGAGACCATGTTCACCATGTCTTAGCTTCTCGGAGAAGGTGACCTTCCGAGGGGATGCCCCCCAGTATTCGAGGTTGATTGAAAAACAAGCCTTGAATATTTGTTGAGTTTTCCTTAGGTAGCATATAGGTGCTGCCTCATTAAAAACCTTGCCCGCTAAAACCCTTATTGGGATAAAAACCCGATCGAAGGAAAAGAGTGCAACGCATGCTTTTGAAACCTAAGGCCTTCGAGTTGGAGAGCGCTTTGGCCGTTTCGATCGGATACCTGCACTCAGGTCAGCGTAGAATGTAATTGAAAGAGAAAGGAGAAGGTCATACCTTGGTGTTGAATGTGCCGGCGATGTTTCGAGCCCCGATATATATCAGTCACTTGAGGATGCGGTTCGGTCCTCTGCTTTGTTTAGTCCGTCTTAACCGAGGATGTAGTTTGCTATCGCTATTTTACTGTTTGATAATACTTGGCTCCTTCGAGGGTGGAGGCACTGGTGTCGGCGTTACATCGTGTACTGCAAACATTTCCCTTGCTGCATGTTGTTCCCCGTAGACGATTTTAATCCCCTCTTTTGTCGGGAACTTCATCATTTGATGGAGGGTGGACGGTACTACTCTCATGCAGTGTATCCATGGTCTTCCGAGCAAGGCATTATACCTCATGTCTCCTTTGATGACATGGAATTTGACATTTTGGGTTGTGCCGGCCACGTTGACTGGGAGGGCGATTTCTCCTTTTGTTGTTTCACTCGCCATGTTGAATCTGTTGAGGACTTGAGTGGCGGGCACGATTTGGTCAAGCAGTCCGAGCTGCTCTATTACCCTGGACCTAATAATGTTGGCCGAGCTACCTGGATCCATGAGTACACGTTTTATTTGAAATGTATTTACAAGGAAAGAGATTACCAGTACGTCATTGTGGGGTTGAGACACGGTCTCAGTGTCCTCTTCGCTGAATGTGAGGGCGTCCTCGGGTATGTAACCCCGAGTTCATTTTTCTCTGGTGATGGATATTTTCGTTCTTCTGATCGTGGGTTCCTGTGGCTCGTCGATGCCTCCCAGGATCATGTGGATGACACGCTGTGGCTCATTTGTTTCGTTCTTCTTGGCCGCCTCTCTTTCCCGGAACTGATTTTTGGCCCGGTCGCTTAGGAATTCTCGGAGGTGACCTTTATTGAGTAGTCTGGCTACTTCTTCTCGGAGCTGGTGGCAATCCTCGGTCCTGTGGCCGTGCGTGTTGTGAAATTCACACACTAAGTTATGGCTCCTTTGTGAAGGATCTGATTGTACAGGCCTGGGCCACCTGGCGTCTCTGATTTTACTGATGGCGAACACGATGTCCGATACATCGATGTTGAAGTTGTATTCTGATAAGTGAGGTGCCTCCGCTGGTCCTGTGTTCCTATTGAATCCAGCTCTGTTGATGAGTCCCAGAGGGTTCTGTCCTCGGTCTATCCTTCGATCATTGCGAGGCGGGTTGCGCCTTGGGGCGTTCCTCCTGTCTTCGGTGTATGGCTGATATCTTTCTTTGTTTAGCTTTGGCTCTTTCGCTGGAAGCCTGCTTGGGTATACTGAGCCCGAGGGGGCTCCTAGCCGGTCATCTTCGACCCTGATCTTCGACTGGTATCAGTTGTGGACGTCCGATCAGGTCACGATGGGATATTCGACCAGATTCCATTTCAGCTGCTTCGACGCCACCGAGCTTCGCTCATTCAAACCTTAAGTGAAGGCCTGCACTGCCCAGTCGTCGAAGACCAGTGGTAGTTCCATTCGTTCCATTTGAAAGCGAGATACGAATTCTCGCTGCATCTCGTTCTCCCTTTGCTTAATTTTGAAGACGTCGGATTTCCCTGTGGCCACCTTGATGGCCCCAGCATGTGCCTTTATGAAGGAATCTGCCAGCATGGCAAATAAGTCTATAGAATTTAGGGCCAGGTTGTGATACCACATCATTGCCCCTTTAGAAAGTGTTTCCCCGAACTTCTTCAACAGGACGGACTCGATCTCGTCGTCCCTTAGGCCGTTGCCCTTTACTTCACAGGTGTAAGCGGTAACGTGCTCATTGGGATCTGAGGTACCGTTATATTTCGGAAGATCTGGCATTCTGAACTTCTTTGGAATGAGTCTCGGGGCCGCTTCCTGTGGGAATGGCTTCTGTACGAACTTCTTTGAGTCCACACCTTTCAAGATCGGGGGCGCTCCTATAATTTGGTCGACCCTAGAATTTTAAGTCTCGACCTTCTTATCGTTGGCTTCTATCATTTTCTCGCCCAATTTGATCCTTCTGCTAAGGTCCTCGAGCATCTTTACCATAACGGGGTCGGCTATCGACCAGTTATTGCTCGATTTCTCCGGTACCTGCTCGGCTGGGGGAGCTGTCCCCGGTGCTACCGTGCTAGGAGTTTTCTGGTGACTTTGCAACTGAGCAATAGCCAGTTGTTGTGCCTGCAACATTTCAAAAATAACATGAAGGCTAACCTCTCGTTCTTCCCGAGCTGAGGTTTTTTTGGGCTTCTTGTTGGTCGCCTTGGTGTATGCTCCTGTTGGCGTGGGAGCTTATTTCGACGTGTTGAGCGTCGCGTGAAACCGGGTCCACAGGAATCAGTTCCGGTGCGTTCTCAGGGTTTCGTGGTGGTACACCAACATCTGGGACGTCAATGCCATTTTCTCCATGGTCTTCAAGGTTGATGTTTTCACGTGTGTTTACTGAGTTAGACATTTGACCTGAAATCAAAGATCTTGGACAAGAAAAAGTTTGAAAGATAACTTGCGTTACGTGGTTAAACCAGCAAGAAAATAATCACTATTATTTTTAGCCCCACGGTGGGCACCAAATTGTTTACCGTGAAAATGGTAATAACAATTAAAATTTGATTATGGGACTCTAAAATACGTGATCTATTTTTATGCTGGTTGGTAAGCAATTGATACTATGTGTGAGATTTAGGAACGAGATAAGAGCTAAGAATAAGGTGATAACCAAACCAATAGGTTAACAATCGGGGCCTCGAGCTTGTCGATTCGGGGGCCTCGAGGCTGATTCCGGTGCTCGGTTGGGAGCTATCGAAGCCAGTTGAAGAGCGACTAACAGTTATAATAAAATCAACGAAGGCTCTTTATGGCCAATGATAAGCAATAAATGATGAACAATAATGAAGATAATAAATGTTAGCAATTAATGAGATAACGAGACCAAGAGAAAGTGTTAGAGAGCAGAGAGAATATTCTTGTGTATTTTATATGGAGCAATAGATCCTCCACAAATGACAAGGGTTCCCCTTTATATATGAGGGAGAACATAGTACAAAATCATTAATTAAAAAGATATGGGGCAGGTATAGCCACCTACTGCCAGATACATTTTCAGACTAGTACACTAGGCTTTGTCAGCTCTAGTCACGTGCCTTGGGAACTCCACCTTCAATCACCGAGACCGGTGATTCACATTGTCCCGGGGCCGATCATTACTCATAACATCCTAAAGTCGTGCTGTCTCGAAATCGACCGTCGAGGATTCTCAGAGTCGAACACTGGAAGCCCTCGAGATGCCGCGATGCTCGTCAAGGATTCTCGAAGTCGAACACTGGAAGCCCTCCAGATGCCGTGATGCTCGTGAAATCGGGCTATTGATTTCTACCGTATACAGCCCTGTAGTTTCCTATTTATACAATGTGGTGCACAACACATTTATAAACAAGACTCTGTTAGACGCGGCTTGCAGACAACTCTAGGACTGATCCGCTTTGATACCAAGTTTTTCACGACCCAAATCGGAGGGCCACGACTAGCACCCGGTCCTACTCAATCGAGCGCCACGTACCTTATCCTTCTTTACTATAAGAATCGTCATGGTCGATGATAGGCCACACACACACACATACATACATACATATATATATATATATATATATATATATATATATATATATATATATATATATATATATATATATATATACACAATATTAGAACCTAACTCACATAACCAATTCAAAAAGATTTATCTAGATACATAGGGGCCGACAAGGCCGTTGACATGTCATACATAAAACTGTACACAGGACAATTTCTGCAAATCCTCTAAGAAATCATATCCATAATATATAAATAGGGATAGGGTTCCCGACATCCTAATAAAACGAAATAACATATATAGATCGTGACTCGGCAATACTCCAGGAAGAAGTGGAGCTTACTAATAAAAAGCTGATATCTGGAGGCAGCCTATAGTAGAGGGTCCTCACCTCGCCTATCTACACCTGCGTGGCATGAAGCACAGCACTCCAGAAAAAGGGACGTCAATACGAATAATGTATCGAGTATGTAAGGCAGAAATGAAACGAAATAATATGATACTATCTCGGGGAGGGATAATAGTCAACTTATAACCTCTAACTTGCCGCCGAGCAACCCATCTTGTATATGTAAATGAAACTACAATTTAATAATTCTGACTAGATCATTCTCATGACGTTAACTGTCCAACTGATTAGTGGTAACTGCCCGATCGATCGTAGCTCGGTGGTAAGTGATGATGCGTATAACAACATTATGAACATTAACATCTTTATTGAATGCCTTAATAGAGAGTTAGGAACATACTTAGGCATGCTTTGAATATCATTTTATAGGAATGAACAATGTAGACCTTCTTCGTTAGTAAGAGTAGATCCATTTATGAAATAACGTTACATTTACATAACGTTACTTGGATCATGCAAAAAAGGAAGAAGGGATAGCCTTAACATACCCGAGTCGGTTCTCTTGACACCTTAACATACCTGAGTCGGTTCTTTTGACAATCCTTCCAACACACGTCAAACGTGACAAAACATGTATTGACGGATCAAAGAAGGGAAAAATCCGTATGATATACTTGAGGAAGATTGTACCTTTCTCTCTTAGAATTGCATCGCACGCTGCTGTAGCGTTATGAAATTTTCATACGAATTCATTCTTTACTTTGCACATACCCTCCCCCATAATGATGTAGGAAGATGTTCTGAAAATCTTAGGGTGTGGGTCCCACTTTTTGGCTTAGTTGGCAAAAGAATTTCCTAATTGTGCCACCTATCTTATATACATTAGAGTCACCATTAGCTAAGGCCCTTGGCTTCCACGTTAAAACTTTATCCAAAGATTTGAATCAATTAGTTAATCTCCCACTAAAAATTATTAATAACCGAATTATTCACATAATTAAGAATTATCTCAAATTACTTAAAATACTACTTACTTTTAACATACTTCATACACCTTACTAATATGGTCATGTGGTACCTTGTATGACACTAGTCCATAAATACCAGGTATTATAGCTTGGACTGTATTTTATCGCAAATTGCCTAACTTCGACGAAACACACTTTCTCCGATTCGCTTACCCTATCACCTTCATGAATTTACTTGTCACTAGTTTGAAATAGCATAAATTCTCATAACCTCACAAAACTCATTCCCAATTCTACGTCGATTAAATTATGACGAAACATTAACATACGAAAACGCAAAATGTAACAAACACATCTTTCAGTCGAGTATCCAGGGTTCCTTATGAGGCTTTATATGGTAGAAGATGTCATTTTCCAGTTGGTTGGTTTTATCCTGAGGAAGTTAGGTTATTGGGCACTAATTTGGTTCATTATTCCTTGGAGAAGGTGAAGCTGATCCAGGAGTGGCTCCGTACAGCACAATCCAAACAATAGAGTTATGCTGATAGGAAGGTTCGTGATGTTGCATATATGATGGGTGAGCAGGTTTTGCTCGGAGTTTCACCTATGAAGGGTATGATGAGGTTCAGGAATAAGGGTAAGTTCAGCTATCCGTATATTATTCCTTTTGAGGTGCTTGAGAGAGCGGGAGAGATGGCTTATAGACTTGCATTGCCACCTAGTATATCGGGTGTTCACCTAGTGTTTCATGTTTCTATGCCCCCGAAGTATTATAGTTATCCATCACATATTTTTGACTTCAGTATGGTACAACTAGATGGGGATTTGACTTTTGATGTGGAGCCGGATTAATTTTGGCCGGCATATTCGGAAGTTGAGGTCGAAAAATATAGCTTCGATGAAGGCTCAGTGGAGAGGTCAGCCAAATTGAGTCAAACTTGCGCGGAGTGCGCGGTAACCCTACCACAAAATCCATGTTAATCATTTCCCATTTCCACATTGGAATTTCTACGCTTGCCTAACCCACCAGGACGTTAATGTTTGGGCTTCACTTGCTGACAATTCGGACATCTTGCCACAAAGTCTGCCACAATCCTTTTCATGTCATTCCACCATTAGATTTCCTTGAGGTCATGATACATTTTTGTAGAACCTGGGTGCATGGAATACCTGGATGTGTGAGCTTCCGCCATGATTCTTTCTCGAAGACCATCAATATCTTGAACACACAGCCGCCCTTGGTACCTTAGCGTACCATCATCTATGCCAAGAGAAAAAGTTGTAGTCTTATGTTTATGAATCCCCTCATTTAGCTGTACCAACAATGGATCATTATATTGCTTCCCCTTGACCTCTGCCACAAGTGATGATTCAGCCCTATTCTGCACAATCATCCCTCCATCATTAGAGTTCGCAAGGCGAACTCCCAAACTTGCTAACTGGTGAACCTCCCTAGCCAACGGCCTTTGATGCACCTCCAAGTGATCCAAACTTCCCATAGATTTCTGGCTAAGAGCATCCGCCACAACATTGGCTTTCCCCGGGTGATATAGAATATTGATGTCGTAGTCGTTGAGCAACTCCAGCCATCTTCTCTACCTCAAATTCAGTTCCTTCTGCTTGAAAATATATTGAAGTCTCTTGTGGTCCATAAATATATCCACATGGACCCCATTAAAATAATGACGCCAAATCTTCAATGCGAAAACTACCACCGCAAGTCCAAGTCATATGTTAGGTAGTTCTTTTCATGATTATTGAGTTGTCTATAAGCATAAGCTATGACCTTGCCATGTGGCATCAATACATACCCAATCCCAATCCTTGAAGCATCACAATGTACCACGAACCCATTTGTACCCTCTGGTAGGGTCAACACCGACGCAGTAGTCAATCTTGATTTCAATTCCTGGAAGCTCCTTTCACAAGCATCGAACCACTGGAACTTGACTACTTTCTGCTCCAATTTAGTCAACGGAGAGCCAAGATTAGAGAACCCCTCCACAAATTTTCTGTAATACCCACTAAAATCCAAGAAACTATGAATCTCTATTGGAGTTGTAGGTCCAGGCCAATTCTTCACCGCCGCAATCTTTTGAGGATCAACCTTTATTCCTTCTCTAGAGACGACATGACCCCAGAATGTAACAGATTCAAGCCAAAATTCACATTTCGAGAACTTCACAAACAATTGGTGCTGATGAAGACTCTTTAGAACTGCCCTGAGATGATCGGCATGGTCCTCTCGACTTCAATGTCGTCAATGAAAACTATCACAAAGGAGTCAAGAAAAGGTTTGAAGACCTTATACATAAGATCCATGGAAGCTGTCGGGGTGTTTGTTAGCCCAAAAAACATTACCAGAAACTCAAAGTGCCTATACCGGGTCCTGAAAGCTGTTTTCGGAATTTCCTGCTCTCTTATCTTCAATTGGTGATACCCAGACCGTAAGTCAATATTAGGGAAGTACTTAGCACCTTGTAATTGGTCAAAGAAATCATCTATCCTTGGTAGTGGGTACTTATTTTTCATTGTGACTTTGTTGAGTTGCCGGTAGTCGATACACATCCGTAGCGACCTATCTTTCTTTCTTACAAACAAAATCGATGCGCCCCACGGCGACACACTCGGTTGGATGAAGCCCTTCTCTAACAAATCCATTAATTATTCCTTCAATTCTTCTGGTGCCATTCTATAAGGCGGAATTGATATAGGCTGCGTGCCTGGCATCACATCGATCTGAAAATCAATCTCCGTGTCTGGTGGGATCCCAGGGAGCTCGTCTAGAAAGACATCTGAGAATTCATTCACAAGTGGCACGGACATAAGTGTATGTGCCTCAGCATCAGTGTCTGTAACCCAGACCAAATGGTACATACACCCCCTGTTAATCATCTTCGCGGCCTTAAGGTAAGAAATAAACCTACCTTTTGGCACCACATTATCCCCCCTCCATACAACAGCTGGATCATTAGGAAATTCAAGCCTCATAGTTCTAGTTTGGCAGTCGAGCTTGGCAAAACATGAGTAAAGCCAATCCATCCCCATAATTACATCAAAGTCGACCATCCCCAATTCAATGAGATCGGCCATGGTATCTCGACCATGTACCGTGACAACACAATCTCTATAAACCCGCATGGCCATAATAGACTCACCAACCGGAGTAGATACAGAGAATGACTCATGAAGCGATTCCGGTTCTATCCCGAATTCCATACCAACATAAGGAGTAACATAGGACAGAGTGGAACCAGGATCAATAAAGGCATACACATCATAAGGTTGGACAGTCAGAATACCAGTGATAACATCTGGAGAAGCCTCTGCACTCTGGCGACCACTCATATCATAGAGACGACTGGGTCCTCCTGAACTCTGAGCACCACCTCTAGCTGCACCACGCCTTGCTGGTGCATGAGAGCCTCGAGCTGGAGGGGGTATTGAAGATGTAGCAGCTGTAGAACCAGATGGCTATGTTGTGCCTATGCCCGCACCTTGGCAGGATACACGACACTCCCTCTGAATATGGCCTCTCATCCCATATCCATAACATACTGGCAGGTCCATGTAGCAGATCCCTAAATGCATCCTCCCACACTTGGGGCATGCGGGCCTCGGCTGCTGCTGGAATCTCCCTCCTGATCGGCCCTGCTGGTGGGGTCCCCTGCTGCCCTGATTGGGTTTGAAACGACTCCCCTATTACTGACTATGCCCTGCTGGCGGTGCACTAGCTGAAGACTGAGCATAGGACTGAGATGGCCCTGACGATCCTCCCCTAAAGACTAACCTTCCCCTACCAAATTAATCTTTAGGATGTCCCGCGCATTGGGCCTTGCTACTACCCTCTCTCTTCATCCTGTTCTTACACTTGCGGGTCTCTATAGCTTGAGCAAAAGCCACCATCATTCCATTGTTCGTATCAAAATTTAAAGTAGTTGTAGCAACCTCATTAATAATCAAAGGGCTAAGGCCCTACACAAATCGACACACTCTGGCCTCCATGGTGGGCATCATGTGAATGGCATATTTTGACAGGTGCGCGAACTCTATCTGATACTCACACACACTCCTACTACCCTATTTATGGTTCTCAAACTCCTTGGCACGGGCAACCTTAGTCTCGGTAGGCATGAAATGGTCCACAAAAGCATCCGCAAACTCACTCCACCTCGCCGGAGGATTCCCCTTATCACGGTAATCCTCCCACATCTCAAACCATGAATATGCCACCCCTTTCAGTCGGTAAGCGGTCAACTCCACTCCCTCTATCTCGGTAGCGCATATTAACCTGGAGAGTCTTATGCATCTCATTAATGAAATCCTGAGGGTGGGCCTCGGGATCAGCACCTGTGAACATCCGCAGATCTAATTGGAGAAATCTGTTCACCCTAGAACCCATAGATTCCCCTTGTTGGCTAGAAGATGGGGGTGCAACATTCGACCTTTGGGCCTGAGAAACCACTAATTGGGTCAGAATCTGGATAGCTCCCCTAAGATCCCCATCAGAAATACCAGAACCGGAAGCTGGGACTGGAAGTGGAACAGGAATATTGGTGGGAGGGATAGTTCCACCCTCCGTAGATGTAGGGGCTGGGGCAGTCTGTTCTGGTGTAGAAGAATCAGGTAGTGAAATAGTCGGGGAAGCATCCTCTCCCGCATAATCAAGTAGAGAATCAACAGCCACTCCTGGGTGGAATTGTCTTCTTGGCCACTTCTTGCTTTCTTCTTAGGTTCCATTTACTGAAAGTTAGAACAATACACGAGTTAGAGGAGAACATCCTCACATTCAGTTCTATCGCACGATATAGATCAACAAAAAAGGGTATTATTCCTAAATGTCCAAGTAGCCTCCTAATTATAGATGTGGTCGACAACACACTGATAAGAAGGGCTCTACTAGACACGGCTCTGAGACATCCTAGGACACTTTAAAACCTTAGGCTCTGATACCAAATTTGTCATGCCCCAAGCTCGGGGAGCATGACCGGCGCTTAACTGAGTGAACGCGGCCGAGCAAGCCTGTTAGACACATTCTACCCGACACTCTTACGATCAAGAGAAGATATGATTTCATTAATTAGACAATAGGAGATCGTACAAGTATATTACTAAGCCAATTCATTAGGTACCTCATTGTTAAGTTATAAGGTACATACACCTTGCGATTTAGTGGAACAGGAATCCAAAGCACAACATAATTCATTGACCTTCCCAACACCCATACACAACCCAACATCAATGTCTACGGAGCCTCTAAGTAGATACAAAAGAAAGTGTTGTAAAAGTGCCGGCAACAAGGCCCTGGCTATACCCCAAAATATGATAAGAAGGTGAACATGAGATACAAAAGATATAGGACCCTGAAATGGTGTGGGGCTCACCAAGTCACCGGTAAAGAGGGCACGCAACTAGCTGCGATCAACACTATCTGCTATGGAACCACCAACATCCATTTAAAGATGTAGTGCCCCCGGCAAAAGGGACGTTAGTACTGTTGAATAATACTAGTATGTAAAGCTAAACACCAATCATAAAAGAACGAACAATGAAACAAAGGGGAAGCAGTTATGATGTACAATAAGAGCATAAAACAAATACGAAAACATCAAGTAAGGATCAAGTAGTTTCCGGTTCAATTTCCATCTTATTAGGTAGATAATCTTAGTTCCATGTGCCACAACCCACAATACCACCGTGGTTCCTACACGGAGTCCGATCTCGACCCGATCGGCTAGGTCATCTCATTTGAGACATCAACCATATCCACAATTTCAATCAATCAATCCAGCATAATTACCACCATGTGTGCGGCATGGTGTCCGATCATGGCCCGATCGACTAGGCCATCTCACTTGAGACATCATCCTTTCAATCATTCATCTCAATTCACATTTCCTTCCCATCTTTCATTACATGGCACGAGTAGCCTCATTTATTAAGTCATTCTTGGCACTTGGTCGTATCGTACAATTATATTTTTTCCCTTTTTATAAGTTCAAATAACAGTATCATCCGCATCAATAAGGCATATCATATAAGGCATTGCACACATAAGGGAAAAAGCTTGGAAAATCTTAATCACACAGAGGCTTTTCATACAAATTAGTTTAGCAAGCTTTATTCGACTCTTGACATGAACCTTTCTCAACATTTATTCCTCATTTCAAACACATTCTAAAATAGCATGATGACACGATAAACATATAGAACAGTTATAGAACATGTATCTTTCAACACAACACATTAAGGCAGCCAATTCTAGTATTATCAAGTTAGGAACTTACACCAAATACTCGAACATTAGGGGTTCGATTCTAAGAAGAAGAGATTTTAGCCATACATACCTCAATTGAGCTTCTTTAAATTCTACAATGTTCCGTAATTCTTAGCAACCTCAATTTATTTTGGAAATATAACAATTTGAAACAAAATTAGGAAGATGATCGTAATTCTAGCTCATTTGAGCATTCTATCAAACACTAGGTGTGCATTAAGTCATTAACGTCCTTTTATAGAGGATTTCATCAACCCACAACCCATCCTTCACCATTTTTGGCTCAACAATGTTCCTACACCCGTTTATAACACGTGCAAGCAAGATAACAACTCCAATACCCATGAACTTTCTTGATAACTGTCCATCTTTTAGCGAAAATTCGAAACTAAGGGTTAGGATGCAGAATCTTACCTCATGGATGAAGATCTAGTGTGTTTTCCTTTTTAATCTTCAAGGATTTGTGTAAGAATTGAAGGATTGTTTGGTGAAGATCACTTTCTCACTCTAGGGCTCCTTCTCTCACTCTAAAACATCAGGTTTCTGCTAAAAAATGACCCATTGCGTGTATTTAACAAAGTTGGGTCGGGTTATAGTGATAGAAGAATGGATACTCCGAAGTTCCGGACCGGGCTACAGACTAGGCCTCGCTAGGGCTATCACCTGTCTAGACCTGGCCGCTCTAGGGCTATAGCCTGGTCTAGACCTGACCTCGCCAGAGCTATAGCCTGGTCTAGCATGCTACAAACCATGCCTCGCCAGGGCTATAGCCCAGTCTAGCATGCTACAGGCCAGGCCTCGCCAGGCCGAAAAATTTCAACACCCCAATGCACTGTTCAACCCACAAACTTCGAAAATATAATTTTTTAGCCTACCTTGGTACCACAAAACTTTAATTTACTTAGAAAAAATTTTCGGAGCCTTACACATGTGGTGTCCAGTGAGGGGATTAAGGTAGATCTAAAGAAGGTTGAGGCAGTAGGGTTGGCCCAGACCTTGTACCATTATTGCGATCTAGAGTTTTTTAGGCTTGGATGGGTATTATTGCAATTTTATGGAGGGTTTTTCATCCATCACGACTCTTTTCAATAGATTAACTCAGAAGGGTTCCCTATTCAGGTGGTCTAACGAGTGTGGTAGAGATTTCTGAAGCTCAGGAGTGCCTTAATGACAACTCCAGTTCTCGTTTTGCCTTCAGCATTGGGGTCTTATACAATCTATTGTGATGCTTCAAGGATTGGCCTTGGGTGCTTGTATGATGCAGGAGGGTAAAGTGATTTCTTATAATTTGTTTGTTGAAGCCCCGTTAGAAGAACTACCAGTGCATGATTTGGCGTTAGCAGTGTTCAAACGCTTATGATTTGGAGGCACTATCTTTACGGCACGTCTTCTGAGGTGTTCATGAATCACAAGAGTCATCAACACTTATTCAAGAAAAATGATTTAAAATTTCGGCAACGGATATGGTTAGAGCTACTAAGGGACTCTTATATCACCATTCTAAATCATCTCAGGAAGGCAAATATGGTGGCCGACGCTTTGAGTAGGAAGGCTGAGAGCATAGGTAGTCTTGTTTTTATTCCAGCTTGAGAGAGACAGTTAACTTTAGATGGTCAAGCATTGGCCAATAGGTTCGTAAGGTTAGATGTTTTGGAGCCTAGTCAATTTCTTGCTTGCATGATTTCACGGTCATATTTTTTTGAGCGCATCAAGTCGCGTCAGTATGATGATCCCCATTTGCTGTTCCTTCAGACACCATGCAACACACTGATGCCAAAGAGGTAACCGTTCATGATGATGGGGTATCGAGACTTCAGGACTAGATTTGCGTGCCCAATATGGATGGGTTGCAGAAATGATTCTTTAGGAGGCCCATAGTTCGGTATTTTATTATCCAGGTGCCACGAAGAAGTAACATGATTTGAGGCAGCAAAGTTGGTGGCGGAGGATGAAGAAAGATAATGTGGAGTATGTGGCTCGGTTTTTAATCTACAGATTAAGTATGGGTATCAGAGACCTGGTGATTTGATCCAGAGGCTTGATATTCCGGAGCGGAAGTAGGGGCATATCACTATGGATTTTGTAGTTGGGCTTCCATAATCCTTGAAGAGATTTGATGTAGTGTGGTTTGTTGTGGACAGACTGACCAAGTCTACGCACCTCATTGCAGTCATGACAACCTATTCTTCAGAGCAGTTGGATCGGATTTATCTTTGTGAGATTGTTCACCTTCATGATGTGCTCGCGTCTATTATCTAAAATTTGGCACTTAATTCAAAACACATTTTTGGAGAGCAGTGCAGCGTGATTTAGGCTCCAGGTTGAGCAGAGTATGGTATGTCATACACAGATAGACGGACAGTCCGAGCGCACTATTCAGATTTTTGAGGACATGTTACGTGCCTATATCATTGATTTCGGGGGCTCATAGGATCAGTTTCCAGCGCCAGCAGAGTTCGCCTACCACAACAGTTATTAGCAGAGCATCCAAATGGCTCCTTCTAAGGCCTTATATGGGTGGCGTGTGTAAGGCCCCATAAAATTCTTCCTAAAAATTGGAATATCGTGGTGCCAAGTTAGGATTATGTGTTAGATTTCCTTTCAAAAGTTAAAGGAAAATGTTTGCAGAAGTATGCATTTATGCGGCCCATTATGTGGCCGCATAATCACTCTGTGGGCCGCATAATGGCCGCAGAGTGAGGCAGTCTTTTCGGGTAATATTGATGTCATTTCGCGGCCCCATTATGCGATCGCATACCCATTTCGTGGTATGCACATTGATCGCGTATTCTCCTTTGAGATTTGTATGTGGGAGTTCTGCTGCGCATTATGCGACCGCATAACAGGTCTGCGGACCGCAGACTGGTCGCACACCGAGGCAGATAAATCCCAAGGGTTTAGGCAAATTATGTAGCCCATTTGCGGACCGCAGAAGCATTATGCGATCGCATATGCGACCGTAGTTCTGTGTCGGGGCTCCTATTTGCTTACTTTTAAAACAGACCTTATTCCATTAAAACACACATGTTAGACCATTTTGAACACATTTCGTTATATTTCTAAAGTGTAAGAGAGAGAGTTCTAGAGGGAGGGCCTAATCTTCATCAAATTGTTCTTCAATTATCACATAAAAATTTGAAGATATTCAAGTGAGGCACCTAAGTCTTCTTCCTAAGAGGTAATACTTCATCACCCCAGCTCTTAATTCCAAACATAGCTATAATGGGCCATTAGTGAGATAATTCATGGGGATGAGGGTGATTACATTGCAGGCATGTGTTCTTAGAAGATGTGGGGGAATTGTAAATCAAAGATAGATAGGTATGGGGAATGGGCTGGTGTAATCTTCCATAAAAGAACCATAAAACCTTAATGAGCACATAATGTTTGATAAAATGCTCAAGTGAGCTAGGATTATGATAATTTTCCTAATTATGGGTTCAATTATGCTACATTGCTAAAATAGATTGAAGTTGCAAACATTCCGGAACATTGTAGGAATAAAGGAAAGCTCTTGAGGTATGTATGGCTAAACCTCCTTCTTATAATCGAACCCCTGGTGTTCGTGTAATTGGTGTAAGTTCCTAAATTGGTCATACTGGAATCGTTTGCCCTAATATGTTGTGTTGAAAGATTCATGTTCAATGATTATTCTAAATGTTTATCATGTCGTCATTCTATTCGAGAATGTGTTTAAAATGTGGAATATATGTATTGAGAAAGGTCAAGAATTCATGTCAAAAATCGAATAAAGCTTGCTATGCTAATTTTTATGTAAAGCCTCTGTGTGATTAATATTTTCCACGCTTTCCCCTTATATATGCAATGCCTCATTTAATAGGCCTTATTGATGTGGATAATAATGTTATTTAAATGTATAAAAAGGGAAACTTGAATTGTAAGATACGGCCAAGTGCCAAGAACGATTTAATGAATGAGGCTACTCGTGCCATGTAATGAAAGATGTGAAGGAAATGTGAACTGAGATGAACGATTGAAAGGATGATGTCTCAAGTGAGATGGCCTAGCCGATCGGGCCGTGATCGCACACCATGCCGCACACATGGTGGTAATTGTGCTAGATTGATCGATTGAAATTGTGGATATGGTTGATGTCTCAAATAAGATGACCTTGATGATCGGGTCGAGATCGGACACCATGCAAGAACACGGTGGTATTGTGGATTGTGGCACATGGCACTGAGATTATCAACCTAATAAGATGGAAATTTAATCGGAAACTATGTGATCCTGACTTGATGATTTTTGTATTTGTTTGAAGCTCTTGTTGTAATCATGACAGTTTCCTCTATGTTTCATTATTCATTCTATTAAGATTGATGTTTACCTCTACATACTAGTACTATTAGACATTACTAACGTCCCTTTTCCTGAGGGCTCTACATCATTAAATGGATGTAGGTGGTTCCGTAGCAGATAGTGTTGAGCGCAGCTAGTGGTGCGTCTTCTTTCCAGTTGACTTCGTGAGCCCCATATTATTTCGGGTCCTATACCTTTTGTATCTTATGTTCACCTTCCTATCATATTTTGAGGTATTGCTGGGGCCTTGTTGTCGGCACTTTTATAGCACTTTCTTTGTATCTACTTAGAGGCTTTGTAGACATTTATGTGAGTTGTATATGGGTTTTGGGAAGGTCAATGAATTATGCTATGCTTTGGATTCCTGTTCCACTAAATCGTAAGGTGTATGTAATTTAAAGCTTAACAGCAATGTACCTAACGAATTGGCTTAGTAATGTACTTGTATGATCTCCTATTGTCTAATTGATGAAATTATGTCTTCTCTTGATTGTAAGTGAGTCAGTTAGAAAGTGTCTAACTGCCTTGCTCGGTCGGGTTCACTCTGTTGAGCACCCATCGCGCTCCATGAGCTTGGTGCGTGACAGCGTGTCATTCTTCAATTGGTTGGAATAAGACTAAGGAGGCTAGTTTGTTGGCACTTCTTTGGTCCGTGATGCTTTAGAAGAGGTCAAGTTGATTCAGGAGTGACTTCGTACAACACAGTATAGGCAAAAGAGTTATGCTGATAGGAGGAACACATGATATGGCATTCATGGTGGGTGAGAGCGTCCGACTCCGAGTTTCATCCATGAAGAGTGTGATGAGGTTCGGGAAGAAGGGTATGCTGAGCCCTCAGTATATTGGCACTTTTGAAATTTTTGAGAGAGTTGGTGAGGTGGCCTATGAACTTGTAAGCCACCCAGCTTATCGGGAGGTCACTCGGTGTTCCACATTTCCATGGTATGGAGGAACTATGTAGATCCATCACATGTGCTAGATTTTAGTTCGGTGCAGTTGGATAAGGATTTGACTTATGTTGAGGAGCCGGTGGCTATTTTGGATAGGCAATCAGGAAGTTGATGTCAAAGAACAATGCATCGGTGAAGGTTCAGTAGAGATGTCAACAGGTCGAGGAGGCGACTTAGGAGATCAAGCATGATATGCAGAGCCGATATCCTCACCTTTTTGGTACTTCATGTATGTCTCTATACTCGTTCGATAATGAACATTTATTTAAGATGGGGAGAATGTAATGACCCGGCCGGTCATTTTGAGTAATGTAGCCCCGTTTCCCTTTTTGAAGTTCTTGGGTTGTGCTTTAATTGGAATGTGTACACTCTGTTATACATATGTGATCCTTTATATGACTACTTGAATTTGGTTGCTATAATTGATATAGCTATAGTCATGCCTTATCCACATTTTTATCGCTATCATGTCCTTGTGCACTTTATTGATGAGTTACGAGGAGATACCTCTTGACGATAAATTGTTATCTTGCATTGTTGTGATTAAGGCACTTGTAGACATATTATGCGGGTTTATTATTATTGTGTAGAGTATAGGGGTGGCATTTCACTGTCGATGTGGTGTGGAATACAAGGGTGGCATTTCACTGTTGATTTTGTGTAGAGTATAATGGTGGCATATTACCGTGATATTGTATGGAGTATAACGGTGGCGTTCCAACCACTGCTAGATGTGATTCCAAGAGCCGAACGAGAATGAATACCACACAGAAGAGTCAAGACCAGGCTCCCCAATTGAATGTTTAACCGATCCAATCCGGATCGACCAAATTGGTATGGAAGTTGTAACATGGGAAGGCATTTCACTATTGATGTTGTGTGGAGCATAAGGATGGGATTTCACTGTTGATATTTTTGTGGCAAAATAAGAGTGGCGATACATGCATGTGGAAAAATAAGGGAGGCGTTTCATTGTTATGTTCACATTTGACAAAATAAGGGTGTCATTGAGGGGATGTTATGTGATGGCCTGGGGGCGATTTTATTGTTTATGTGTTGTAATGACCCGACTTATCATTTTGATAATTAGCATCCTGTTCGGTGGCTTAAGGTCTCGAGCGGCTTTATATGGTGTTTTGTGACTTGCGTGTGTGGTTGAGTATGGTTTTTGGATGACTCGAGATTCAATTGAAAGAACAAATCTTATTTTAGAAGCTTAAATGAAAAGATTTGACCGAAGTTTTACTTTTGTGTAAACGACTCTGGAATAGAACTTTGGCGATTCCAATATCTTCATATGGTGATTTTGGACTTAGGCGTATGTCCGGATTCGGATATGGAAGTTCGTAGGACAATTGGCGCATTTTGGCAGAATTTGAAAAAATAGAAGATATTTGAAAAGCTTGACCGAGAATTTGACTTCAGTTGATATCAGGGTTCCGGAAATTTGAAATAGCTTTGTTTTGTCATTTACGACTCGTGTGCAAAATTTGAAGTCGTTCCGAATTGAGTTGATACGTTTCGGCACAAGATATGGAATATTGAAATTTGAAAATTTATAATTTCGATTCGAGGTGCAATTTGTAATTTCGACGTTATTTGATGTAATTTAAGACCTCGAGTAAGTCTCTATTACGTTACGTGACTTGTTGGTATATTTGGGCAAAGTCCCGAGTGGCTTAGATGAGTTTCAGATGGGATCCAGACCGAAATTGGACTTGGTACATTGCTGAAGCCGTCCGTGGCCAATATGCATGGCCCACGCAGCAAGTCCATTGCAAAAGCCGTGCGTGGCCAAGATGTGTGGCCCACGCAGGCTGCGTGGCCTATTCCATAAAAGGGAGGAAACGGGGCTCGGTTGCGCGTCCAAGGTACATGGCCTACGCAGCCACCCACGCAGACCCCCTGTGCAATAAATAAGGAATTCGGGGAGAGAGTAAGAGATGATATTTTTGGCTAAGTTTTGGTAGTTAGAGAGAAGGTGGAGCATTCCCAAACCAAATACACTTCAAAGGTAAGTTTCATGATATTTTTATGGTGGATTACATTCATTGATGCTAGTATTAAAATCTACATGGGTTGAAATTCGTAGGAATTGTTCAGAAATCTCAAGAACACCCCAAAAGCTGCCTTTCAAGAGGTAATCTTTCACTCTTAAACCTATATGCATGGATTGTTAGTGAATATATGAGCAAGAAATAAGTATTTTCACTTATTGGGTAGTGCTTGGAAGCCATAAATGCTTAACTAGATTGTTGGGTGTTGTAGAGATTTTTGTAGTGAGTTAATTAGTAAAATTGGGGGGATGTGAGTTCATTGATGATTATAATGGTGCTAAAGAAGGTAGTTAGTAGACCAAGGGTTTTGCAGTATCTCTTGTTGGTCGTACGGATGATTGTTGGATGAAGAAAACCATTACTAGTGGTTGTAAAATGCTATGTACTCTAGGTGTTTGATATAATGCCTAAATGGCGTAAACTATGGAATTGTTACTAATGCTGGTTCCTTTGGATGTTGATATTATGGATTGAAGTTTCTTAGTGTAGTGGAGCATTGTAGTATCATTAAGGGGTGAATTTCAAGTATGTTGGCTAAACTTCTCTCTTGGAATTGAATTTCATGATGTATCTCATCGAGGCATTTGGAGGCCATTTCGCGAGGCAAGGGTATATTGGAATAGGGATTTGCACGACTTGAGGTAAGTAACTCTTCTAAACTTGGTGTTGAGGTTATGAAACCCCAAATTAGGTGTTATGTGTTTGGTGTTGAGGTAACGCACATGCTAGGTGACGGGCGTGCAGGTGTGCACCGTGTGAGTTGTGACTCCGTTATTTCTGTGGTACTATGTAGTTACCTGATCTTAATTGTAACCATGAAATTTCTAGGTACTTGAGCAATTGAGCTGTGATCCATGTTAGAAACCATGTTTAGGCAACATGTTTATGCTGGTTGTGCCTACTGAGGTCATTTCTATTGTTGAGTTATCTGGTTTCATTGCTTTGTATACTCAGTCATACGCATTCATATGCATATCATATCTCAATCTCTGTTACCATTTATTGGCATATCATATCATTATTTTGGGCTAATTTCATGGAATTTTGAGCCCGAGAGACTAGAGAGATTGATGACTGGGCGAGGCTGAGGGCCCGATTATGAGTGATATTATGGGATCGGGCTGCATGCCGAAGCATGTTATATTGACTAATATTTGGGATCGGGCTACACGCCGTAGCGATTGTATTGATTTTTGATAGCACTTGGGCTGAAGGAGCCCCTCTGGAGTTTGCACACACCCCTAGTGAGCGCAGTTGATTATATTGAGGGATGGATCTTCCTTGAACATGGATCTTGTCAGAAGCATTTATATACCTGGGGATGGATCATCCCCACGGGCTGGATTTGGCCCTACTCAGTACTGAGTGACTGTTGGTCAGTTGATGTATATATTCCGGGATAGATCTTCCCTGGGCAGATTTGCTATATACAGTACTAGGTGATTGAGCATGATGAGTGGAAAGTGTGAGATATTGAGATTGAGTACTCTGAGAGTGTGAGTACATGAGTTCATCTGTGAGATACATGGCATTGATATGCACACATGACATATAGACATAGAGATGCATTTTCCTCATGCTGTACGCTATCACGTCATTCATGACTTCTCACACATATTGATATATGAGCATAGAGAGGTATTTTACATTGGCTATACGGAAAGAAAATGAAATATCTTAATTATTATGGAAAGGATTATTGGGAGAATTTATTAGTTCTCAAGCCTACTCATATTTTCGGCAATTTCATAAAGGATTTGGGTTTTCGCGGATATACTTGAAAGCTAGAGCTATTTTTTGGGAACTACGAAAGGCTGAGCATTTTATCTCTGAGTTGCTTCTTTTATTACTTGCTTTACATTGTCATGAACTATTGTTTTCTATTGGTGTTGGACTCGACCTTTTCTCCAGCTCGTCACTACTTTCAACCTAAGGTTAGGTATGTTACTTATTGAGTACATGGGGTCGGTTGTACTCATACCAGACTTCTGCACCTTGCGTGTAGATGTTGGCTGCTGATGTTGGTTTGTTCGGTGGGAGCTGGATATAAAGATGTACATGCATTTCGGTTGTAGCTTCCTCTTATTCATAGTAGCCTTAGATTCACAAAACTCTTTTTATGTACTTTTCAAACAGATGATGTATTTACTTCATACCAGCTTTGTAAACTCTATTCTTAGAAGCTCATATTTTGGACTACCAGTCCTTGGGGAATGTATCGGGTTCAGCTATATCTTTACACAATTGCTTTATTAAATTCTTATTGGAACTGGTTAGTTATTAAATTGGCTTACATAGCAGGTTAGGTTAGGTGCCATCACGACTAGTTGGATGTTGGGTCGTGACAAGGTGGTATCAGAGCTCTAGGTTCATAGGTTCTACAAGTCATGAGCAAGTGTCTATTAGATTCTTGCGGATCAGTATGATGACGTCCATACATATCTTCAAGAGGCTACAGGGCATTTAGGGTAAACTTTCTATCTTTCTTTCTTTATCATGCGACAATGATTAAGCTTGAAGCGTACCTCCTTGAATTTCTTCCACTCACTCGAATGCGTATTTGAGCGCTCGGTATCAGTTGTGCATCGACAGCTTGAAATTCTACGAACGAGGTACGAGGTGTGTTTTCTGTGTTTTGGTGATGGGCCAGTCTAGAGGACTTGAGGCCAGGTTTACACCGCAGCTTAGGCTCGATAGTTTGAGTTATGAGAACTTGTACATTTGGACTTATATATCTGGCGATGTTCCTCTGAGTGGAATTACGGCTTAGTGAGCAATTCGATGGCTATATGGTGAGTATAATGTGAGTGCAGCAAGTGTTTAGATGGATTGAATGTGATGAGAAGAGTTTGCTTGATATGTAAAAGGGACTATTGGGTGTTTGATTTCTGTCTTGACTTGATGTATTGGCTCGAGTTATGGGTGTGTTGATGGATCTTTCATGTTTGTTAATTATAGAGTGACGTAGATTTTCATGTCTTGTTATGAGTTTAGACTTAGGAAGATTAAATGATTGCGTAGTAGTTGCAGCCGTGAAAGGGGTATAAAGAGATGTCAGTTTGAGGCTAAGCAGGTGGGTTACAACCTGCGAGGTAATCTATGAATGTGTGACTTTTATAATGCTGCGTGGAGGATTTCTTATGTATCAGTGAATTATATGTGTTGCAATTTGAGTTTGGATCGCTTGTGGAAACTGGCTTGACTGTTACAAGGATAAATGCGAGATTTCCCGATAATTTAAGTATTAGATGGTTTGCGTTACAGGAGCTCATGAAGGATTTAGTTGAATCTCACTGCGGTATTATGACAGGAATAAAGTATGGGTATTGTGAATTATTGAATGTTTTGATTTATGGCTTTGAGCCAAGTGGGGGAGCCTGCTATTGACAATTCGATTCATAGTTATATGTTAAATTTTATTTTTGGTCTGAGACATACTTGTTGATCATTTATGTCTGCAGAGGTTGAGATCGAGGATGACTCGTGTAAGGAAATTCTTGGATACGGGTTATATTACACCTAGGAGTATATGAAAAATAAAAAAATGGGATGAGTGAGTTGTTATTTTTTAAGGATATTGTGCGCACGGAATATGAATTCTATTGGTGGTGTTACGGCAGGGTTACTTCTTTTGGGTGTTGTTGTGCTAATGTGCACATGTAGTTTGGCCCGTTTGTGTGGTGCAATGAAGATTCGAGCAGAATGAATGACTCTCCAGAAGGTTCTAATGGGTTTGAGATTAACATGTAGCAATTGAGAACTTTTCGGGACTTGTGTATGGATAGAATCTTAGATTTGCATTTGATTGTGCCGGGACTTGCGGTGATTCTGTATGACTATGGATTCTACATTTCAATATAAGGAAGGTAAAAAGAATAATTTTATGTTCACATAAGGTCTCTTAAGAGTATATGTCTCGGTGGTGGTACTTATGGGGTGCTTAAGAATGAATACAACGGCCTATGGGCCTTAGGGTGGTGTGGTTTATAGTTATGATGTCTTATAATGAGGCTTTACAGGTGTTTCGTGGCAATACTATCGGATTTGGCAACAAGCGTGGCTTGGTTGAGTTAGAAAGATTCAATTCGGATAGCTTGGTCATGTGTACATGGATTTCAAAGTGTTCTTGATGGTTTCTACCATTGTTTGGGCCGGATATTTTATACCAGTGTGAGGAACATGTTGTGTATTGTGATTTCCTCTTGGAATAGAGCAAATGGAAGATTTCTAACTAACCGGGTATATAATTTGCTGGTGACTCAGAGTTAATAATGAGATTCTCGTGCTTTTCACATTATGGCACGATAAATGTGGTGTGTTGTGCGGGATTAAGATTTACATGTACAAGGTAGCAGTTCAGTTTTGAAGGGAAGGTCATGAATTATGGACAACAAGGTCAATTTCAAACATTATGATGAATTTTATAACTGCTCGATAATTCCTGAGAAGGGTGCACATTTCAGAAGGCGCATTGTGTTTTGACTTATGGATGTTCGTTAGTATTGCGGTACTCACCTGGTTGATAGACTACTGATATTCAAATCATTGCTATGTGGAACGAAAGAATTATGGAAGTATTCCTAGTGGGATGCTCGTGCATTAAGGATGTTTTAGTCATCGGAGTGCTGGAGTTGTGATCAGTTACGGTGGGTCATGTGTTGTATGAATTTGGGGACTCGGAGTTCTTAGAAGCAAATTGTTTCAGGGTCGCGGACTGTGAAGGTGTGGCTAAATTTAAGTAGATAATAGTAAGTGTTACGGTTAAGTCATTGAGGACATTTTAGAGGACTATTTATCCATGCTCAGATTGCATTTGGGCTATAAGAAGCCTAGAATTGACTGTTAAGCTTTAAGTATGATGTTTCCCATCTATAACATTGCGCGAGCTATTTGGGTTGTGTTTGAGGCTACATAGGGGTTAAAATCCCTGAACGAAGTTGATAAATGCCTTGGTGATGAAAGATTTCCGATTTGAGCTACGATGGCACACATGCCTAATCTTTAGCATGTCATTTATACCAGTCCAGGAACATGAGAACCTTATCTTACTCATAATATACCAGTATACGTATTTAAATACTCCCATATAATATGTTTGGACTGGAGGCCTAGGACTATACCAGGCAGATTATGTTATTAGGACGTGAGTTGTCCGTGCAGATCCATATATTGATATTATAGGTGTAACGACCCGCCCGGTCGTTTCATGAGTTACAGCCCTGTTTCCCCCATCTCTGCTTCTTTGTGTGTTTTTCAGCTGTATTTCATTATATCGTGTTGGTTGTTCGGTGTTCGGATTGGTCATGGAGTGGAATGAGACACTTAGTCTCTTATTCGAAAGCTTCAGTTGGAAAAGTCAAACGGATGTTGACTTATGTGTAGAGGTCTCGGATGTGATTTCTAAGGGTTCGGATAGATCCATTAGGTGATTTTGGACTTAGGAGCGTGTTAGGAATGGAATTTGGGGGTCCGTGGTAGATTTAGGCTTGAATTGGCGAAATTGGAAACTTGGCATTTTCCGGTCAGCAGTGGAAATCTTGATATCGGGGTCGGAATGAAATTTCAGAAATTGGAGTAGGTCCATTGTGTCATTTTTGATGTGTGTGCAAAATTTTAGGTCATTCGGATGAGATTTGATAGGTTTTGGCATCGTTTGCAGAATTCAGAAGTTTAGAAATCCTTAGGCTTGAATCCGAGGGTGATTTGTGTTTTGATGTTGTTTTGAGTGTTTCCGAAGGTTGGAATAAGTTTGTATGGTGATATGTGACTTGTTCGTATGTTTGGTTGAGGTCGCGAGGGCCTCGGGTTGATTTTGGGAGGTTGACGGATCAAGAATGGAAATTGAGGAAGTGCTGAAAATTTCCTTCAGCTGTCATAACCGCACATGCGGAGTGGGTACCGGGGTGCGAGGTCCGCAGAAGCGCAAGAGCAACCGCAGAAGCGATTAAGGCTAAGGAAGCAAGGATCTGCAGATGCGGGGATAGAAGCGCACCTGCGTGACCGTAGTAGCGAGTATTAGGCCGCAGATGCGTCTAAGGCAAGATAAGTGAAAATCGCTGATGCAGTTTGTTTGACCGCAAAAGCGGTCCCGCAGACGCAGGTAATGGACCGCAGATGCGAGTCTCCTGGGCAGAAACCATAAAAGCCACCCTTCGCGAATTTCTGCCATTTCTTCACTATTTTTGGACGAGTTTGGAGCTTAGGGCTGTGATTTCAAGAGGGAATAAAGTGTTTTCAGTGAGGTAAGCTACTTGGGCTTTGTATTTTGTGTTTGTGATGATTTTTCCACTACCTAATCATGAAATTAGTGGGAAATTTGGGGGTGAAATTGAAGATTAGGGCTTGAGTTATTGAGATCTTTGATTGGGGATTAAAGGGGCCATTTGGGGCCGGATTTTGATGATTTTTCGTATGTATGGACTCGGGAGTGAAAGAAGTTTCTAGTTTTGTAATTTTTGTTGGATTCCGAGACATGGGCTCGGGGGCCGGGTTTGAGTCCAATTCGGGATTTTTTGTCTAATTTGATTATTTTCATATGGAGTTCATTCCTTTAACGTATATTAATGATAATATACTGATTTTGGGTAGATTCAGAGCATTTGGAGGCCGGATCGAGAGGCAAGGGCATCACAGGTTAGAGTTTTGGCTTGGTTTGAGGTAAGTAACGCTTCCAAACTTGGTTCTGAGGGTTCGAAACCCCGAACTATGTGTTCTATGATTAATATTGAGGTGACGCAAATGCCAAGTGACGGGCGTGTGGGTGTGCACCGTGAGAATTGCGGCCCGGATCATTCCATGGCGCCGCTAGTGACTCTTTCTTGTTGATATCCATGTTGTAAGTATTTGAATTAATTAATGAGCTGTAAGTCATGCTAAATACCATGCTAGGGCTTCACGTTGATACTATTGAGACCCGAGAGGTCGTTTCTCACTGTCATATCATTAGCTTCATTGATATTCTGTACTAAGTCGTGTTCATGCATATTATATCATGTCTCAGTCTCAATTATTGCTATTTGGTACATCATATCATTGTTTCGGGCTAGTTTCTTGGTATTGTGAGCCCGTATGTGTGAGACTGGAGAGTTACGATTGAATGAGGCCGAGAGCCTGATTATGAGTGACAGTATGGGATCGGGCTGCACGCTGCAGCGGAATATTGATTATGCCTTCGTTGGCTTGTGATAGAGCTTGGGCTGAGAGGAGCCCTTCCGGAGTCTATACAACCCCAATGAGCGCAGTTGATATTATTGAGGGATGGATCTTCCTTGGACATGGATCTTGTCCAAAGTACTTATACCTGGAGATCTTCTCCTTAGGGCTGGAATGGCCTTCCTCGGTACTGGGTTAATGTTGTCAGTGATGTACATATATTCCGGGATGGATCTTCCCTGGGCCGGATGGCCATATAGAGTACCGAGTGGTTGAGCACTTGAGAGTTGTTGTGCATGGTACATTTTCATGTTTTCTGTGCATTGGTACATGGAGATTTAGTGAGCTTTATACTTCACCCTGTTCAGATTTGTATTTACTTATTATTGAGTTGAGTACTTGAACTGCAAGCATGCCTACTTTACTGTACAGTCTAATTGTGTTACCTGTTGAGGTTTGGTTCGTCACTACCTGCCAGTCCATAGTTTGGACTTGTTACTTACTGAGTTGGTGTACTCACGTTACACCCTCCACCTTGTGTTCAGATCCAGGTATCTTAGGCCACGGTAGGGGCTGTTGACTGTTCTGGATGCTGATTTCACCGAAGATAGCGAGGTAGCTGCCTGACGTTTGCAGTCCCGCTTTCTCCTTCCTTATCAACCTTCTAGTATATTTTGGATATTTCAGACTATTTTGGTCTAGTTGTGTTTTGGATCAAATGTAGTATTGCTCATGACTTAGTGACACCCGAGGTCGGGCTTGTATTTTTCTGCTTTTGTTTTGGTTTTGACTTCATATCTTTTATGGAATTGCAGTTGAAAATGGTATTATTTAAGCTTTAAATGAAATGTTGGACTATTTTGGAAATGTGTCAGCTGGCCTAGTTTCACGATAGGCGCCATCACGACCGGGTCGGTTTTGGGGTCGTGACAAGTTTGTATCAGAGCCTAGGTTACATTGGTCTCACGAGTCATGAGCAGGTTTAGTAGAGTCTCGCGGATCGGTACGGAGATGTCTGTACTTATCTTCGGGAGGCTGCAGATCCTTATTCTTGAATTCTCGTCGTGCGAATCTGTTGGCTCTGGTAACTAAACTTCTGTTATTCTATTCTCTAATAGATGGTGAGGACATGCGCTACTGGTCAGGACGGACGACCACCAGTACCACCAGTTGGGGCCACTAGAGGCCGAGGTTGCGGTCGAGGCCGTGGTAGGGGTAGGGGTGAAACCCGCACACCAGATAGGGCAGCACCTGCAGATCCACCCGCCGCCCCAGTTCATGATCAGGTCCCAATTACGGATACTCCAGCAGGACCAGCTCAGGCCTCGACTGTGCCTATTGTTATTCCAGATCTTTAGGAGACCTTGGCTCAAATCTTGACCGTGTGCACTAGTCTTGCTCAGGCGGTCACAGTTTCTACCGTAGCAGCTACTTCTCAGGCCGGGAGAGGCACTCAGACTCCCGCTGCCCGTACACCCGAGCATGTTGTTCATGGATTACAGACACCGGAGGCACCACTAGCCCAGCCGGTTGCACCTGCTCAGGATTATGTGGTACCAGTTATGCCTGATGACGAGCAGTGTCGATTGGAGAAGTTTGGTAGACTTCAGCCTCCGACTTTAAGTGATGTAGAGGGCGAGGATTCCCAGGGTTTCTTGGAAAAGTGTTAGCGGATTCTGCATACAGCGGGTATTCTGGAGACCAGTGGGGTCTCATTTACTACTTTTCAGTTTTCTGGAGCTGCCTTCACTTGGTAGGAGGCTTATGAGATGCGAAGGCCTGTTGGTGCATCTCCCCATACCTAGCATCAGTTCTCCATTATTGTCTTGGAGAAGTATGTACCGTATTCCCGCAGGAGGAGCTGCGCAGGCAGTTCGAGCAGTTTCGTTAGGAGGATATGACCGTGATGCAGTATGAGATGAGGTTCTTCGAGTTAGCCTGTCATGCTATTTGGCTAGTTCCCACGGATAGGGAGAGGATCAGGAGGTTCATTGATGGCCTCACTTATCAGCTACAGATTTTTCTGACCGGAGAGAGAGTATCTGGCGCTTCTTTTGAGGAGGTGGTTGACATTGCTAGAGAGATAGGGTCAGTTCGCCACCAGGAGCGAGTTGAGGGGGGGGGGGGGCATCTGCTAGTTTTGGTAGTGTTCCTTCTAGAGGTCAATTTTAGCATGGTAGAAGCTGTACTTTCCGACATGCTCAGTCAGCTCTCGGGTCACTGTGGTGGATCATCTAGCCATGGTTCTCATAGTTCACATCAGGGTCACTCATCTCTCAATGCCCTTCCAGCTCAGAGTTCAACTCATGCACCATTAATGCAGGGTTCATCTATGCTTAGTTCTTCTACTGGGTATCCCGGTGCTCGGGGCTCCCTTCAGTCCCCACCGCCATTTGCCAGGAGAGGTTGCTTTGAGTGTGGAGATTTGGGTCATATCAATAGGTTTTGTCCCCGTCATACGAGAGGTTCATCCCAGCAGAGGAGTCAGCTTTCGGCTTCAGCACCAGTTACTTTCCCGCTCGCCCAGTCAGCTCGGGGTGGAGGTCAGTCAGCTAAGGGTCGCCCTAAAGGGGGAGGCCGATCAAGTGGCGGTGAGGCCCGTTTCTATGCCCTCCCAAGCAAACCAGATGCTATTGCTTCAGATGCTGTGATTACAGGTATTGTCTCAGTCTGCTACAGAGATGCCTCTGCATTATGTGACCCTGGTTCCATTTTTTAATTTGTGTCATCATATTTTGCTCATTATTTGGATATACCCCATGAGTCTCTTGTTTCATCTATTCGTGTATCTACTCTGGTGGGCGATACTGTTGTTGTGGATCGTGTATACTGATCTTGTCTGGTGACTATTGGGGGTTTGGAGACCCGAGTGGACGCTCTGTTGCTTTGTATGGTAGATTTTCATTTGATATTGGGCATGGATTGGTTATCCCCGTGTCATGCTATTTTGGACTGTCATGCTAAGACAGTGACGTTGGCTATTCCAGTTGTGCCACAGATTGAGTGGCGGGGTTCGACGGATTATGTTCCCCATAGGGTGATTTCATTTTTGAAGGCCCAGCGGATGGCTGGGAAGGGTTTTCTTTCTTATTTGGCGTTCGTGAGGGATGTCAGTGCAGAGACTCCTACCATTGATTCAGTCCCGGTAGTGAGGGATTTTCCAGATGTGTTTCCTGCAGACCTGCCGGGCATGCGATCAGATAGGGATATTGAATTTTGTATTGATTTGGTGCTGGGCACTCAGCCCATTTCTATTCCACCGTATCGTATGGCACTGGCGGAGTTGAAGGAGCAGCTACAGGAACTCCTTGATAAGGGGTTTATTCGGCCTAGCGTGCCGCCATGGGGTGCGCCTGTCCTATTTATGATGAAGAAGGATGGCACTATGATGATGTGCATTGATTTCAGGCAGTTGAACAAAGTCACAATCAAGAACAAGTATCCTTTACCTCGTATTGACGATTTATTTGACCAACTTCAGGGAACGATGGTGTTCTCCATGATTGATCTCAGGTTGGGGTATCACTAGTTGAAGATCAGGGACTCCAATATTCCTAAGACTGCTTTCAGGACCCGATATGGTCATTATGAGTTCCTCGTGATGTCTTTTGGGCTGAACTATGCCCCAGCAGCGTTCATGCATTTGATGAACAACGTGTTTCGACCCTATCTCGACTCGTTCGTTATTGTATTCATTGATGATATTCTAGTATACTCGCGTGGTCAGGAGGAGCAAACTGAGCATTTGAGAGTATTATTGCAGCGGTTGAGGGAGGAAGCTTTATGCAATGTTCTCCAAGTGTGATTTTTGGCTTAGTTCAGTGGCTTTCTTGGGACACGTGGTGTCCAGTGAGGGTATTCAGCTCGATTGAAAGAAGATAGAGGCGGTTCAGAGTTGGCCCAGACCGTCCTCAGCCACAGAGATTCGCAGCTATCTTGGTTTGGCGGGTTATTACCATCGGTTCGTTCAGGGATTTTTATCTATAGCATCACCCTTGACCAAATTGACTCAAAAGGCTGCTCCTTTCATGTGGTCGGATGAGTGTGAGGCGAGCTTTCAGAAGCTCAAGACCGCCTTCACCACATCTCCAGTGTTAGTTTTGCCATCAGCTTTAGGTTTATATACGGTATATTGTGATGCTTCTAGAGTTGGTATTGGGCGTGTGTTGATGTAGGAGGTTAGAGTGATTGCTTATGCTTCTCGTCACTTGAAGCCCCATGAGAAGAACTACCCTGTTCATGATTTGGAGTTAGCTGCCATTGTTCACGCGTTAAAGATTTGGAGGCAGTATCTCTATGGTGTGTCTTGTGAGGTGTTTACTTATCATTGTAGCCTCCAGCACTTGTTCAAGCAGAAGGATCTCAAATTGAGGCAGCGGAGATGGTTGGAGCTGCTGAAGGATTATGATATTACTATCTTGTACCATCCGGGGAAGGCCAATGTAGTGGCTGATGCTTTGGGCAGGAAGGCGGTGAGTATGGGCAGTTTGGCATATATTCTTGTTGGGGAGAGACCTCTTGCAGTTGATGTTTAGGCCTAGCAAATCAGTTCGTGAAGTTGGATATTTTGGAGCCTTTTCGAGTCTTAGCTTGTGTGGTTTCTCGGTCTTCCTTGTTTGATCTCATCGGGGAGCACCGGTATGATGATCCTCATTTTCTTGTCCTCAAGGACAGAGTTCAGCACGAGGGTACCAGAGAAATGACTATTGGTGATGATGGGGTATTGAGGATGCAGGGCCGGATATGTGTGCCCAATGTAGATGGGCTTTGGGAGTTGATTTTGGAGGAGGCCCATAGCTCGCGGTATTCCATCCATCCGGGTGCCGCGAAGATGTACCAGGATTTGAGGCAGCACTACTGGTGGAGAAGAATGAAGAAAGATATAGTGGGATTTGTGGCTCGGTGCCTCAATTGTCAGCAGGTGAAATATGAGCATCCGAGACCGGGTGGCTTACTTCAGCAGATGGATATTCCAGAGTGGAAGTGGGAGCGGATCACTATGGATTTCGTAGTTGGACTCCCACAGACTTCGAGGAAGTTCGATTCCATTTAGGTGATTGTGGATCGGTTGACCATGTGCGCGCACTTCATTCCTGTGTGTACTACTTATTCTTTAGAGCGGTTAGCTGAGATTTATATCCGAGAGATTGTTCGCCTGCATGGTGTCCCAATTTCCATCATTTTAGATAGAGGTACTCAGTTTAAATCGCTGTTTTGGAGGGCCGTGCAGTAAGAGTTGGGTACTCAGGTTGAGTTGAGCACAACTTTTCACCCTCAGACGGACGGGCAGTCCGAGCGCACTATTCAGATATTGGAGGACATGTTGTGCGCTTGTGTCATTGATTTTGGAGGTTCATGTGACCAGTTTCTAGCGCTCGCGGAGTTTGCTTTCAACAACAGTTATCAGTCGATTACTCAAATGGCTCCATATAAGGCTTTATATGGGAGGTGGTGTAGATCTCTAGTAGGTTTGTTTGACCGGGCGAGGCTAGGCTTTTGGGTACAGACTTAGTAGAGGATGCTTTGGACAAGGTGAAAGTGATTCAGGAGCGGCTTCGTACAGTGCAATCGAGGCAAAAGAGTTATGCTGGCAGGAAGGTTCGTGATGTGTCTTACATGGTTGGGGAGAAGGTTCTACTGAAGGTTTCACCCATGAAGGGTGTTATGAGATTTGGGAAGAAGGGTAAATTGAGTCCTCGGTTCATTGGGCGTTTTGAGGTGCTTCGGAGGATTGGGGAGGTGGCTTATGAGCTTGCTNCACCACTCTCTGAATTTATGGAATGCCAACTCACTCACAAATCTGTCTGCCCATGCTTCAGGTTTTCTGGTTCGTTCAATTCCCCCGACTTGAGGCTCACCTCCCTCACCATATCCTGCACTCTCCCTGGATAATGAAGCTGTGGGGGACGTGGAGTATTGTTCACCACTGCCTGCTACGGACTCATCAGATGAATCCGAGACTACGTTGACTGGTCTTTTGGATGAGGGTGAAGGTGGAGGAGTGTCATGTAATTGGAGTGGGTCAGTGACGTGAGTGGGGACAGACTCTGAGGTTATGCTCCTGGATGGTGCATACTCACTCCCCGAAGAATGAGAGGCAGCTCTATCGGCAGCCCGTATCAGTTTACGGGTCTTTTTAATGTTTTCCCGAGCCTGGGGAGTGAGTCTAGCTATTCTCTTTCCCTTACTCCCTCGGGAGGCACCACCTCTCCCGGGTTGTTGTATTTGTTTACCGCCTCATTTTATAACCATGATATGCAAAAAATACACGTCTAACATTGTTAGTTTAAGCACATGCAGTGGAAAAGATGGATAACACAAGAGGAAAACACAGTTAATTTGCAGAATACAGAAGCAGGACACAGGGGCGCGGACCACGGAAAACAGTCACGCGGTCGCGCTGGGACAGCGCGGACCGCGCAACTGTGAAGCGCGGCCGCACTTGGAAATAACCTCAAAAAATCATCTCTCTGAATCTCCCCAACACGGTCCGCACTGATGTGGAACGCGACCGCGTTGGGCCAGCGCGGACCGCGCAAAAATGTTACGCGGCCGCGCTGGGTAAGTTGGGCACCCACAGAAGAATCAACGCGGACCGCGCAGAAAGGACGCGCGGTCGCGCTAGGCCATGTAATTGAACTGAGTTAGGGTTTAGCATTTTGGTCCATTTTTCATCATGTCTTTGAGTCCTAGTTGTCCCTACTCAATTACTCATATAGAAATTCATGCCCAGTGTTCAAGACAACACAAAAAACTAACCTAATCATTAAACCTAAGAAAAATGTGAAGAAAGAAGAAGTTGTACTACTGGGAAGCAAACAAAATAATTAAAAATTAAGACTAATGAATGAAATGTGCAAGAAATGTTACCAGGAATTATGAAGATTCAAGCTACTTGATACAAAGGTCTCAGATGAATAGCAAAAATGAGGCTCAGGAAGTTAGAGTGCGAAAAGGGTAAAGTGAGGCCTAAGGTCTCTATTTATAGAAAACAGTGGGACCCCCTTCTTACCTACCAGCGCGGCCGCGAAAAAATGGACGCGGACCGCGCTGGGTTTATGTCCAGCACACTTGAACCTAGTTTCCCACGCGGACCGCACTGTTATGTAGCGCGGCCGCGTGTGAAACTTCAGAGAGCATGAATACTTGGGTCCTCCCAGCGCGGACCGTGCAAAAATGCTACGCGGCCGCGCGGGTAACTTCAAAGACTTACTCTTTTTGTGCTTTTGTTTTGCACTGCTTCAACATTATCCCTGCAACATCTCACAAACCATTAGCCCAAAAATCCTAGTCTACAAAGAAAATCAAAGAAATAGAAAAATACATGCGTTGCCTCCCGAGAAGTGCCTGATTTAACGTCGCGACACGACGCATGTTACCATCATATCACTTCAAATGAATGTGTGCCATCACCTGGCTATCATCAAACTTTCCCAAATAATGCTTGACACGATGCCCATTGACCCCGGAATACTTCACCATTCTTGTTTTTGAGATCAAGAGCACCAAAAGGAGTCACAAATACCACTTCAAAAGGACCACTCCACTTAGACTTGAGCTTGCCCAGAAATAACCTCAACCGGGAGTTGAAAAGAAGAACCATGTCGCCCACCTTGAACTCCTTACCCCGAGCATATTTGTCGTGAAGGTGTACTTCATCTTGTCCTTATACAATGACGAGCTGGAGTAGGCATGAAATCTAAACTCATCAAGTTCATTCAAATGCTCCACACGGAGATTGACTGCAACATCCCATTCCAAGTTCAACTTTCTCAACGCTCACATATCCTTGTGTTCTAATTCCACCGGAAGATGGAAAGCCTTACCAAACACCAACCGATACGGAGACATACCAATTGGAGTCTTGTAAGTCGTCCGATAAGCCCAAAGAGCATCATACAATTTCTTCGACCAGGTCCCATTATCATTCACCGTTTTGGACAAAATACTCTTTATTTCCCAATTCGAGACTTCCACTTGACCGCTAGCTTGTGGATGATAGGGGGTGGTCACTTTGTGGTTAACTCCATACTTAGCAAGCAATGAGTCGAAAGCCTTGTTGCAAAAATGGGACCCCCCATCACTAATAATGGCCCGAGGAGTACCAAACCTCGTGAAGATACTCTTTTTCAAGAATGCTACAACACTTCGGGCTTCATTGTTGGGTAGAGCCACGGCTTCCACCCACTTTGAGACATAGTCCACCGCCACGAGAATGTAAGTGTTACCACAAGAGCTCACGAACGGACCCATGAAATCGATGCCCCAAACATCAAAAATATCCACCTCGAGAATTGTATTGAGGAGCATCTCATCCTTATTTGAAATACCACCGACTCTTTGACATGCATCACATCTCTTCACCAAGTCACTAGCATCCTTGAACTATGTCGGCCAATAGAATCTGCAACTCAAAACTTTTGAGGCCGTCCTCACCCCCCATGATGGCCTCCATAGGGAGAAGAGTGACAGGCCTCCAATATGCTTATTTGTTCACTTTCCGGTACACATCTTCTTATCACCCCATCCGTGCAAATTTTAAATAGATACGGTTCATCCCAATAGAAATACAAGCTATCCCGCTTGAGTTTCTTCCTTTGGTTGGAAGAGAGCCCACACGGGACATTTCCAGTCACAATGAAGTTGGCGATGTCCGCGAACCATGGTATATCACACATAGAAACGGAAAGAAGCTGCTCATCGGGGAACCTATCATTAATCTCAATACCATCACATGGTCTCCCCTCTTCCTCTAACCGGGACAAATGGTCCGCAACGTGGTTCTCGCTTCCCCTTCTATCCACAATCTCTAAGTCAAATTCCTGAAGGAGTAGCACCCACCTCATCAGTCTTGCTTTTGAATCCTTCTTAGTCATCAAATACCGGAGGGCTGCATGGTCCGTGTGTAAGATCACCTTTGCCCCCCATAAGATAANGATTCATTTTGGCACACTTTCTTGACTCATTTGAGTAATCCACTTCTTTTCAAAGGCTAGAGGGACATATTGTCACTCTTTCTTAGGCAATTCAAATCATTTCTCCTTTTTCTACTTTTGTTTCCATGCCTTTTTTCACTTTTGTTTTTCTTGACCCCTTTTTATTCTTTTTCACCTTGTTCTTTCTTTTTGTCTTTTTCTTTTTCTCTTTTTCATTGCTTTGCCTTTTTCTTCTTGCTTTAGTACCTTTTTCCCTTTTTGTTTTCCTTCTTGTCTCTCCCCCCCAAACTTTGACTTTGCCATTGCTCAAGGGAAGTGTGGGTGCCAAGAGAGGGTAAAAATGGGTATAGGCTTGTAACATTGGTTCATGAAAGAAGAAGGTTTTAGGCTCAAAAGGGTTAACTAGGGATCATTTTGTTGGTGGGCCATGGAATTGTTCATTTTACAATCGGATCAAGGAGAGCCTATAATCACTTCTTAAGTCAAACTTCACCTATGATTTCGCCTCAACAAACACTCGGGGCAAGTTCTAGACCATTGGCTTGGGACTTGGACTCAAGATTCTATTCCTCACCACACATGCTAGGGGATTGCTAAAGATATCGAGTCGAGGGCCCACAACGACCTTAGTCATGATTCAAGCGCACAATGGTCCAAAAAGACCACATGATAATTGTTTGGTCAACACAAGAGTCTCAAGGCCCCGACTTTCACCATACCCTAAACACAACCTTATGTCTTTGTCCATGGGATCAAAGGCAAATGTGTTAGGCTCAAGTGAAGCTTTGCCTTAGGTACCCTTAACTACGAAATATCAAAAACAAAATAAAAATCAAAGAAACAGACTCAAACCCTTAAGAAGGTAGTCACTCCATCTATCATCGGGAAGAGCCACCCGGTTCACACTATACTCTACCCTTGGAAAGAACTGCCGGGTCAGTTGAAGTAGAAGGACCTGGGGGCAAGGGCTCACTGGTGGAAGTGGCAGGGATGGAGGATGGTCCAGCAGAAGGCTCTACCGCAACTGGCTCCTCAGACTGGCCAGTTAGGGCACAGGTGGGTGGCTGGTATTTCTTTGACTTGGGGTTATCCGAACCCAACTGACTATACCATGAGTAGGGGGCCACCGGCTTGGTTGTGACATCAAATCGTTTCTTCTTGACCTTCAAATCCCTAAAGTACAGAGACAGGGTGTTGGGGAAAGGGTAATTTGTGGTCGTCTCCTATCCCACGGCAGAAATCACCCTCGAGATGATGTTACCAACATTGATAGGAAAACCGGCCATGATTGATGCCACAAGAACAGCCCGGGTAAGAGGAACTGTGTGATCATGAGTGGAAGGATCAAGTCTACTACAAACAAATGTCAACCAACCCTTAGCTTCAAAACTGAAGGTGTTCCGCAGAATCTTCTCCCCTGCTTTCAACCAATTTGGAACAGTGCCTAGGTCTGCCAAGTATTCGGCCAACCAAGGACGCACCTCCTTACCCATTGCTAGCTTAGCTAAGTATTGTGTCTCATCCTCCTCCTTGAACCCCAAGTAGTCATTCAAGGACTTCCCATCAAATACCATCATTTTGTCTCTCACCTTCGTCACCTTAGTATCTTTGACTATGTGATTAACATTGCAATAAAATTCTTTCACCATATGTTCATTGGCATCAATACATTTCTCCTTGAAGAAGTCCCAGCCATATCTAGTTCGAAATTCCTTTTGCACGTTCGGGTTGTGGGGTATGAGGTCTTTGTCAATGAATGTTCTCTCTGGAATCAGTTTTCTCAAGGGCCACCACTCTCTGAATTTATGGAATGCCAACTCACTCACAAATCTGTCTGCCCATGCTTCAGGTTTTCTGGTTCGTTCAATTCCCCCGACTTGAGTACCTCCCTCACCATATCCTGCACTCTCCCCGGATAATGAAGCTGCGGGGGAGGTGGAGTATTGATCACCACTGCCTGCTACGGACTCATCAGACGAATCCGAGACTATGTTGACTGGTCTTTTGGATGAGGGTGAAGGTGGAGGAGTGTCATGTAATTGGAGTGGGTCAGTGACGTGAGTGGGGGCAGACTTTGAGGTTATGCTCCTATAAAGTGCATACTCACTCCCCGAAGAGTGAGAGCCAGCTCTATCAGCAGCTCGCATCAGTTTAGGGGTCTTTTTAATGTTTTCCCGAGCCTGGGTAGTGAGTTTACCTATTCTCTTTCCCTTACTCCCTCGGGAGGCACCACCTCTCCCGGGTTGTTGTGTTTGTTTACCGCCTCGTTTTATAACCATGATCTGCAAGAATACATGTCTAACATTGTTAGTTTAAGCACATGCAGTGGAAAAGATGAATAACACAAGAGGAAAACACAGTTAATTTGCATAACACAGAAGCATGACACAGGGGCGCGGACCGCGTAGGACTGGAGCGCGGATCGCGCTGGGCATATGCCCCCAATGAACCTCTCTGTATCTCCCAACGCGGTCCGCACTGATATGGACCGCGGCCGCGTTGGGCCAGCGCGGACCGCGCAAAAAATGCGACGCGGCCGCGCTGGTGACAAGTTAAGCACTGGCACATGGACGCGGACCGCGTAGAAAGGACGCGCAGCCGCACTGGGCCATGGATTTTTTTACTGAGTTAGGGTTTAACACATTAGTCCATTTTTTGATCAATTTTGGGTCCTAGTTGTCCCTACTCAATTACTCATATAGAAATTTATGCCCAGAGTTCAAAACAAACACAAAAAAAAAACTAACCTAATCATTAAACCTAAGAAAAATGTGAAGAAAGAAGAAGCTATACTACTAGGAAGCAAACAAAATAATTAAAAATTAAGACTAATGAATGAAATGTGCAAGAAATGTTACCAGGAATTATGAAGATTCAAGCTACTTGATGCACAGGTCTTAGATGAACAGTAAAAATGAGGCTCAGGAAGTTAGAGTGCGAAAAGGGTAAAGTGAGGCTTAAGGTCTCTATTTATAGAAAACAGTGGGACCCCCTTCTTACCTACCAGCACGGTCGCGCAAAAATGGCTGCGGACCACGCTGGTTTGAAGCCCAGCACACTTGAACCTAGTTGTCCACGCGGACCGCACTGCTATGTAGCGCGGCCACGTGTGAAAGTTCAGAGAGCATGAATACTTGGGTCCTCCCAGCACGGACTGCGCAAAAAATGCTACGCGGCCGAGCGGGTACTTTCAGAGACTTACTCCCCTAGCACAAGTCTGCGCGGACCGCACTGATTTGTAGCGCGGCCGTGTTGGCAAACTTTAGAGACCTGACCTTTTGTGCTTTTGTTTTGCACTGCTTCAACATTATCCCTGCAACATCTCACAAACTATTAGCCCAAAAATCCTAGTCTACAACGAAAAATCAAAGAAATAGAAAAAGACATGGGTTGCCTCCCAAGAAGCGCTTGATTTAACGTCGCGGCACGACGCATGTTACTATCATATCACTTCAAATGAATGAGTGCCACCACGTGGCTGTCATCAAACTTTCCCAAATAATGCTTGACACGATGCCCATTGACCCGGAATACTTCACCATTCTTGTTTTTGCGATCAAGAGCACCAAAAGGAGTCACAAATACCACTTCAAAAGAACCACTCCACTTAGACTTGAGCTTGCCCGGAAATAACCTCAACCGGGAGTTGAAAAGAAGAACCAAGTCACCCACCTTGAACTCCTTACCCCGAGCATATTTGTCGTGAAGGTACTTCATCTTGTCCTTATACAAGGATGAGCTGGAGTAGGCATGAAATCTAAACTCATCAAGTTCATTCAATTTCTCCACACGGAGATTGGCTGCAACATCCCATTCCAAGTTCAAATTTCTCAACGCCCACATAGCCTTGTGTTCTAATTCCACCGGAAGATGGCAGGCCTTACCAAACACCAACCGATACGGAGACGTACCAATTGGGGTCTTGTAAGCCGTCCGATAAGCCCAAAAAGCATCATCCAATTTCTTCGACCAATCGGTCCTATTAGCATTCACCGTTTTGGACAAAATACTCTTTGTTTCCCGATTTAAGACTTCCACTTGACCGCTAGCTTGTAGATGATAGGGGGTGGTCACTTTGTGGTTAACCCGATACTTAGCAAGCAATGAGTCGAAAGCCTTGTTGCAAAAATGGGACCCCCCTCCCCCCATCACTAATAATGGCCCGAGGAGTACCAAACCTCGTGAAGATACTCTTTTTCAAGAATGCTACAACACTTCGGACTTCATTGTTGGGTAGAGCCACGACTTCCACCCATTTTGAGACATAATCCACCGCCACGAGAATGTAAGTGTTACCACAAGAGCTCACGAACGGACCCATGAAATCTATGCCCCAAACATCAAAAATATCCACCTCGAGAATCGTATTGAGGGGCATCTCATCCTTCTTGGAAATACCGCCGGCTCTTTGGCATGCATCACATCTCTTCACCAAATCACTAGCATCCTTGAACAATGTCGGCCAATAGAATCCGCAACTCAAAACTTTTGAGGCCGTCCTCACTCCCCCATGATGGCCACCATAGGGAGAAGAGTGACAAGCCTCCAATATGTTCATTTGTTCACTTTCCGGTACACATCTTCTTATCACCCCATCCGTGCAAATTTTGAACAGATACGGATCATCCCAATAGAAATCCAAGCTATCCCGCTTGAGTTTCTTCCTTTGGTTGGAAGAGAGCTCACACGGGACATTACCAGTCACAATGAAGTTGGCGATGTCCACGAACCATGGCATATCATACATAGAAACGGAAAGAAGCTGCTCGTCGGGGAACCTATCATTAATCTCAATACCATCACATGGTCTCCCCTCTTCCTCTAACCGGGACAAATGGTCCGCAACTTGATTCTCGCTTCCCTTTCTATCCACAATCTCTAAATCAAGTTCCTGAAAGAGTAGCACCCACCTCATCAGTCTTGCTTTCGAATCCTTCTTAGTCATCAAATACCGGAGGGCTTCATGGTCCGTGTGTATGATCAACTTTGCCCCCATAAGATAAGGTCGAAATTTCTCCATCGCGAACACAATAGCCAATAGCTCTTTTTCCGTCACTGTGTAGTTTCTTTGGGCCTCATTCATCGTCTTGCTAGCATAATACATAGGATGGAACATTTTGTTGATCCTTTGGCCTAGCACCGCACCTACCGCCACATCACTCGCATCGCACATAAGTTCAAAAGGCAAATCCCAATTAGGTGCGGTGATGATAGGAGTTGTGGTCAACTTGTGTTTCAATAGCTCAAAAGACTCCATGCACTTCTCATCAAAGATAAACTTGACATCCTTCTCTAATAATTTGCAAAGCGGGTTCACAATTTTTGAAAAATCTTTAATGAATCGCCGGTAGAACCCGGCATGACCAAGAAAACTCCTCACCCCTTTGACAGAAGTAGGGGGAGGGAGCCTTGAGATAACCTCTATTTTTGCCTTATCAACTTCAATTCCTTGCCTTGAGATTTTGTGACCCAATACAATTCCCTCTTGCACCATAAAGTGACATTTCTCCCAGTTGAGCACAAGGTTGGTTTCTTCACATCTCGCCAAAACCCTATCCAAGTTCACCAAACATTCCTCAAATGAATCTCCCACCACGCTGAAGTCGTCCATGAATACCTCCAAGATATCCTCCACCATATCGGTGAAAATTGCCATCATACATCTTTGGAAGGTCGCTGGGGCATTACATAGTCCGAATGGCATTCTCGAGAAAGCGAACGTGCCATAAGGACATGTAAAGGTTGTCTTCTCCTGATCCTCCGGGGCAATGAGAATTTGATTGTACCCCGAGTAGCCATCTAGAAAACAATAAAAGGCCCGGCCCGCAAGACGATCGAGCATTTGGTCCAAGAATGGTAGTGGGAAATGATCTTTTCTTGTCACCTTATTCAGCTTTCTATAGTCCATACACACTCTCCAACCCGTAACTGTCCGAGTAGGAATCAACTCATTGTTGGCATTGGTCACTACCGTCATTCCACCCTTCTTTGGCACACATTGGACCGGAGAGGTCCATGAACTATCCGAGATCGGGTAAACCACACCGGCGTCAAGCCACTTGATAACCTCTTTCTTTACTACTTCTTGCATCACCTCATTGAGTCTCCTTTGATGTTCAAGAGATGGCTGTGCATCCTCCTCCAATATGATCTTATGCATGCAAAATGCGGGGCTTATTCCCCTGATGTCCGCCAAAGTCCATCCTATTGCCCTTTTTCGCTTTTGAAGCACCTCCACAGTGGCCTTAACCTGCAAGTTAGTAAGGCAAGAAGAAAGAATAACTGGAAGAGTAGAATTAGAGCCCAAGAATTCATACCTGAGGTGTGGAGGAAGTGGTTTCAACTCCAACACCGGTGGCTCCTCAATTGATGTCTTGGTTGGCGAAGTTTTGCGATTCTCAAGATCCAAAGATAGCTTCCTAGGCTCATATGAATATGAACCCATTCCATGCAATGCATTCACGCACTCCACTCTACCGGCATCATCATTGACATCCATGTTAAGAAGCACGGCTTCAAGAGGATCTTCAACATTAATCAAGGCACTTGTGTCATCCACTATCACCGCCGTGACAATGTCCACAAATGAACACACCTCCGTGCTATTGGGTTGTCTCATTGATTTGCACACATGAAATACCACCTTCTCAACACCCACACCGAATGTTAACTCCTCTGCTTCCACATCAACCAATGCCTTCCCCGTAGCTAGGAAAGGTCTTCCAAGAATAATAGGCACTTCGAAATCCACTTCACAATCCAATATGACAAAGTCGGCCGGCAATATGAATTTGTCCACCCGGACAAGCACATCGTCGATTATACCTAAAGGCCTCATCATGGACCGGTCCGCCATTTGAAGTCTCATTGAGGTTGGCCTAGGTTGCCCAATTCCCAAAGTCTTGAAGACTGAGTACGACATCAGATTAATGCTAGCCCCCAAGTCACATAGGGCCTTAGCAAACTCCGCACTCCCGATAGTGCAAGGATAGTGAAAGCTCCAGGGTCTTCTAGTTTCGGGGCCATAGAATGCACAATCCCACTAACTTGGTGCGTCATCTTTATTGTTTCACACTCCATAGAACGCTTCTTGGTGACTAAATCCTTCATAAATTTTGCGTACCCAGGCATTTGTTCAAGTGCCTCCACTAAAGGAACATTGATCGTGAGGCTCTTCATCATGTCTATGAATTTCTTGAACTGATTGTCATTCTATTGCTTTGCTAACCGCTGAGGATATGGTGGAGGTGGTCTAGGCGAGGGTGCCTTGGCCTTGGGCACCGCCGGCTCGGGTATATCAATAATGTGTTCCCTAGACGGGTTCACGGCATCTTGAGTCTCTACCCCGACCTCATCATCAATATCAATCCGCACATCGTTTGTCACTATTGGTTCAACCAAATTGTCAACATTCAAAGGTACATCATCATCATGCAACTCAACTTCATCATTCACAACCCGATTCTCATCCGAGGCATGCACATCACCGCCTCTTCCACTCCTAGTTGTAACCGCCATCACATGATTGTTACCCCCCTTCGGGTTCACTACCGTGTCACTTGGTAGCGCACCTTTAGGTCGGGTATTTAAAGATTGAGAAATTTGTCCTATTTTCACCTCTAGGTTCCGGATAGATGTGTTATGTGAAGCCAATTGTGCGTCAGAATCTTGGTTCTTTTTCATAATCTGCTCGAACATCATCTCTATCCGTCCCATATCACTTTCGGAAGAACTAGGCCCTTGTGACTGAAAGGGGGGGGGTGGATTGTTTGGTTGCTGGAACATGGGGGGCCTTTGAAAGCCTTGCCCCCTACCACCATTATTCCACCCTCCTTGATTGCTATTGTTGTTGCTCCAATTGTTGTTGTTCCCGTTCCAATTGCCTTGGTTATTACCTTGATTACCCAATTGTTGTTCTGATTGTTATTGTTCCAATTGTTACCACCTTGTTGTTGATTATTGTTATTCCAATTGCCGCCTCCTTGTTGATTGCCCCAATTGCCTTGGGGGCGCCATTGTTGATTCCCTTGATTTCCTCTATTTCCTTGGTAGTTATTGACATATTGGCATTCCTCACTTTGATCATCATAACACTCGTTCGAATAACCACCACCATCATTGTTGTTGTCAAATTTCTCACCATTACCTTGAGGTTGTTGTTTCCCTCTTTGCCTCCTTTTTAGCATAGAAACATTCTCCATTGCATTGACTTGGCGCGAATTTTGTACTTGTTGCAATTGCGCCTTCGCCAACTGTTTCATTGTTGTTGTAAGTTCGGAAATAGCTTGGCCATGGTCATTCAACTCCTTGTGCAAATGGATGACCGTGGGGTCACCTTGAGGTACATTTGCTCGGCTTTGCCATGCCGAAGAGGTGTCGGCCATTTCATCAAGTACATCACATGCCTCTTGGTAAGAAAGTTTCATAAAGTTCCCACCGGCCAATTGGTTCACAATGCACTGATTCGTGGTGTTGATGCCCCTATAGAAAGTCTGCTGGATCATCGCCTCAGTCATGTCGTTGTTAGGGCACTCCTTCACCATTGTTCTATATCGTTCCCATATCTCGTGCAATGGTTCCGTTGGCATTTGCTCGATAGCTAGAATTTCATCCCGAAGAGCTGCCATATGACTTGGAGAAAAGAACTTGGCAACGAATTTGTCCGCCAATTCATCCCATGTGTGAATAGAATGATTTGGAAGCCTTTCTAACCAGTCCAACGCTTTACCCTGAAGAGAAAACGTGAAAAGCCTCAATCTCAACGTATCCTCTGACACGTTTGTTTGTTTGCTGCCCCAGCAAGTATCTACGAACCCCTTCAAGTGCTTGTATGCATTTTGGTCGGAGGCGCCCGTAAAATACCCTTTTTGCTCGAGCAAGGTCAACATGACATTAGTGATTTGAAAGTTCCCCGCCCGGATTCGGGGAGGAACAATGGCACTCGCGTACCCTTGATTTGGAAGAACTCTTGGGACTGCTCTTGGCGGTGGCGGAGGAGGGTCTGGAATAGGATTGTTGTCATTTGTGTTGGCCGGACGGCCTCTACGTGGAACTTGAGGTGGTATAACCTCTTCGGGTTCAAGATCATCTACCTCCTCCCCCGCATTCACGTTGCCAAGAGGGTCATTTGCATTGAGAGCCATAGTACCTGATTGATCGACACAAACAAAATTAGTAAACAAGAAGGAAAGAGAAGCAAAACACAAAACTAGCTACACAGATAGTCAACACCGTATGCTCCCCGGCAACGGCGCCAAAAAGTTGATCGCGGCCGTCTCAACACTACACAATGGCAGGAGGAGTGGGTAGCAATAACTAATACCCGAATAGTGGATCGGGGTCGAATTTCCACAGGGAGCTTGGAATGGAGTTGTATTGCCTGTTTAGCCTAGAATTGCGTTTGTACTTCTAATTGCACTCCTGACATTTTTGGGGGTTTTTATATTTAAAACTACTATTGTAAACTAAGGATTAAAGCTAAATTATGCTAGGGAAATATTGCTAAGTTGTGCTTAATATAGGAAAAAGGCACAAGAGTCGTGACACTACCTAGGTGGCTAGCTAACGGGTAGAAGCTACTAAGGGGAGATTGATAAATCTGGGTTTATTGCTATAGCCATTGCACAATTGCACTCATTCACACACCTCTCGGTAGAGAGAACGATTTTGCCCAATTGACTCTCTCGAGACCAATTAGGTAGGCCAATTAGAGTAGCTTTGGAGAAAGTTTGCTTCTTGGTGCCCACTTTAGCTTGTCCCAGAGGAACCTTGAAGTGCTTAAAGACCTTGGTGAGAAGGAACCTATATGGCAGCCCATGATTACCATCTTTAAAGTCTACCACTTTATTCATGTGCTCTATCATGATCCCAGGCATATTGATGGTAGTGATGTTGTCCAGTGCTTCCATGAGGAACAGGTCTGCACGAGAGGTGATAGATCTTCTCTCAGCTTGACGCTGCAGTACCTTGTTCACCATCTCAAATAGCAGTTGGAATACAGGAAGGAGGGCCTTCTTCTGAAACCGTTCCCCCCTGTTGAACTGCTCTGTCCTTTAAGATGCATTTCTGAAGTTTTGAGAACAGGATCCATGAACACTAGACAGCCCTTCAGGCACACCAAGAACGGACCCCAATAGAGCAGAGTGCATTACAATATCAACTCCATTCACCAACGCACAGATGTGATCATCCTCAACTTTGAATAGGTCAGTATAGAAACTTTGAACTTCCTCCTCATACACCATTGGAGCATTATCTGTCAACAAATGTGTCCACTGTTGGAACTCAAAGATCTCAACCAGCTGTGTCATACAAGCCTCCTTCAAGATATCAGGGGCAAATGGACGACCTCATAGCACCTTTTGGCTTCTCAATCTCTCTTTCCCAGCACTCCATAGATCACTAACTCTGGCCTTCTTTGAGGAACCAGTTTCCTCATCAGTATCAGCTTTTCTCTTAGCAGACTTGCGAACATTCTTCCCTTTTTCATCAGACTTCACAGACTTTTCACCCAATTCTTCCATCACACCAGCGCCAGACCTTTCCACAGACTTATCATGAGATTCTTGCACTACATTTTCACCAGAGACAAAATCAGCAGACTTGTTCAGATTTTCAGCACATACAAAAGATCCCCCTTTTGGCTTGGGGAGACCATGCTTCTGTAAGAGCTTTCTAGTCAAGGAACCAGGTTCCTATGCTTCTTCCTTATCCACAATCACAACTGGCACCGACTTCTCACTCACAGTTTTCCCTTCTTTCACCAACTTTCTTCTCCTTGACTTAGCTTGGTTGTTCTTAGGAGCAGACTCAAGAGCCTCTTTCCTTTGCAACCTAGTAGTGGGTCGCTTAAGAGTAGACTCTTGAGCAGCCATTGGTCTACGTTTAGTCAAGCTTGCTATTGGCAAATCATCAGAATCTTCTTCATTATCCCTTTTTTCTTCACTGGACACGGATTTTTCCTCAGGCACCACGACACACAAAGGTTCAGCATCAAAATGAGGTGAGGGAGCAGGGTCAATACTAACCTGGGGCTTTGGAGAGAACCCTTGAGTTAGATCCTCCTGGAGGGACCAGGTCCCTCATTTGGTACCCTAGTAGTATTGTCCTGTGCCAATTGTTCAAGTGGCACAAGCTCTCTACCCTCTTCCACAATCTTAGACTCTTCCTCCTGAATCCCAGAACCATCCTCACCTCCTTCTACAACAACCCCTTCATTAGCTATGGACAACATGTTCTCTATTCCTCTTTCTCTTGTACATCCATGGAAGACTCGGTAGAGGAAGGAGTGTTACCTGTGGACACAAGATCAGGAGCAGTATTTGTTGAGTCAAATTTCTTGGAACCATCAATTTGATCTATCTTTGACCCTTCTTCCATTGGAGAACTTGAAATTTCCTAATTTACTTCTTTGTCAGCAATACTATGATCATCCCCTTTTTTCGGCAAAATAGGAGGAAAGCTCGGGGCTACAAACCTTTTGGGAGTCGAGATTTTCCAACTCCTCTGAGAACCAGAACTCGATTGGGTAGGAGAGGAGACAGACTGTGGCGGTGACTCTGCCCTAGGGTTTTGGCTAGTGGTGGTGTTGAGGGAGGAGTCTAATGTCAGTGTTTGAATGGCTGAGGACTCAATGGAGGTTTCACTAGGGACACTTGAGGTTTCGAGATTTTCAGCATGGAGAGGAGTGATGAGTTGATAAGAAGAGATGGGTAGTTTGAAAGAGAGAAAGAAGAAGGAAGGTTTTAGCGTTTGATGTGAGGAGATTTGACAGTGATGGACGCATTTAAGATTGATGAGGGACCCATTAGGAAAAGGCCCCAGTTTTGGGAGTCGGGTCGATTTCTAATGGGTGAGACGTTTGGGTTCAAGAGACGCAAAGAAAAGAAAGTGACACACTAATGATGTGGAACTTGGTTTAACCGTTCAAAATTGTGCATGAGTGAACAAAGAAACTACTAACCTGTGTCAAGAGTACCAGGTTCCCTGACTAATCTTGCATCTATAAGCTTTGCCCTTTTTACCAGCGCGTACTGCATCAGCTGCCTATTTACTTTGTAATCATCATGCGTGTCTACCTGTAACGGTATAGAGGAGAATTAGACTTTGCTAGAAAACACTTTTTAACAAATTTTACCTGAACATTTCTTTCATAGCCAATCATTGAGGGACCAGGTTCTATGTTAGGTTTTATCAACCCCAGTGCAAGGTGATTGTTCTCAAAGTAATCTCTGCTCAGGGCTTTGGTAAATATATCTGCAATTTGATCTTCGGTGCTGCAGAATTTCATACATATGAGCCCTTTTTTCAACATTGTCTCAGAGAAAATGATGACGTACATCAATGTGCTTGGTCCTCTTATGTTGAACTGGATTTTTTGCCATGTTGAGTGCACCTGTGTTATCATATAAGAGAGGCACATAATCTAAGAACACTCCAAAGTCTTCCAACTGCTGCTTGATCCATAATAGTTGAGCACAGCAAGAGGCAACTGCTACATATTCTACTTCTGCAATTGAGAGTGTCACTAAGTTTTGCTTCATTGTACCCCATGATATTAGGAAAGAACCCAAGAAATGTGCCATTCCAGACGTGCTTTTCCTGTCCACCAGATATCTTGCATAATCAGCGTCAGCATACCCAATAGGATCAAAGTTGTTACCTGAGGGATAGTAGAGAACCAGGTCCTGCGTTCCTTTGAGATATCTCAATATTCTCTTGATAGCCTTAAGATGAGATTTCTTTAGATTGGATTGAAACCTTGCACAAAGACCCACGCTGAAAACAATGTCTGGTCGAGTGACCCTGTGATCCCTCTATACATAGTTTGATTTACAGGGGAACCAGGTTCATCCATGTCTAGACGGGTAGCTGTGGCAATAGGAGTGTCAATGACTTTTGATGCTTCCATGTCAAACCTTTTCAGTAGCTCCTTGATGTACTACTGCTGACTTATCAATGTTCCCTTCTGAGATTGCTTCACTTAATGTCCTAGGAAGAAATTTAATTCTCCCAACATACTCATCTCGAACTCACTCCCCATGAGTTTTGCAAATTCTTCATAAAGAGAGTCAGTTGTTGCTCCAAAAACGATATCATCAACATATACCTGAACATTGAGCAGGTTCCTCCCTCGTTTCTTTGGAAAAAGGGTGTTGTCAATTTTCCCTCTTGTAAAGCCATTTTCTAGAAGGAATTTTGAAAACATTTTATACCAAGCCCGGGGATTCTGCTTTAGGAAAATGCCTTGTCCAGTTTGAACACATGCTCAAGATGCTCATGACACTCAAATCTAGGAGGCTGCTTGACATAGACTTCTTCTTTCAGATAGCCATTTAGAAATACACTTTTGACATCCATTTGGAATAGTGTGAACTCCATATGAGATGCAAAGGCAATAAGAAATATAATGGCTTCCATTCGAGCTACTGGAGCAAATGTTTCATCATAAACGATCCCTTCTTCCTGATTGTAGCCTTGAACTACAAGCCTTGCCTTCTTTCTTGTTGTATTTCCAAACTCATCATGTTTGTTCCTGAATACCCACTCGTTTCCTATGATAGTACGATCTGCAAGTCGAGGAACTAGGTGTCATACCTTGTTTCTTTCAAATTGATGCAGCTCTTCTTGCATGGCTGTGATCCAGTCTGCATCTTTCAACGCTTCTTTGATATTTTTGGGCTCTATTTGGGAAAGAAGGGCTGAAAAGGCAAGTGAGTTTCTTGCTTTTGATCTGGTTTGAACTCCTGAGTCAAGAGGGGTGATTATGTTATCAAGAGGATGTGAGCTTTTGTGTTTCCAATTCGGTACCTGAATCTCATTGGTAGAGGACTCAGGTATGTCTGACTGAGGTTCTTGGGTGCTTCTTACTTCAGCAAGTGGAGTACCTTGGACTGCATCAACAGCTCTATTTTCAGCTTCAGTTGGTGTGATCATGGGACCAGGTTCCTCTCCAACAGATGGAGGTGCACTTGCATCATCTTCACTGGATTCCTTTACATGACTCATCATGTCTGCTTTTCCATTTTCCATGTCAATAACTTCTCCTGGAATAGATAAGGGTTCTCCATCTTGATCAACATGTGTGTCTTTCTCACAGGAGAGGTGAGATTCATCAAAGATCACATGTATACTTTCCTCAACACATTGAGTCCTTTTGTTGTACACTTTGTAAGCTTTGCTTTGAGATGACTATCCCCGAAAGATTCCTTCATCACATTTGGCATCGAATTTCCAAGAGCTTCCTTCCCATTGTTGAGAACAAAGCATCTACACCCAAAAGTCCTTAGATGTGTCAGCTTGGGCTTCCTTCCATTCAGCAATTCATATGGAGTTTTGTTCAGAAGGGACCTGATCATGCAACTGTTCACCAAGTAGCAAGCGGTGTTGACAGCTTCTGCCTAGAAATTCTTTGCAATCCCACTGTCAATCAAGATTGTTCTTGCCATGTCTTCAAGAGTTCTATTCTTCCTTTCCACAACACCATTTTGTTTAGGTGTTCTTGGAGCTGAGAAATTGTGAGTGATACCATTTTCAGTATAGAACTCATCAAATTTGGCATTGTCAAACTCTGTCCCATGATCAGACCTGATGCAGGCTACCTTATTACCCATTTTAACTTGGATCTTCTTGACAAAAGCAACGAACACTTCAAAGGTTTTATCCTTGGTTCTGAGAAATAAGGTCCAGGTGAATCTTGGAGTAGTCATCAACTATCACAAAGATGTACTTCGTTCCTCCTCTGCTTGGCACCATCATAGGTCCACATAGATCCATGTGAAGGAGATCAAGTGGCCTTGAGGTACTGACTTCCTTTTTGGGCTTGAATGAGGATCTGACTTGCTTGCCTTTTACACATGCGTCACGCACTTTGTGATCCTTGAAGCTTGACTTGGGCAGACCACGAACTAGGCCCTTCCTAACCAATTTGTTCAGCAATATGAAGCTTGCGTGACCCAGCCTCCTATGCCATAGTTCAACATCTTCATATACGACACGTAGACAGCTGAGATCACCATTCTGCAGAGACTCAAAATTAACAACATAGATATTTTTGTATCTTTTTGCTACTACCACCACCTCACCAGTCACTAGGTTTGTGACTGTACAAATTTTTGACAAAAATTCCACCTTGTTACCCTTGTCACAGATCTAGGAAACACTTAGCAAGCTGTACTTCAACCCGTTCACGTAGTACACATTTTCGATTGTGTATGAGAGAGACTTCCCAATCCTTCCAACTCCCAGAATATATTCTTTCTTTCCATTTCCAAAGGATACACTCCCTCCTTGCAGAGCCTAAAGTGAAAGGAAATCATTTGTACTTCCAGTCATATGCTTTGAGCAACCACTATCCATGTACCATTGTAGGCTGCTTCCACTCACTATTCCCTTCACAAGAAAATCAGGACTTAGACTTAGGAACCCAAACTAGTTTGGATCCCTTGTAATGAGAAAAAGGGTGAATGAGGGATCTTTTGGTCCATGCAGGCATCATGAGTTTTTTATATGAGGGACTAGGTTCTCTACCAGTAGTTACTTTTTCAGCAAAAGATTTGTTTTTCTGTTGTGACGAAATCTGGCCTTATAGTTTTCTTTAAAGTGCTCATTGTTACCGCAGTGAGTGCAAAGCCAATTTTCAAGTACAGTAACGTACTTGCTATGAGGGTTGTACAGAATATTTTCCCTTTGAAACCCAATCCTCTGTCTGTTTCCCCCATTGTTGGTGTACATGGCAGTGATAGCATCAAAGGACCAGGTCCATTTGAGTGACTTTTCAATATCACTCTTCACTTTGCCTAGTTCTTCCTGAAGTTGTTTGTTTTTCTAAAGCTCAACCACAGACTAGACTTCACTGAATTTATCACTTTCAAGCTTAATGTGTGCCTCGCTTGCAACTTCCCCTCCCTTTTGAGAATTTTCAGGCCTACTCTCCATTTTAAGTTCTCCAATTGTTTCCTTCAAGTCCACTACCACCACTAATAGGTCATCTCTCTCATGCTCAAGGTTAGTAATTTTCTCAGCTAAGACTTATTTTTCCCTTTTTACACACTCAATGGTCTCTGTTAGGTCTACCACAATAACCATTAGATCATCTCTTTCATTTTCTATATTTGTAATTTTTTCATCTAAAGTATCCTTCTCTTTCTTCAGGTTCTCAATTGTTTCCTTTAAATCAACTACAACGACTACTAGGTCATCTCTCGTTTGTTCTGCTTCTGCTAACTCCACAGTTAAAGCATCTTTATCATTTATAAGACTGTGATAAGTGATAACTAGAGATTTTGATGCATTTTATACTCATTCTTGCTTATGCTTTGATCAAATATTCATATAAAATAGTCCTAAAAGGCTCACAAGTTGTGCTTGATTGCAGGTTTGATCAACAAAGTGACAAAATGTCAAAGATCGCCTAAAAATGAGTGGAACTTGCACAAGTGCCAAAGACAAGTCAAGTTCAGTCAAAACAGGCCCAGTGCGGCTGCACACCACTTTGTGCGGTCCGCACTGGGAGATTCAGAGAGCTGTTATTTCAAGCATCCAGGCAGTGCGGCCGCACTAGGTTTTGTGCGGTCCGCACTGAAGGCAATGCGGCCGCACTACCATTCTGTGCGGTCCGCAGAGCCAAGATTCAAAGAGCTGCAAAATGAGGTTTTCAAGCCAATGCGGTCCGCAGTCAAGTTTGTGCGGACCGCACTAGAAGCCTCCACGGCCGCAGTCCATTCTGTGCGGTCCGCGGAGCCCAAGTTCAGAGAGCAAGAATTTTGAGGTCAAGAGCCCAGTGCGGACCGTGGTCCATTTTGTGCGGTCCGCACTAACCCCGCAAGGGCAATTTTTCCCAGATTTTTTAGCTTAGTATAAATAGATTCTTTTTCCATTTTTAGGGTATCAGATATTATATTACATCAGCTGCGCTCGTGGATCGACTTTTCTTAGCTATTTTGGGCACTTTTAGCTACTTTTTATCATTTAATCTTTGTGTTTAACTTATTAATTAATTAATATGAGATTATCTTCATCTATTTCTTGCTTTTCTTCTTTAATTATGAGTAGCTAGACCCATCAGCTAGGGTTGTGGCTCAACCCTAGTGTGGGTAATTAATGGGTCTTGTATTTTAGGGCGAATTTCACTATGGGTGTTTGTTATTTGGGCCAATTTCATGGTTAATTTCTGAATTAGTGGTTGCAAACACTAGTTTGTGTTGAGTTGACTTGAGCTCTTCTAGAGAAAGAGAGCCTAAGTCTCCGAAATTGGTCCAACAATGTATTAGGGCGTAGTCAAGAGACTGACAGCCCCAATTAAAGGGTTAAACCTCGAGAGAGTAATACCCGAATTGAACCCTAGTTGCTTGTGCAAATTTGCATACCCAATTGGTCTTGAGAAAGCCAATTCGGGCAAAATCACTCGAACCACCGAGAGGTGTAGAGTGGGTAAAGTCGTGCAACGGTTATAACATACTCCCCAAACATGTCAAACGTGCCTTAGTTTCAAGTACCCGTCAATTGACCACCTAGGCGGTAGTCACTACCCTAGTGCCTTTTAAACCTATTTGAACAACTTGTAGCATTTCAACTCTTACCTAAATTTACAATTAGTAGTTTGATAAAAGTAGAATTATAAAGAAAATCCCAAAAATGTTGAGAACTGTAATTAAGAACACATACGCAATTCTACACTAGATAGATACTCGATTCCAACTTCTAGCTCTCTGAGGATTCGATCCCGACCCTAAATCGGGTAAAAGCTATTGTGACCCTCTTTTGCTACTTTTTAGTAGTGTGGAGTTGGCAGCGATCAATAAGCATCAATTTAACACATTTGCTAATGACATGAATTTTTTAGGAGAATAAGATTTCAGATTTCTCTAAACATCCAGACAATTTACCTCATCATCGTCGTCATCTTCATCATCATCAGACTGAGCCATCAAGGCAAAGATTGAATCATACTCAGTTGCTTCACTTTCCACTGCCATCAATGAACTATCACCATGATCAGTTTCTTCTTCAGATTCGCTGGAGGAGCCTCCCCATGCATCAAGAGCTTGCTTTACAACATTGCCAGCGGCGTTCTTTCTCTTGAAGCGTTTATCAGGAACCGGGTTCCTCTTGGCTGCTTTGTCAAAGTTGTTTTTGTCCTGATCTTGCTTTAGGAGAGGGCAATCCTTGATGAAGTGTCCTGGCCTTCCCATTTATGATAGAGGTCATAATTTTTTGGCTTGCTAGAACTTTCCCTTTTTAAAATGCCTCCATTCATGCGAACCATCTTCTAGAATATTCTTGTCAAGCAAGCCATATCACCATCTCACCACTTGAATCATTGTTGTCCGTCTTGAGGACCAAGTTCTTCTCCCTCTTGGGCTCTCTTCTTTCATTGTCCTTCTTCTTCTTCATTTCATATGTTTTCAGATTGCCGACAAGCTCATCAATGGTTAGCTCCTGCAAGTCCTTCGCCTCTGTAATATCGTTCACTTTGCTTTCCCAAGAACTAGGCAGCACACTAAGGATTTTTCTGACAAGCTTGTTTTTAGGAATGATTTCACCAAGAGAGTGAAGCTCATTAATGATAGAGGTGAACCGAGTATGCATATCTTGGATGGATTCATCATCTTTCATCCTGAAGAGCTCGTATTTAGTTGTGAGCATGTCGATCTTGGATTGTTTCACCTGTGTTGTTCCTTCATGAGTTATCTGAAGGGCTTCCCAAATTTACTTGGTTGATCGACATGCTGATATCCTGTTGTATTCGTCAGGACCAATGCCACAAACAAGATTTTTCTTTGCACAAAAGTTCTTTTCTACTGCCTTTCGATCAGCCCCATTCAATTCCTTCCTTATCTTGAGAATGGCAACAGCTGGGTCGCCAAGATTCTTGGTAGGAACAAAAACTCCATCACAAATAACATCTCATAGCTCTGAATCTTCAGCCATGATAAAGTCGTGCATTCTAGTCTTCCACCATCCATAATATTGTCCGTTGAACCATGGTGGTCTGTAAGTAGACTGGCCTTCTTTGAAGTTTGGCGGAGCAGCTATGAGGATCCTTTCTAGGTGTCAACCTGATAGAAAGAATTCGCTCTGATACCAATTGATAGAATTTAAGGGTTCTATCGGTTTCAATAGAACACACACACACTGCAGTAAGTAAATAACAAGAGAAATTTTATGTGGAAAATTCCCAGCTCAACGGGATTAAAAACCACGACCTACCCTTGTAGAATTTCAACTTCACTACTGAGCAACTTTTAGATTACAACCTATGCAACCTAGGAATTAACCTACTATACCCTCACTAACTTGTAATACTCTATTACAAGCCACTTTTTAATAACTCTATTACAAAGACTTTTCAACTCGACTAACTCTAGCCAAGACTCAAACACAAAGGTTTAAGATTTACAAAGGGTTTCCTACAGAATACTTCTAAACAAGCTAAGTAGGAATTACAATTGAAGAACTATTACAAAGTTACAACTCAACTAAGGACATATAATGACTTGTTGTAGGGAACTGGTCCATAGTAATGTTGTTCTTTGTTGTTGATGCACTTGAGAATTGTTTTTTGATGATCAATGACCGTGAAAGTGCTTGAGTAAATTCTCTAAGTGTTTGATGTGTTTTACCTTCCTTGATGTTAATAATACATTGTGACATCACTTGGGATGATGTAAGCGAGGTAGGTAAAAGATACTCCCCATAAAGTTGGTTGCTGCACTGTTTTTGTACTGTAGCGTGTGCAGGTAGCAACTTTACAGCTGGGGCAGTTGACTTGTGCAGTTTCCTCGGGAAACGGTAGCTATCTGTTCCCTCTGTTGTTCCTCTTACTTTGAGGAGTTGTAGCATATCCCAAGCTGGAATCTTTTGATCTTAAGGTCTTGAGAATATGTAATAGGTTCCTTATCTGGTTCTTGATAGTAAGTTTGTTAGATCATCAAAATATAAAACAAGGTACTTGTAACCTATCAACAAAGTATAAAAATTGGCTCATTTGGTATTACTTGGTCCCTATTCTTAAATCAAGTATAGGACTAAAATCGGAAAAGATTTACGTGAATTTTGTGAAAGGACAAGGAAATTATTATTGGGACCCATGTATACCACATAAATATTCATAGTCAAACAACGAGATACGTTGAAAATCCTTTTAAACTAAGGGTGTGTTTGGTACGGAGGAAAACATTTTCCGGAAAATATTTTTCAATTTTCCCATGTTTGGTTGGCTTAAATGTTTTTGAAAATATTTTCCTTCTCAACTCATTTTCCTCCAATTGGAGGAAAATGTTTCCCTCATCAAGAGAAGGGAAAATAATATTTTTCAAAATTTCTTCTCAACCTTCCCCACCCCACCCTCACCAACTCACACCACACTCCCCACATCCACCACCCAACCCCACCCCACCTCCTCTCTCCAAAAAAGTTTTTTTTTTCAAATTTCAATTTTTTTTCCGTAACCACCCACCTTGCTACCCCCTCCGCCCCTCACAAAAAAAGTTTTCTTTTACTTTTTTTTTGTAATTTTCAAATTTTTGTTTTTTGTTTTTCTGCACCACCCACTCCCCTCCCCCCTACCCGGCATAATTTTTCTTTTTACTTTTTTTTTGTAATTTCAAATTTCTGTTTTTTATTTTTGGCGCACGCGACCCCC
>NC_031991.1:65402579-65418554 GCF_001879085.1 Nicotiana attenuata
TCGTTTTTTAGTTTACTTATTAACTTCGAAAAAGTTTTTTTAGTTTTCGGCGAACCCAACCCCCCCCCCCGACCCCGGGAAGTAAAATAATTTTTTTTTATATACAGGTTCAAAATTTTACAAGTTTCAAAGTAATGAGTGTCGCGCCCCCTTTTTCTTGTGAAATCGGGTTTTGACATTTCTGGGACAACTTCTTTCCTTTTGGGATGGGATAAGGGATTTGAAGAGTCGCCACCTAACTGATTAAGGTGTGTTAGGGCACCTAAAGCAATTAACTCATATAACTAGTTCACATCACCAAAGATCGGGTAAGGGCACAAAATTACCTTGAGGGGAAGGTGTTAGGCACCAGTCGAGGTCCACAACGGTGGGTCCCGGCCGAACTTAATTAAGCGAATTAGTCTTAAAAGGGAAGAAAACAAATTGGACAAATACTATATTCAACTTATTTTTACACTGGGGGATGGTCCTATGTTTTTTAGCCTATAGGATCATTCCATGCAATGCCTTGCAACTCCCTCAAGTCGGGGTTTTACTCATAGCATTAGCGCATGGGCTATCATTTCCTTTACTACCCAATTACTATCTTTCAGTTGTTACCTAAGCGTTCTAGTAGCTTCTAACTCGTGCTTTATGCGTGCACTACTCGTCCCTTTCCTATGGTCCTGGAGGTATTTAGGATCTCTATTTAGGGTGGTTCTAGACTGACCTATGTTGCTAAAAATGAGAAAATCTAGGCGACAAACAAAAAATCAAACATGTAAAGAACAAATAGGGGCTCACATTGACCTCCACAAGTAGACAATAAATGCACGCAATTAAATCAGCAAACTTTGTTAATTTAGGATCCTATAGGCAGGATATCTAGATGAGCAGAAACGGAATGTAAGACAGCAATTTATTAAGGCGAGTGTCAGGACCTACTGGTTTGCCTACTGATTTTATGAAGCTTTGAATTTGGAAATTTTCAGGCAGTAAAATATCACAATTTTAGGCCCAGAATCATTAGTAACCCCTACGGATTTGCCTAAGTGATAACCAGAATTAATCGAACTCAAAACTGATTAAAAGAACCCTATAGGCATGATATCTACAATCTATAACATGATTTCTAAGTGAATTGCTGATTTTTTTAACTCATAAAGACAGGTTTTATCCCTTTTAGATCCTATAGGCATGCTTTCTAATTAGTTTTAATCCCTATAGGCAGGATTTCTAAGTGTTGACTTGATTTAAACTTCTATAAGCGTGGTTTCTAAGTTTACAAACTGATTTCACCCTATAGGCATGATATCTATTAGTTTAAATCCTATAGACATGATTTCTAGGTTTGAAATTGATTCCTTTCATTCCTATAGGCATGGTATTCTAAGTTTTATTCCTATAGGCATGGTATCTATTAATCATACGTGGGCATAATTTTTAAGCAAATTGCCAGGAAAGTTTATCAATTCACACAAACTGAATCATATATACATGATCACTAATGCACGTTGGGATTGGAAATATGTGTAGATCCTTTGACAGGATTTCTAATGCAAGGGGCCTATAAACAGGATTTGTAGCATGTGAGTGAGATACGGAACAAAGCAATCAGAAAATCCTATAGGCATGATCCATAAACATGTAGTAACATTCACATAGTCACCAATAAACCTATAGGCAGGATTTCTACCCGAGTTTTAAACAAAGATATAGAGAAACCCCCCAGCTTTTACTAATAAACCCCAGATCTGTTTATTATAAAGATTATTACAGCCCAGAATGAATAAATTACATAACAGTGTCTATTACACTATAAGGAGCCTTAGCAGGCACAATATAAACCTGGGAGCCAGGCCTTCAAACACAACAGCTCTAAAACAATAGCAGTGATCCACAATACCTTAAACCAGGCTTCTAGTGTGTCAAAGTTCCCAAAGAGCCTTGGGGACCCCGGGCAACGCTCACACTAGAACACATTCAACATAGAATTCATATGAGACAGGAAAACTAGCCCCAATGTGTCAGAGTTCATAGGAATCTCAGGGACCCTAGGCAGTGCTCACACTGGGGGTGGTAGGAACCTAGGCCACTAAGAGTTGGAGTTTGAAAACCAGTACATAGGGAGTAGGGGGACAGATTTAGAAAACAGTTTGAATTTTAGGAGCAGACAAATTCAAATCACAAGACTGCAAATAGAATTTCACTTAAAACAAACAGAATCCATCTTTAGTAAATAGTTCAGACAGATTGGTATTGATTCAAACATGGATACTGTACTAGCATTTAAGCAATCACAAAAGAGCTAGGATACTTGAACTAATAGACAGAGTTGGCAACATATTACATGTTTGCAGAACAGGGAACATACAATTGTTTATACAAGGTTTCATATTACTAGAGATAACTTAGTTAACCTTGTGACTAGGTGAAATCATATAGCAAACAAAAGCATGCTGAAATATCAATCTAATAATCACATAGAATTGAATAGGGTAACAGAGACTTAAAGCATGCTAGTTGAGAAAGCAGTGACGAAAAAAATGCAGATGTCGAAGTAAACTATAAGATAAAATAAGATAACAGGAACTGAAACATGCCAGTTGAGAAAAGAGTAAACAGGAATCATAGATCACACAGAAACATGCTGAGGTTTGAAGTAAATTAACCACATAAGCACAGGGAATAGAATAGGATAACGGGAGTTAACACATACCAGTTAGGAAGAAAGTGAACACGAATGTAATGGCAATTTGAATCCAAGGAGTTTAGCCTTGGCTTCCAGCCGGCTAAACAATGTAGAAATAAGAGTAGTCGCACAAAGAGAAAATTTAAATCCTTTAAAGAAAAGCAGAGAGCTTTTGAGTTGTAAAGTGAAGAAATTATAAAGAGTGTGTAAGTGTGAATGTAAGTCTGTAAGCGTGAGCCTATGTTAAAATCAGAGTAATGCAAGGTTTTTATAGCATACAGTAGAGTAAAACCAAATAAGGTAGGAGAATCAATGACACACGAATAAGGCAAAGAGATTAGTTAATCAGTTAACTAGGGCTATCATGAATCAATTAATAGGCAGAATCATGGAAGTATCACTTAAATTAAGACGGAATAAATCAGCAGTCAAGATTAAGGTCTAAATAAGGCAAGTAGTAAGTCCAGAGATCAATTAAAAGTCGGTAATAATCAAAGTGTAGAAATCACGCTAGCAAAAGAATTAAGGAAAGTAGTAACAATTATGAATCACACATAAGGAAAGAATAGGGAAAAATCTGTCAAGGGAATATCATTTTTTATAGAAAAGGAAAGCACATCGAACCCTACTTAGGTAGGTCAAGCAATTAATCACTTTAATTGACAGCCAAAGTAAATGGGCAAACATTATAGCAAACGGTAGAATGATTGAAAAACCTAGGGCATGAAGGCATAGAGATGAAAATCCATCGAAAAGGTAAAAGAAGAAAACAAGAGTTAAACACTTAAACGATTTAAAACGTTTTTTGCAGAAATTGCTTAGAACCAAAACCCTAGCTTTAGGAAAAAATGAAATCGGTTGACAATAATAGGAAAAATAGAAGAATCTTAAAGGAAAAGTAACAAACAAACTCAAACCGCTTCAGATATAAAGGGATCTGAACTGATTTAGCCAGAAATAGTTAGGTTATGTAAAAAACAAGCAGAGGTGAAAAGATCTGGTTTGAACTAGAGATTTGAAGCCATAAACATAAAGATATTAGTACTCACAGAAGTATGAGCGAACACAGACAGATTAATAGAAAAAATAGGAGATTTGAACCAAATCTGGTTCGAATCTCTTTGAGATTCCATCAAGTAGCATGAAAATCGAACAACCAATGGTAATATGAGGCCGAATAAGGCCTGAGGTTGAAGAAACAACCCATGAATCAAAGGGGTTTCAGTGACGGCGGGCTAAGCTCTGTCTTGTTTGCCTATATGATCCATCATCATGTCTCTATCCGAAGGCGTCATAGAATCGGGATAGAGCTTAGTCCCGAAAAAGGCAGAATAGTGCTAGGTCTCAGATAGTGTAACATTCAGCATTAGACAAGAAAAGGCAGAGCTTAGCCTTATGCAATTGGGGAGGCAGGGCTTAGGCTCATATGAGGAGAGGAGACAATGCTTAGTCTCATGCAGATATGGAGGCAAGGGTTAGCCTCATGCAAGATTTGAGATAGGGCTTAGTCTCATGCAGAGAGAAGGCAATGCTTAGCCTTATGCAGATATGGAGGCAGAGCTTAGCCTCATGCAAGATTTGAGACAGAGCTTAGTCTCATGCAATTGGAGAAGGGAATGCTTAGCCTTATGCAGATATGGAGGCGGGGCTTAGCCTCATGCAAGATTTGAGATAGGGCTTAGTCTCATGCAATTGGAGAAGGTAATGCTTAGCCTTATGCAGATATGGAGGCAGGGCTTAGCCACATGCAAGATTTGAGACAGAGCTTAGTCTCATGCAATTAGAGAAGGCAATGCTTAGCCTTATGGAGATATGGAGGCAGGGCTTAGCCTCATGCATGATTTGAGAAAGCGCTTAGTCTTATGCAGAGATTTGAGACAGGGCTTAGTCTCATGCAGAGATTTGAGACAGGGCTTAGTCTCACGCAATTGGAGAAGGCAATGCTTAGCATTATGCAAATATGGAGGCAGGGCATAGCCTCATGCAAGATTTGAGACAGGGCTTAGTCTCATGCAAAGAGAAGGCAATGCTTAGCCTTATGCAGATATGGAGCCAGGGCTTAGCCTCATGCAAGATTTGAGACAGGGCTTAGTCTCATGCAGAGAGAAGGCAATGCTTTGCCTTATGTGATAGACAAAGAGCAAATATGAGATGAATATTTCTTAACTGGAGATATATTTGCGCTTAGCGGTCCGATTGTTATGAGGATAGTGATTTTGATATGTGTATATTTGCGAATACTCCTGTTATGTTCACTGTGCCTGCACCCAAAGAAAAATCGTGAGTTTTGTGGGGAGGTTGGTTCGTGCCTTTGCCTGTTTGCTCTGCTCTGGAGACCCTGTTCGAGTTACCCTGGGTAACACCTGGCTGTCACAGAAATAAATTTTTCGAAAATATGAATTTATTTGATGAAATAGAGTTATTTAGGAAACATAGTGGTATATAATATCAAGTAAATTAGATGAACTAATGATTGTAACACTTTTAGAGACATTGCGGCCCTAGCATTAGAATTTTGAGGGTCCTCCACAAAATTCCGCCCCAGTTTGGTGAATGATCCTTCGGCCGTTCTGCGTGTAACGAAGTTTGTTGGATCTGCTCCTGAATTTTGAGAATCCTTCTTAAAATTCTGCCCCAGTTACTTAACCGATTTCTGACTGTCTTGCATATGATTGCGTCGGCTGGACTTGTTCCGAAATTTTGAGGGTCCTCCTCAAAATTCTGCCCTAGTTTCTCGTTCTGGGGAAATGAAGATTTTATTAGTTTTCCCTACTAAGACGTGCATCTTTATGGCTATATCGTCCTGAAGATGGATGCGACGGGAAGAAGTCGCTTACCATCCTACTGAACCCCTACTATAATCAGACAGTGGAAAAAGAAACTCGACTTGAACAGCGCGTCCCCAGAAAAGCTTTTTTTTAGGATCCGACAACTTATGCAGGAACTTTCCAACATGGCAGAGAAGTTTCCATGTTTATACCTTTTCTTATTGGAGGGGCGGATCGACCCATTCAGATAATTCCGAAGAAAGACTATTGGCAACAGAGATCCCAATTCCGTGTATCCGGTTAAGCAAGCCTTGCCCGCCAGCTTCCACCCAAACAAAAAAGGTGAGCGCTAGATGTGACCGAACCCACAAGGCTGCATACATATCCCTTCTTAAATGGGAATCAGGTCAAGCGTAGTTCAGGTACATCAGATGAAGGAATGTAAACAATCTAAACATAGTATCTCTTGACTGCATCTGAATTGATAGGTTTTGGCCAAACAGCTCCATCCATTTCTGCAAGTATGAGTGCTTCTCCTGTTAGTACCCTGTGAACCATGTGAGGACCTTGCCATTTGAGTGAAAATTTCCCTTTGGCTTCATCCTGATGTGGGAAGATCCGCTTCAATACCAGCTGCCCCGGTGCGAATTGTCTTGATCTGACCCTTTTGCTGAAAGCTCTGGACATTCTATTCTGATAAAGCTGACCGTGACATACTGCATTCATTCTTTTTCCATCTATGAGGGCTAGTTTCTCATAGCGGCTCCTAATCCATTCTGCATCACTAAGTTCGGCTTCTTGTATGATCCTTAAAGAAGGAATTTCTACCTCGGCTGGAATGACAGCTTCGGTACCATAAACCAGTAAGTAGGGAGTTGCCCCAGTTTACGTGAGGACTGTGGTACGGTACCCCAATAGGGCGAAGGGTAACTTCTCGTGCCATTGTTTGTGATTTTCTACCATCTTCCTTAGTATTTTCTTGATGTTCTTGTTGGCAGCTTCCACAGCTTCGTTCATTTGGGGCCTGTATGCTGTAGAGTTTTTGTGCTTGATTTTGAAAGTTTCACACATGGCTTTTATTAGATCACTGTTGAGATTGGCGGCATTATCAGTAATGATGGACTTGGGAACCCTGAATCGATAAACAATACGATCCCTGACAAAATCTGCGACGACTTTCTTGATTACAGCTTTGTAAGATGCAGCCTCTACCCATTTTGTGAAGTAATCAATGGCCATTAAAATTAACCGGTGCCCTTTTGAAGCAGTAGGCTCGATCGGACCGATGACATCCATTCCCCAGGCCGCAAAAGGCCAGAGTGCACTTGTTGCATTGAGCTCATTTGGTGGTACCCTTATCATGTCTGTATGTATCTGGCATTGGTGGCACTTCTGGACGTACCGGATGCAATCTATTTCCATAGTCATCCAAAAATATCTAACTCTGAGTATCTTTTTGGCTAGAACAAAACCGTTCATATGTGGTCCGCAGGTTCTGACATGTATATCCTCGAGCAATCTAAAAGCCTCTTTTGCGTCAACACACCTTAACAGTACTAGATCAGGAGTTCTTCTATACAGGGTTCCTCCAACCATCATAGGCTTCAGCAGTGTCCTCCCCTACGAATGACGCTTCTTCATCAGGAAAATACGTTTTTAATGGTTCGTATTCTCCTCCCACAGGATTTTCCGCAAGATGGTCTGCCAATGCTTGTCCTTTGACTGCCTTCTGAGTTACATAGATGATATCGAACTCACTTAACAATATCTGCCACTTGGCTAACTTCCCGGTTGGCATGGGCTTCTGAAAGATGTACTTCGGAGGGTCCATCCTGGATATGAGGTATGTGGCATAGGCACAAAAGTAATGCCTCAATTTCTGAGCTGTCCATGTCAAAGCACAACAAGTGCGTTCTAGCAGAAAATACCGTGCTTCGTAAGGTGTGAACTTCTTACTCAAGTAATATATGGCTTGCTCCTTTCTTCCTGTCTCATCATGTTGTCCCAAAACACAGCTGAAAGCCCCATCTAATACGGACAGATAGAGTAGTAAAGGTCTCCCAGGTTCTAGCGGGACTAGGACTGGTGGCGTGGACGTATTCCTTAATTTTGTCAAAGGCCTTTTGACAATCTTCAGTCCAACTAGTTTCAGCGCCTTTCTCAATATTTTGAAGATGGGTTCACATATTACTATGGACTGTGCTATGAAGCGACTGATGTAGTTGAGACGTCCCAGGAAGCTCATCACGTCTTTTTTGCTCTTCGGTGGTGGTAATTCTTGGATAGCCTTAACTTTAGACAGGTCCAACTCGATTCCTCGACGACTGAAAATTAATCCCAATAATTTTCCTGCAGGAACCCCAAATGCACATTTTGCGGGGTTCAGTTTTAAATTGTACCTTCTTAGCTTGTCAAAGAACTTCCTCAAGTCTGCTGTGTGATTTGTGGCCCTCTTGGATTTAATGATGACGTCGTCAACATACACCTCTATTTCCTTGTGTATCATATCATGGAAGATGGTCGTCATGGCTCTCATGTAGGTAGCCCCGCATTCTTTAGACCGAATGGCATTATTTTGTAGCAGTACACTCCCCATGGTGTAATGAAGGTTGTTTTCTCTGCATTTTCTTCGTCCATCCAAATCTGATGATAACCCGCGAAGCAATCTACAAAGGATTGGAGTTCATGCTTGGCGTAATTGTCGATCAAAATGTGTATATTTGGCAGCGGGAAATAGTCCTTGGGACTTGCTCTGTTTAAATCCCGATAGTCAACACACACCCTTACTTTCCCATCTTTCTTCGGAACTGGTACGATGTTAGCTAGCCAGGTTGGGTACTCAACTACCCTGAGGACTTTGGCTTTGATATGCTTAGTGGCTTCTTCCTTGATCTTTAGGCTCATGTCTGGTTTGAACTTTTTGAGTTTCTGTTTTACCGGCGGACACCTTGGATTGGTAGGCAACTTATGAGCCATTATGGATGTGCTCAAGCCGGTCATGTCGTCATATGACCATGCAAAAATATCCTCATATTCTTTCAGGAAACAGGTATATTCTTCTTTTTCTGACGGTGATAGGTGAATGTTTATGCGAGTCTCTTTGACGGTTTCGGAATCTCCCAAATTGATTGCCCCGATTTTGTCCAGATTGGACTTAGGTTTGTTCTCAAAATTCTCAACTTCTCTGACAACTTCCTCAGGTATTTCATCCTCTTCTTCTTAATCACTATCCTTATATTGCGTTGTCTCATTACACGTCACAGTCATCGGTTCATCAGGAAAAGTAGTAATAATGTTGTAGAAGAAGAAAAAATGTAGAAGATAATAGTAAATAATAAAGAACAATGCATTAATTAAATTTTGAAAATATCCAAAACGCGTACGGCTCGATGACTCGAGCAATTATTTCGAAACAAAATGCGTCTTCAAAACAAAATACTAAAAATATCTTAAATGCCTAAGATGGCTATTAAAATAGGTCAGGCTAATTGCCAAGCTACCTAGGAACTCGACGGGTCTAGGATGGTGTGCCAGTCCAATTCTTGAGAATAGCTCCCTTCTCCACGGTCTAAATGGTGAGGCCTTCTTCCTCCTCCTCCTCAACTATCACATTGCAATCCATATTCTCATCTTCTAGAAACAAATTCCTTAACCCAGCCAAAGCTTCCTCCTCTGCGGATCCCCATATTGTATCGGCCTGGTAAAAGTCTGACTCAGATGTGGCACTGGTTGCTCGAGAGGGTAATAAGGACCACGCCATGGTGGCGACCAATCATTATATTCTTTCCAGGTGTATGGGTATCCCATCCCAAAAGTTGTGCCGTGACGTTTCAACTGTATTGATTTGGTAATGCCCTGGAGTTCCTTCCCAAGCCCTTTGCCGGGTTCATATCCAGACCATGCCAGTATGCTTTCTATTTTGTTGCTCCACCACTTATCTTTCTTGATTGCCTTGACATGCTCAATGCGTTGATAAGTTTCTCCACCCATCCTTCTTCTATTCTCGACAACCGGGACAGTTTGACTGGTGTAAATGGGGTTACTTCCATCTCCGTGAATGATTACCTCCTGATGGTTCCACTCGAACTTCACGGCCTGGTGTAGCGTGGAAGCTACAGCTCCAGTGGCATATATCCAGGGTCGACCCAATAGAAGATTGTGTGTAGCTGATATGTCTAGTACTTAGAACTCAACATCGAACCAGGTTGGTCCCATCTGCAGACAAAGGTTAATCTCCCCAATCGTGGCCCTTTGAGACCCATCAAATGCTTTCACGTTCATACTCCCTGCTCTTATCTCATGGAAATCTTTTCCGAACCTTTTCAGAGTAGTCAATGGACAAATGTTGAGGCTTGAACCTCCATCTATTAAGACCTTGGCGATGAACTTGTCTTCAAACTGTACCGTGATATGAAGTGCCCTATTGTGACTTAATCCTTCAAGTGGTTGCTCATCCTCGTGGAAGGTGATCTTGTGACTCTCCAGTACTTGCCCTACCATGTTGGTCATTTCCCCACTGGTGATGTTGTTGGGTACATAAGCTTCATCCAATACCTTCATCAGAGCACTCCTATGCACCTCAGAATTTTGTAATAGCGACAGGATGGATATCTGGGCGGGAGTCTTGTTCAGATGATCGACGATAGAGTATTCCCTTGCCTGTACTTTCCTCCAAAGATCATCTGGACCAGTTTCAGTGACGGGTTGTTTGGTAGTAGCTTCTTTGCTTGTTCCTCCCAAATTTTTGGGTGTATAGATCCTTCCAGTTCTGGTCATTCCTTGTGCGGCACCAGATTCTTCCATCTTTGCCTTTCCTTTTCTCCTAGCTTCGGCAACGTAATCTTAGGGTATGGCGTTGGACTAGAAAGGAGGTGTGGGTGCTTCTGTCATAGTGAAGGGTGTGGATACTTCTACTTCAAATGGAGCTGGTGTAGTCGCAGGTGCTGTTACTTCAATTTTGAATGGGACTAGTGCGGCTACTTCAACTTCGACTGGCGGTTGTATATGTACCACAATATGAGTGAGTGTGATTGCAGGTTTAGGGTCATCACCTTCCCGAATAAGCCCAATCGACCCCTCAGGATCCCATTTTTCATCAGTTTCTATCACATTGACTCCTTCACCCCTATGATCTGGGATGGGATTGTTGCGGTGGCGTGACCTCCTTTGCTTGTATGACTTTGGTACTAATCAGGGTTTGAATCTTATCTTTCAGGGTGCGACATTCATGGATAGTATGCCCTTTCATGCCAGAATGGTATGCACAGGTTTTGTTTGGGTTGACCCACTGGGAGGAGTTTTCCATCGCAACAGCAGGAATGGGAGTGACATATCCGGCAGACTTCAATCTTTCATATAGTTGATCAATGGGTTCAGCAATAGGTGTGTATTGTCTGGGCGGCCTGCGATCAAAATTGGGTCTGGGTTTTAGATAGTTTTGACAGGTTGGAGGTGAATGGTAATAGGCTGGCTGGGTATTATAAGTGTGATAAGTGGTAGCGGGTTGAGAATATCTGGTAGTTGAAGGTTGGTATGTGGGTGGAGGTGTTTGGTATGTGAGTGGATATTTTGGACCTTGGGCCACCATTACTGCCCCTACTTCTTTCTTTTTTGATATTCCCTCTGACTGCAATGCTTTGTTCGTGGCCGGCAATGCCTCAAAATTGGTCACCATCCTGCTCTTGATCCCTTCTTCAATCCTTTCTCCGAGTTTGATGATGTCGGAGAACTGGTGATTTTCGATGACCATTAATCTTTCATAGTATTGGGGATCCTGGGCCCTGACGAAGAATTTGTTCATCTGCTCTTCCTCTAATGCCGGCCTGACTTTTGCAGCTTCTGACCTCTATCGAGTAGCATACTCGCGAAAAGTCTCTGTTGGTTTCTTCTTTAGATTCTGTATGTATAAGACATCCGGTGCATTCTCTGTGTTAAACCTGAATCGATCCATGAAGTCTGATGCCATGCTTATCCAATTAACCCACTTCTTGGGATTCTGACTGATATACCAAGATAGGGCATCTCCAGTGAGACTCCTCATGAATAGCTTCATGCGAATCCTTTAATCTTTCCCAATACCCACGAGCTTATCACAGTGTGTTCTCAAATGCACCTTCGGGTCTCCCGTTTCGTCAAACATTTCGAACTTAGGAGGTTTGTAACCCTCTGGCAATTCCATGTCTGGCTGAATGCATAGATCTTCATAATTCAAACCTTCAATTCCTTTGCCTCCTTCAACACCCTGGACTCGACTCGTGAGCTTCTTGAACTCTTCGGCCATGTGCTTAATGAGCAGGTCCTTCTCGGCAAATTCTGGAGCGTATGATGTTGGTTGAGTAGAGTGAGGTAAGGTTTCCACGTATATGGGATTGTTTTGGTGGGTGTCGGGGGTTGGAGTGTAGTGGTGATCATTAGTTGAGTTTTGCAGATCAGGGATAGGCTGCAGGATATTCTTGGGAGTATGGTAAGTGGTCTGTGGGTATTTGGTAGGAAGATGTTGGTGCTGAGGGGGAGTGGGGGATTTTGGAGAGGAGTTGTGTATTGATGGGGTGCGGGAGGATTTTGTGGACGTGTGTTTTGAGGAGGTGCTGGGTTTTGAGCATTTTGTTGGTTAATTTCTGGGACGTTTAGGGTGAGGGACAGGTTTGCCAAATTGCGGACCTGCTCAAGGTCTCCTTGCAATTCCTGTATTTTCTGTTCCAATCGTAGGAACGAATCATTCTGGGCCGGAGTACTCCGACGTCTGAAGTTTTGACATTCTCAGCATGTACAGCATTTTCTTTCTGGATACCACTCATATCATCCATCTTAGCTTTTCCTTTGCTTTTTAGATTACTCGTAGGAGGAGGAGGTGGAGGGCCTCTAGATCTGGTATGATATGTTGACGATGCCAGTATGTGCGAACCAACCTTAGGGGATGGGAATAATCAAAATAAAGAAAAAAAACAAACGGTAGACAAGTTAGTGAGGATTCTAAAAAACATTTGCAGGATTTAAACACATACTGCGAAAACGTAAATTCGCGTCCTAATTTGGGGAACCTCGTTGTGCCCGAGGTAGACCTAGCGACAAGTAGATTTGGAGAGATTTAATGCCGGTAAATGCTCATTTCATTAATGCAATAAATAAGTCGAACCTAAAAAATGAAAATAAATGAGTTACTAATGGCATCTGCCTTATTACAATTTGAATTCCAAAATGACTCAAAACAGATAAACCTAATCTACTTGGTCCAGGAGGGACCTTCCCCATATTTGGTCCTCTTGGCTCCATAAATCAGATTCCCCAGGTCGTGCATGTCCAGCAGCAGGTATGCCCTTGCTAGATGTCCTCCTTCGTTGCCTTCTGCATTCTGACAATCTACGACCCTTTTCCTCATCTTCCCTTCCAGTTCCATCAGACCCTGCTCCAAGTACTCCAACCTTTCTGCCGACCTTGTAGCCATTTCTTTCCACTCGTTGATTGATTCCATGTCGAACTTGTGTTGCTCCAGATGCTTGGCTTCGGATTCAAGGACCCTCTTACGTAGCCTCTCATACTTCACTTGTGCTTCAGCGACTTCGTCTATGACCCTGTTTCCTTGACCAACCCTTGGCTCGAATATTCCTGCTACGTTATCTTCTAACCATGAGGGGTAGAAGTACACATGACCGGCGTGATATCGATCTAGATCGATAGTATCCTTCTCCATGATAATCTTCAAGTGCCACATGTGTTGGACCTCCTATTTGTATGGAATAGTATCACCCTGAAAATCGGCTCTGTAATGACTCATTTTGGAGTTTCGTGGTACGACTTGTTTATTACCAGCTTGTCTCATAACCCTGATAGGGACATAAGGATGTATTCCCCTTAACCCAATCCACACCAAGTGCGGAACATCCCTGGATCTGATGAATTCATCGGTAGGGAACCACTCGAACATCCAGTGAACCTGGTCCTCGGTCAAATTGTTGGAAAACTGTGCCCATTCCGTAGTGTTCTCTGGCTGTACAAATCTGTCTGGGATAAAGGTCATTCTTTTAGGATGGTGGAAAGCAATGTGATCATTCCATGGTCTTCGTGGAAACTGTTAGCGGTACTGACCCCTCTGAAGATGTTCTAACAACCAAATCTGTAGTAACAAGTTACAACCCTCAAAGTGTTTGAACCCCTTCTTGCAACGATCCAGGGCCCGGTATATGTCTGCTACAATCATCGGGACAATAGTATATGTTTGTCCCTCAATTCCCTCCATTAAAGCTATGGTTACCATGGCCAACCTGGTGTGAATTATGTCCCCTTGTCTTGGGAACACCAACATGCCTAGAAAGCAGATGATGAATACAAAAACCCTGCGGTGAGTCCAACCTAGGGAAGTGATGGAGAATTCATCATGAAAGATACCGTAAGATTTGTTGTGCCCATATCATTCATAGAGGAAGTCAAAGGGTATGTAAGACTTCTTCAAGCACTCCAAGTCCTCATTCTTTCTCAGGCCCATCATTTTCAGAAACCCCCTAGTATTGTTGTTTTCTGGTACTAGCAAACCGGGACTATCCCATGGTAATCCAGCGAACCCTCCGATTTCCTCCAAGAGTGGAGTCATTTCTATGTCACCAAAATGGAATACAGCTCTTTCTGTGTCCCAAAACATAGTAGCAGCTTCGATCAACATGTTGTTTGGTTGGATGTCCAATAAAGAAGGTAGATTTCCAAGGACCCTTTTCACGTGGTTTTTGTTGCTTGGCGAAAGATTTTCCCACCAGTCCAACAACAGCGGTGGCATACTTCGGACCATGCCGAACCTGGGGACTTCATGCCTCATTTTCTGCAAAACAAACAGAGTTAGACCCTTCCACCCTTCGAATTCGACTACTTACACATTAACAATTAGCATATCGGCATTTATCTCTCCAAATAATGCACATATCGTGATTGCGTCCATTGGGATTATGGAGATCCCGGTGGACTTTGGGCAAGGCTTTCTTAGAGGGTTATTATGTGGAGAGCGTATTAACCCTGGCTAGGTTTGACCATGATGCATGTACAGTTGTTATCAGAGCAAGGTTTCTATAGAAGTCTAGACCGGTACCCTCAAGCGGACAACTTGAGACGAAAATGCACGGAACCGTCGACTGCACCATTGATCAACTAGTTTTACCGTAAATAAACCTTTCCGAATTTAAAGGGTGATTTTAGGAGGAGCGCGGACACTTATCAAGTGCCGCTATGGTATTAGTACGCACGAGTGGAATATGATGTTCAGCATGGAGTTATGCAAAAAAGAAAACAACACGTTGTCAAGTATTTGCATGATGAATAACGATGAAATGCAATATTTAATAATTATAAAGACATTTAAGAAAAGAAAAATAAGGAGATAAGTCAGTTTCCATAGTAAAAGTGATAAAGCAAAGGGGGGGGAATCATGAATAAGGATAGGCAAATAAATCCACATAGAATGGGAACGGGTGTGTAAGAATTTAACGGAATAATAAAGACGTGCTTAGAGACTAATTCACAGACAACTTCGTTATGGTAAGAGCCTAGAGATATCCCCAGCAAAGTCGCCATGCTGTCGCACCACCTTTTTCTCGCGAAATTGGGTTTCGACATTTCTAGGACAACTCCTTTCCTTTTGGGATGGGATAAGGGATTTGAAGAGTCGCCACCTAATGGATTAAGGTGCGTTAGGGCACCTAAAGCAATTAACTCATATAACCAGTTTACATCAGCAGAGATCGGGTAAGGGCTCGAAATTACCTAGAGGGGAAGGTGTTAGGCACCCCTAGAGGTCCACAATGGTGGGTCCCGGCCAAACTTAATTAAGCGAATTAGTCTTAAAAGGGAAGAAAACAAATTGGAAAGATACAATATTAAACTTATTTTTACACGCGGGGGGGGGGGGGGTTGGTCCGAAAGTTTTTTAGCCTATTGGATCATTCCATGCAATGATTTGCAACTCCCTCAAGTCGGAGTTTTACTCATAGCATTAGTGCATGGGCTATCATTTCCTTTACTACCCAATTACTATCTTTCAGTTGTTACCTAAGCGTTCTAGTAATTTTTAACTCGTGCCTTATGTGTGCACTACCCTTCCCTTTCCTATGGCCCTGGAGGTATTTAGGACCTCTATTTAGGGTGGTTCTAGACTGACCTATATTGCTAAAAATGAGAAAAGCTATGCGACAAATAAAAATTCAGATAGGACTTCATGTAAAGAACAAATAGGGGCTCACATTGACCTCCACAAGTAGACAACAAATGCACGCAATTAAATCAACAAACTTTGTTAGTTTAGGATCCTAGAGGCAGGATATCTAGATGAGCAGAAATGGAATGTAAGACAGAAATTTATTAAGGCGAGCGTCAGGACCTACTGGTTTGCCTACTGATTTTATGAAGCTTTGAATCTGGGCATTTTCAGGCATCAAAATATCACAATTTTAGGCCCAGAATCATTAGTAACCCCTACGGATTTGCCTAAGTGATAACCAGAATTAATCGAACTCAAAACTGATTAACAGAACCCTATAGGCATGATATCTACAACCT
>NC_031991.1:65419054-65426920 GCF_001879085.1 Nicotiana attenuata
TAACGTTTAAACAAAGATATAGAACCGAACCCCCCCCCCCCCAGCTTTTACTAATAAACCCCACATCTGTTTATTACAATGATTATTACAGCCCAGAATGAATAAATTACATAACAGTGTCTATTACACTATAGGGAGCCTTAGCAGGCCCAATATAAACCTGGGAGCCAGGCCTTCAAACACAACAGCTCTGAAACAATAGCAGTGATCCACAATACCTTAAACCAGGCTTCCAATGTGTCAAAGTTCTCAAAGAGACTTGGGGACCCCGGGCAATTCTCACACTAGAACCACACATTCAACACATAATTCATATGAGACTGGAAAACCAGCCCCAATGTGTCAGAGTTCAAACGAGTCTCAGGGACCCTAGGCAGTGCTCACACTGGGGGTGGTAGGAACCTAGGCCACTAAGAGTTGGAGTTTGAAAACCAGTACATAGGGGGTAGGAGGACAGTTTTAGAAAGCAGTTTGAATTTTAGGAGCGGACAGATTCAAATCACAAGACTACAAACAGAATTTCACTTAAAACAAACAGAATCCATGTTTAGTAAATAGTTCAAACAGATTGGTATTGATTCAAACATGGATACTGTACTAGAATTTAAGCAATCACAAAAGAGCCAGGATACTTGAACTAATAGACAGAGATGGCAACATATTACATGTTTGCAGAACAGGGAACATAAAATTGTTTATACAGGGTTTCATATTACTAGAGATAACTTAGTTAACCTTGTCACTAGGTGAAATCATACATCAAACAGAAGCATGCTGAAATCTCAATCTAATAAGCACATAGAATTGAATAGGGTAACAGAGACTTAAAGCATGCCAATTGACTAAGCAGTGACAAAAAAATGCTGAGGTCGAAGTAAACTATAAGACAAAATAAGATAACAGGAACTGAAGCATGCCAGTTGAGAAAAGATTAAACAGGAATCATAGATCACACAGAAACATGATAAGGTTTGAAGTAAACTAACCACATGAGCACAGGGAATAGAATAGGATAACAGGAGTTAACGCATACCAGTTCGGAAGAAAGTGAACAGGAATGTAATGGCAAAGAGAGAATTTAAATCCTTTGAAGAAAAGCAGAGAGTTTTTGAGTTGTAAAGTGAAGAAATTATAAGAGTGTGTAAGTGTGAGTGTAAGTCTGTAAGCGTGAGCCTGTGTTAAAATCAGAGTAATGAGAGGTTTTTATAGCATGGAGTAGAGTAAAACCAAATAAGGTAGGAGAATCAATGGCACACGTATAAGGCAAAGAGATCAGTTAATCAGTCAACTAGGGCTAACAGGAATCAAATAATAGGCAGAATCACGAAAGTATCACTTAAATTAAGACGGAATAATTCAACAGTCAAGATTGAGGTCTAAATAAGGTAAGTAGTAAGTCTAGAGATCAATTAAAAGTCGGTAATTATCAAAGTACAGAAATCAGGCTAGCAAAAGAATTAAGGAAAGTAGTGCCAATTATGAATCACACATAAGGAAAGAATAGGGAAAAATCTGTCAAGGGAATATCAGTTTTGTTTAGAAAAGGAAAGCACAATTTTGAACCCTAATTAGGCAGATAAATCAATTAATCACTTTAATTGACGGCCAAAGTAAACGGGAAAACATTATAGCAAACAGTAGAATGATTGAAAAACCTAGGGCATGAAGGCATAGAGATGAAAATCAGTCGAAAAGGTAAAGGAAGAAAACCAGAGTTAAACTCTTAAACGTTTTAAAACATTTTTGCAGAAATCGCTTAGAACCAAAACCCTAGCTTTAGGAAAAAATAAAATCAGTAGACAATAATAGGAAAAATAGAAGAATCTTAAAGGAAAAGTAACAAACAAACTCAAACCGCTAGGGTTTTCTCATATGTCATTTTGAACCAGAGATTTGAAGCCATAAACACAAAGATATTAGTACTCACAGACATATGAGAAAACACAGACGGATTAACAGAAAAAATGGGAGATTTGAACTAAATCTAGTTTGAATCTCTTTGAGATTCTATCAAGTATCATAAAAATCGAACAACCAGTGGTAATATGAGGCCGGATAAGGCCTGAGGTTGAAGAAAGAACCCATGAATCAAAGGGCTTTCAGTGACGGCGGGCTAGGGTTAGGAGGAAGGTGAGAGAGACGAGAAAATGGAAGGGGTTTCAAGGGCGGCGAATTTGGGAAAATGGGAAGGGTTTAGGTCGTTTGGTTAATTAAAAAAAGAAAGATTGTCCAGGACCGTTGATCTTCTGAGATCAACGGCCAGGATTAAATCTGGGGTTGGGGCGGTTTATAATTAGGTTATTGGGTTTGGGTTATGGGTCTTGGGTTAGGTTAGGTGTCACGACCCAAACCGGATGGGTCGCGACGAGCACCCGGTGCCTTACTCAACCGAGTACCAACATAACATATCTTTCTTATCATACTATAATGGTAAATGAGCTAAAAACTCGTCATGACATAACAAAAATGAAACATAGGGGAATACTCAACATATGACGACCCACCATGATATGCAAACTTATACATGTGACATACGGGCCTATAAGGCCGACATGACCATTTGTAAACTCAAAACATAAGCCGAAAAGGCCATACAAGTATCCATACACCTGACATCTGTCTAAAAGCCTCTAAGAGTACCTAATATCATAAAGGTCGGGAAAGGACCCTGCCATACCAATCAATACATATCCAAAGCATACTGACCAAATAGGCAACTCCGAAGCAAGTGGAGTGCACCAACACCTTCCGTTGAACTGATAGCCTACTTGGAGGAATGTCAACCTGTCTATCGGGACCTTCGGGCATGAAACGCAGCGTCCCCATGCAAAAGGGACGTCAGTACGAATAAAGTACCGAGTATGTAAGGCAGGAAAACATAAATAAGAACAATAATATAAAGAGGGATAGAGGAGATACAACCTGTAACATCTGAGTGCCTCTGGGGGCTACTGACATGAAATGCATAATACATATATATACATAAACTTTTTAAAAAAACATACGCCTCTGTGGGCATCATCATCATCATATCGTACCCGGCCTCAAAGAGGACTCGGTAAAAACGTACTCGGCCATCATAAGGCTCGGTAGAATCGTACCCGGCCACGTGGAGCTCGGTAAACCCAACTGATCAGTGGTTGCACAATAGGTGCCGTACCCGGCCGACCATAGTGCGGCTCGGTAGAGTAAAATAGATACATATATAGAATGCATGCTCGACTCATGGAATCAAGTTCTAAACCTTTTGGAGTGACCTAAGAACATTATGGACATCCCTACCATCAATATGAACCTTAGTAGGATTTAAGGATCATACACACTTGTTTAGAATAACTTTATAAGGAAAGAACAACATGGACAACCTTAGTTTCTAGGAGTAGATCCATTATGAATTAGCGTACCGTTTATGTTCATGTTACTTTAGATCATGCCAAAAGAACGAAGGAAGTGCCTTAACATACCTTGTATATTCTTCCCAACCTCAAGCTATGCAATTTCACGGCTCATTAGTCTATAATAAGAGAAATGACACTCTCGTTATCGTTTAAGCGTCGTAACTATTATGTATCGACCACAATCTATTTTACAATGAAATGGACAGCACCTCCCCTATATATATGACTTTACACTAGTCAAAACAATCACAAACAGCCCAACATACCCCTATCACTTCATACACAACACGACAACCATAATAGTGTCAAACAATCCGAAAATGTTACGATGAACGACCAAAAAACATCCTTGCCATTATGTGGTGTTTCTCCACACCCTTCCTCCTCTCAACTCCATAAAAACAGTAGCAAAAGAGACAACCCAATACCAACACGAAACAGCCCAAAAACAGTCCCACAAGTTCATCAACTCAAACATAATTTTTCGGTTTACTTAAACACGTTTCGACTTGTCTTTTCTTTCAAATTGAGAAATACAACCAAAAGTACAGAATTACACCTCTTATCCAATAAACCAGCCATGAATTTAACTTAAAAATAAGTTCACAATCAGCCAACCATTGCACAAGATCAAACAACATACCATTCTTCCGAAACTAGCTAGGTCTATCCTTTACGATCGAGTTATAACTAGCAAACGCATAGATAATGGAAGGAGAAGCATAAACTTACCTTGTACTGAGTATCATCCACGAAAACTGGTCCTTTTTCATCAAAAATAAGTTCCTCAACCCGGATACAAGAAGGAGAAAGAGAAACTAGCATGCTGTCTGGACTTTTCAGCACTAGAATCGCGTCGTAACACCCGGAATACCCTAGGGTTTGTGTGGGATTTTTGGGGAGGAGTTGCAGGGGTTCAATTAGGTTTTCAAAGTCTGGAAGATGGGTGAAATAATTTAGTTTATAATCCTTTACATTTCCCCTCTTGGCCGACTTTAGGAGGTTTAATTGAGACCTCTCCTTTTGGCAAGTAAGTGATGCACCTACTTGTCACCTACCAGTCTGCGCTGTCTCCCAAAGATGTAAATATCTCTCTACTCCAATATCGTTTCAACAAAAGGTTTATTGCATTAGAAACTAGACTCATAGATCTTTAATTTGATAGGTAGATCATCCCATAATTCCAAGTATATTGGGAGAAAAACTCAGTTACATTTGACCTAATTTTTAGCATATTTATGAATGGAACTTGTGATGACCTTTTTCGAACTTTTGTTCCACAACTCGCTTGACTTCAAAACATAACACCAACTATCGTACGACTAAAATAACTCATAATACAATCTCCTTATAATGTTAATAACCCTAGTATCACCCCAAAAGTACATGGTAAAACATTCCAAGTTGTCGACTTTCGACGAAACTTATTTTCTTCAATTCGTTTAGCTTCTAAGCCTTCAAACCCTCTTGCTACTTGGTACTAATGATCTTAAATATTTGTAATCTCCACGTTAACATGATGAACTAACTTTGTAAACTTTTAAAAGATGATTCCCTTTCTGAGCTTACATTAATTGACTTATGATGTAATCTTACGTACGAAAATACGGGGTGTAACATCATTCCCCCCTTTGGAACATTCGTCCTCGAATGTTGATTAATGCGCTTATCAGTCTCATAACCTGTAGCTCTTAAGAATTCTTTAATATTGTCCTTGACATCTAGGAAACTGTTCTGTAAATAAATCTAAAGGCCAAGGTATTCCCACCTTTAGGCTTCTTTCTCATACCACGACCTGTGGTCGGAATTTTTCCAACATCGTAACATTTGCTACCTTATGTCATGCAGTATGTACGACTGTGTCATTGTATGAGTGCCTAGCGACTCGTCTTCCCTTTTTCCTCCATCTTTTAGCCAATCTCTAAGCCTCACTTTATGAACATATACAGAATTATGACAAGCTGTCCCTCTAGGAATCTATAGGTGTACTGATGTCTTTCGCTTGGTACTTTATCGAACTTAAGACTATTGCTATCTCTTGTTTCATAGCCTTGTATATCTATCCTTATGGATTTACTACATCTAGGTAGGTTATACTATACCATAAAACTTACTCCGGTTTATTATTACCAAGGTTTGCTACCCAACTCCAGGTTACTCTTTCGCTGCTTATCCTATATGTATAAATCTAAGTCCTTTAGTGCTTCCTCATTATTATTCATCTTAAGAATAACAAACAAATCTCATCTTGTACTTTGGAACTTGTACCCATCTATTGTTTATTCACCTTAATGTTGAAATATAATCTATCACTGATAACTTGTAACCTCTTACGTAATACACTATCACTAGGGCTCACATCTTATCGAGGAACATCTGAAGTGATTTTTCTGATCCACCTAGGGATAATACTATACTTCAATAACCATATTTCATTGCATCCCAATGCGATTCATCTTATGGGGGTATTCTAATCCCGTGCAATTAATAAAATCCCTTTCTCGTTAAAGCATTACTCAATCAAAGGCCTAAGCGTCATCCTCTTATCAATCACAATTACACCCTTATTCTACTGTCATGGCAGCATTCCATCTCTTCTAAATGCACCTAGTCTTAGACTCCTTTGTGTTCATTCAGGCTGTACCGAGCTCTTTATTACATATGGAAATCATCAGCTCCCTTGTTTTGATGGGTTTAATCCCAAGGACATACATATTATCGTCACCTTCTCACTCACCTTTTCACATCCTTACTCCTATCTACCTAAAACCTTGTTGCTCTACAATACTTTACTTTAGGACCTACACCGTTCTATTTATACTACTCGCAACCTTCCTTAAACTTGCTAGCACCATAAATTTCCTTTCGTGCCATCTCAGTTGTCCTTAAATGTAAGCAATTACTTTTACTGGTCGTTCTATCACTTGTTGCATGAATACTTGGCCTGTCTTTTTGCCCACGAATACTGTATTTTCCTGTACCTCATATGATCTCAAACATCCCCTTTGATTTTTTTTTCCATTCATTAGCCACGATAGGTGCCACTTTCTTATGGAGTGTATACAATATTGTAGTGAGACTGTTGTTACAAGATCATTTACTGTTTAGCTCACTATGCTTAGGTGAAAACCTTCTTCCTTATTTCCTCAGCTAGTCTTTTATTGTAGTACTTAGGGAGACCTTCTGGCTCTTGAAAAGTTGCGAGCTTGATATATTGTACACCCGAAGGAAATTTTCGTTGTCCTTACTCGCCTATAATAATCCTCAGTTACAAAACTTTGTGCCTTTGTGCTCGTAGGGTTACTTCTAAGCTCAAATTTTTATTGTCTCCTTAGTGGCACTCTATCTTATTTTCATAAACCTTAAAAACGGTACCTTTAACTGCCTCAACTCCTATCTGAATTTTTTTTTCAAATGATTGTAATCTCGTATCTGCGAGACTGAATTCACTATGTTGCGGTTCACTACATTTATCTTGCATGATCTATTGATTTATCTGTGACCTCTTGTCTAGCCATAACTGGGCTCTTCCTGAATCAACTACTAATTACTCGTTGGTCCATTCTCATATATATATTCCGTGTAATCTCTCTTTGGTTATTTACTTTGTCTTATGTTACGTATCACACTGGCTCCTTATGTATCAAGTGTTCATTCGCACTTATTTATCAATAACATCCTGGCCGAGAGCTCTTACTGCCCTTCTCCGGTGTCGTGCTTGCATAATTTTTTGGAGTCGCGACATATCTGTAGGATCTGAATAAAGGCAATCTCATCCCTTTCTCCTTTTTTTTTACCACATTCTTCCTTTACCATTCCATAGTTACCTCTTCATCTTTGGCGTGTTTTCACATCATCAATGACCCTTACTCGCCTTATAGTAACCCTTCTGTACTGGGGATAACTGAATTCCTTATGCACAAGGGTGACACCTAGAATAATTGGCATACTTATTCCCTTAAGCTTAACTCTGCTCACAGTGCTTGCTCTAGGGAAGCATCTTACTGAATTACCTTTAAAGGTTATTCTTCTGTTGTCCATTCTATTAATGCCGGAATGCAATCTCTAAAATTCTCATGATGCCGACTGTTATTAAATCATTCGATCCCCAATTCATGTTCAATTTATCTTGTTCACCAGTCCATACTTATTTCTATTACTCCGGGGTCTAACTTTTTCCTTCTGGTAATCACGTCGGAGTCACCAACTCATTTCTTGAAATGGGGATATGACTTTATGGCTTATACTCTTTTATTGCGTCAAGGCCTGTGACCTCTTGTCTTTCCCTTCACTTGGCTGTAGACTCTGTCATCCTGTCATATTTTGATTTACTATTATCACCGATTTATCACATCTTACTCATAATATTTCATTTACTCTCTTCTTATCCTCCGACTAATATTTCTATCTATCACTTTATTCTGAAAACTTCAACAAAACGTCCTTTCACTTTTAGCTCCCCTTGCTT
>NC_031991.1:65433601-65461982 GCF_001879085.1 Nicotiana attenuata
GTTTCAAAAATTATTTTGAAGTTCGAATATTATTTTTCAGAATTGTTTCTACTAACTTTCTGTTTTATTTTTCAGAAAGATTACTGTTTTATTTACTTACAGCAATACAGATAAATAACAATCTTAAGGAAATTATATTTATTATATTCTGTATTCTGTCTGAATTTTACTATTCTGATTTGAAGATATAAAAACTTCATCAGGGTAATAAAATTCAGAAAACGATTTGAAGAACATAAAAACTTCATCGTTTTTCTGTAAAACAGTATATAAAAACCTTAGTTGTTTTTACGTACTGTTTATTAATTACAGTATTATTTACTATTTTGGTTTTGCCATTAATTGATTTCTTCTGTTGTTGACAATAAGAAATGGCAAATGAAAATGGAAATCCTTCTGCGACTGTTGGTGCAACGACGATAGCCTCGTCAAGACGCACTGCTGTTCCTCCAGCTGAGAAACCGGGGAAATTTTCTGGAACCAACTTCAAAGGATGGCAGCAAAGGGTGTTCTTCTGGCTTACCACACTTGGTATGCAGAAATTCACTAGTGAAGAGCCTCCAGTGCCTGCTGCGGACATGCCGGATAATGAAAAGTTCATGGTTGTTGAGGCATAGAAGCAGGCAGATTTTCTTTGCAAAGGCTATATCTTAAGTGCTTTAGAAGATGACTTGTACAATGTGTACAGTGCAATGAATACTTCGAAAGAATTATAGGACGCACTTGAGAAGAAGTACAAGACAGAAGATGCGTGCTTGAAGAAGTTCGTGGTTGCCAAGTTTCTAGACTATAAATGATAGACAGCAAAACTGTGGGAACCCAAGTTCAGGAGCTTCAACTTATTTTTCACGACCTTATAGCTGAAGGTATGGTCGTGAATGAAGCATTTCAAGTAGCTACTATGATTGAAAAATTGCCTCCTTCGTGGAGAGATTTCAAGAACTATCTAAAGCACAAACGCAAAGAAATGAAGTTGGAAGATCTTGTGATACGTCTAAAGATCGAGGAAGACAACAAAACAGCCGAGAAGAAGTCTCGTGGAAATTCAACGATCATGGGAGCTAATATCGTTGAGGAAACTGCTCCAAAAAGTAAGAAGAGGAAGAGGTCTTCTGGACAAACTAAGGAGCAGAACAAAAAGAAATTCAAGGGCAGCTGCTACAATTGTGGAAAAGTTGGTCACAAAAGCCCTGATTGTCGTCTCCCGAAAAAGGATAATAAGAAAGGACAAGCCAACATAGTGGAGAAGAATAATGACATTGATGATCTTTGCGCAATGCTTTCGGAATGCAACCTAGTTGGAAATCGAAGGAGTGGTGGATTGACTCTGGAGCCACTCGACATGTTTGTGCTGTCAAAGAAGCATTTGCGACTTACTCTACTGCTGGTCCCGAAGAAGAAATTTCCATGGGAAATAATGCAACAGCCAAGATTGAAGGTTATGGGAAGATATTCCTGAAGATGACTTCCGGCAAGGTGTTAACGCTCAACAACGTTCTTCATGTTCCTACTATTAGGAAGAATTTAGTTTCTACTTCTTTACTTGTAAAGAATGGGTTCAAATGTGTATTTGTTTCTGAAAAAGTTGTTGTAAGCAAGAACGAAATGTATGTTGGAAAAGGCTACCTCACGGAGGGCCTTTTCAAACTCAATGTAATGGTTGTTGACAGTATGAATAAAATTTCAGCTTCTTCTTATTTATTGGAGTCAAATGATTTATGGCATATTCGTTTAGGACATGTCAATTATAAAACCTTGCGGAAATTAATTAATTTAGAAGTATTGCCTAAATTCGAGTGTAATAAATCGAAATGTCAAATGTGTTGAATCTAAGTTTGTAAAACATCCTTATAAGTCTGTTGAAAGGAATTCAAATCCTTTAGACTTAATTCATACTGACATTTGCGATATGAAGTCGACACCATCTAGAGGTGGAAAAAAGTATTTTATTACTTTTATTGACGATTGCACTAGATATTGCTATGCTTATTTGCTTAATAGTAAGGATGAAGCAATTGAAGCATTTAAGCAATACAAGAATGAGGTAGAAAATCAATTGAATAAAAAGATCAAAATGATTAGAAGTGATAGAGGTGGAGAGTATGAATCTCCGTTTGCAGAAATATGTTCGGAATATGGAATTATCCATCAAACTACTGCACCTTACACACCTCAATCCAACGGAATTGCGGAAAGGAAAAATCGAACATTAAAAAAAATGATGAATTCTTTATTAATAAGTTCCGGATTACCACAGAGTTTGTGGGGGGGAAGCTATCCTTACAGCTAACCGAATACTCAACAGAGTACCCCACAGCAAAACGCAATCTATTCCATATGAAAAATGGAAAGGAAAAAAGCCCAACTTGAAATATTTCGAAGTGTGGGGGTGTCTATCAAAGGTACAAGTTCCTTTACCTAAAAGGGTTAAAATTGGACCAAAAACAGTAGATTGCTTTTTCATTGGATATGCTACAAATAGTAAAGCATGTCGATTTTTGATTCATAAATCTGATAATCCCGAGATTCATGTTAATACGGTAATGGAATCAGATAATGCTGAATTCTTTGAAATGATCTATCCGTATAAAATTGAAAGTGAGTCGTTAAGTGAAAGACCTAAACGACCTCGGGAAGAACCAAAGGAAAATACTCCAAGTATAGAAGATCCATGGCGTAGCAAACGTCAAAGAACATCTACTTCCTTTGGACCAGATTTTGTGACGTTCTTGCTTGAAAATGAGCCTCAAACTTTTAAAGCAGCTATGTCGTCTTCTGATTCAGCATTTTGGAAAGAGGCAGTCAATAGTGAGATTCAATCAATTTTGGATAACCATACATGGGAATTGGTTGATCTTCCTCCAGGAAATAAGCCTTTAGGTTCGAAATGGATCTTTAAACGGAAAATTAAAGCTGATGGCACTATTAACAAATATAAGGCAAGACTTGTTGTCAAATGATATAGACAAAAGGAAGGCCTTGATTACTTTGACACTTACTCGCCAGTAACTAGGATTACATCTATTAGGGTGTTAGTGGCACTAGCGGCCGTGTATGGTCTTGAAATCCATCAAATGGATGTTAAAACAGCTTTCCTAAATGGAGAATTGGAGGAAGAGATTTACATGGAACAACCTGAGGGTTTTGTGGTTCCTGGTAAAGAAAAGAAAGTGTGCAAACTTGTTAAGTCGCTTTATGGACTTAAACAAGCACCCAAACAATGGCATGAAAAATTTGACCAAACAATGTTAGGCAAATGGATTTAAAATCAACGAGTGTGACAAATGTGTTTACATTAAAAATACTCCAGGTCATGAAGTCATTGTTTGTTTATATGTTGATGACATGTTGATAATAAGCAAAAGTATGGCAGATATAAATGCTACAAAGCGCATGTTGGCTAGCAAATTCGACATGAAAGACTTAGGAGTTGCTGATGTGATCTTAGGAATCAGAATTCGCAAGACTCCACAAGGTCTAGCATTATCACAGTCTCACTACATTGAAAAGGTACTTGACAAGTTCAAGTATTTGGATTTCAAAATTGCCAAGACTCCAATTGACGTGAGTTATGCACTTCAAAAGAATGAAGGTGAAAGTGACTCACAATTGGACTATGCAAGAGTATTGAGAAGTTTTATGTATATCATGAATTGTACGCGACCAGATATAGCATGTGCTATTAGCAAACTGAGTCGGTTTACAAGTAATCCCAATCAAATACATTGGATGGCAATGAAACGAGTTTTGGGGTATCTGAAACATACCCAAAATTATGCTTTGCATTATAACAAATATACTTCCGTGATCGAGGGATATAGTGATGCAAATTGGATCACCGGATCATCTGAAGTTAGATCCACGAGTGGATATGTTTTCACAATTGGGGGTGGAGCAGTGTCTTGGAAATCATCCAAACAAACGTGCATCGCCCGTTCTACAATGGAATCTGAATTCATAGCTTTAGATAAGGCCGGTGAAGAAGCTGAATGGCTCCGGAATTTCTTGGAAGATATTCCATTTTGGCCCAAACCTTTGGCACCTATATGTATACATTGTGATAGTCAAGCGGCAATAGGTAGGGCAGGGAGCGTTATGTATAACGGGAAATCTCGTCATATTCGACGGAGACACAATACCGTTAGACAACTACTCTCTAGTGGTGTTATCACAATTGACTACGTAAAGTCAAGAGATAACGTGTCGGATCCACTTACAAAAGGCCTATCTAGAGAGGCAGTTGAAAGATCATCAAAGGGAATGGGGTTAAAGGCCTAGGACAAGTCATCATGGCGGTAACTCTACCTAGCAGACTGGAGATCCCAAGAGCTAGGTTCAAAGAGATCAAACAAAGTTATGAATGACGGTTCAACATTGTCAACTAACTCAACCCATTCTCGTGATGAAGACAATGTTCAAAAACGAGGTAAAGCATTAAGGCTTTTTTGATGAGTCAATAAAGCTTAAAGCTTTTTAATGATTTGCTAAGTCTGGCAGGATATGACCAGATAGTGTGTCTTTAGGATTACACGTTTAGGAATCACCTATGTGAGTGTGAAGTGTAAGCCGCTTCAAGGAGAATGAAAGTAAAGGCCCATTCTCTAAGCACTCATGAAACCAGGCGGTGTTCATGGCTGAAACGAACACAACCGTGAGAACCATAGATGGTTAAGGATTGATTGTGTGACTTATGTTGTCTAGGTATACAACAAAGCTCGACGGTTCAAAGATATCAAATCTACCAATTGACCGAGTACATCCGATATAAGTTCACTACGGAAAGTTCAAAGGGAAACATACTTATCCAGATGCAATTAATTCTTGCATGTAAAACATACACACGTCCGTGCATTCCTTTAAGTTTATAGCCATTCCCCATTCATGTGGGGGATTGTTGGATTTTGTTGTTTAATAACAAAAGAAGTGTGAATGGAAAATGGTGGAAAATAGAAATGGAGGGAAGTGAAATTTTGAATGAGTTCACTAATGCACTTTGTCCCTCATTGGTAGAAGGAAAGAAAATCTTTGTGTATATAAAGAGAAGCTCATCTTTTAGCTCTTAAAGAGCTAAGAAAAAGGCAAGCCTCGCGCCGTCGTCGTCGTCGTCGTCGCGGCTTCGGCTTCGGATTCAGATTCGGATTTGTCAAAGATCGATTGATTGATTAATCTTTTTGGACAAAATTCTTTTCAAATATTTAATTAATTAATTAAATTAATTAAAGAAAATTCAATCCGAAATAACCCGCGGCCCGGTCTGGTCCGGCATGTTTTTCTTTAATTAATTAATTAAAGAAAATTCAATCTGAAACAGTGTCACACCTGTTCCAACAGCTATGGCTGTTCTGAAAGGTTGCAAACCTCTTCAGAAACAACACCAAGTTGGCTATAAATATACCTTCAAATCCCAGAATATTTACTTACTAAATTTTCTGAATCTTCTTCTTCTTCTTCTGCACAAAATATTCCAGTGTGTTTTACGACCATCGAGTGGTTCGCCGATCACCAGAGTTTTAGTTACCGATACACTGGTGAGTTAAATCGTTCTATCCTGGGAGGATATATTCCAGAACCTCAGGTACTTGAGGGGAATAATTTCCTTAAGGTCACACTGTGTATTCAGTGGGCTCGATTTGTTCCTACAACGTTTTAAGAATTTATTTTGAAGAAGTTTACTGTTTTTCGGAATTTAATTTCTATTAACTTTCTGTTTTTGTTTTCAGAAAGATTATTATTTAATTTATTTTCAGCAATACAGATATATAACACTATTACCAAGTCGCTAAATTTAGACCAATACATTTTGTTTCGGGAATTACTTAGAGTAAAACATTTAGTGGCCATGTTTTTATTCAATAATTTTGCCAGGGATGTACGTAAATCCATCGCGCTCCATTTTATTTATTGGTTAGTCAAGTCGCCTCAATAATGCACATCAAGTTAAGGACTGTCTATGTATCTCGCCATAGAAATGGATCAGGTACGATTGAAAAGCTTTAGTGGGGATTTACAGTAGTAAGTTTAATGTTTTACACCCTATGCATGAATCACGAGCTAGTTGGATCAGGAAACAGGTTGGCCATGCTTTTGAAATCAAACCACAACTTTTTTGTTTTTAGTTTAAAAAAGAACCTTTATTTAAAGCATCTTTAAAAACAATTATTGTAAACTAGCTAGCACGAAAAGTCTTAATCCATGTTTCTTTATTCTTTCCACTTTATTTATCACTATTAGTCATTCGGCAATGATAGGTTGTTATGACGATCAGACATGACGTCTGTGTAATATAATCAGGATGATATCATAATGCCATTTTTCTCTCCCAAGATGAATGAAATGAATCATTGCCTTACTTTTCTAAAAGATGATGAGAAATTCTCGCAGTAGCATAATAATGGGAGACATGATTCGGACAAAAAGAAAATGTTATCACGATTCGTGATGGACACTTGATCTTTATCCTCATTATATATATTTTTTATAATCATATTGTTATCGGGTTATTTGTATCAGATGCGAAGAAATCACTTATTAGTATTTTGCGTTGCTAAAATTTCTCGTATTAAATTTGTGAATTCAAGTATATGTGCTAGTGTAACGATTCTTTAACTATTAACTTAATTTAATTTTTTAGGTATAGAACTTAACCTCTACATAATCTGTTATTTGGTGGAGAACCAAGGAGACATTTTTGTCCATTTAAATCAACCGTACGTGAATCTTTTCTTTAAAGAGACGTTGCTTTTCTTTTTTTCTTTCTAAAATTCCTAACAAACTAAGAATATATGCTCTTTAAAAGAAGGAAAGTATCTTTAATCTCAACCGGAAATGAATTAGCATCGTTGTCATCTTTGTTTTCCCCAAATTACACTAATAAAAAAATAATAGCGAAAGGGATTTTTCTCGTAATACCTTCCTCTCCTCCATCTAATTAACATGGAGCTGCCCTAGACCTCAAGTTTTCAGTTTCAACATGTTATCTTTTAGCAAAAAAATTAAAGTGATCACTCAACTTTTTTTTAGCACTTAGCAAAGTTGAATGACTTTTTGGTTATAAGAGTTTTTTGTTATTTTATAATTGTGGTATGTCCGGTCCAGTTTGCGTGTACCTTGACTAATTTCACGGGGTACATGTCACCTGCCACTAGTAATAGATACCGGATAACTTTGTCTACTAAAACTTGGACAGATGAAAAGAACTAACCTACTAGTATTTTTTCATTTTTGTCTCCGCTGGTTATAAGAGGTGTTTAGTAACTTTTCGTGATACTTAGCAAAGTTGGGTGACTTTTTTTTGTACTCCTAATTTAGTGGCTTTGGTTCAATATTATGAAACTTATTAAGTAATCATCCGTGAAATTAATTAACTCGCTCCCTTTTTGTCATGAATTTTCCTTTTCATTTCTCTATTCAAGCAAAACAAAAGCAATGTGAGCCCAAAAACACATTGTTTAGTGGGAGAAATTCAAAAATAGCCAGATTTACCACTGGTCGTTGAAAAATAGCCAAGTTTCAAAAGTCATCGAAATTTAGCCACTTTAAATCTGAGCGAAAACACTGTTCAAAATCCGGAAAAATACGCCCGCAAATTTTACGGGAGTTCCAGCATAAGTATGCTTGAACTCCCGTAAATTTTACGGGAGTTCCAGGATAACTATGCTGGAACTCCCGCAAATTTTACGGGAGTTCAAGCATAATATGCTGGACCTCCGCAAATTTTACGGGAGTTCCAGCAAATATAATTGTCCAGTATAATATACTGGAGTTTGGAGCACTGGTGCTCCAGTCTCCCGCAAATTTTACAGGAGTTAGCAAAGTATACCGGTCCAGCATAATATGCTGAGTTCGTACACAAATGCACCAGAACTCCCGTATATTATACTGGACCGGTCCCTGTTGCAGCAAAATTGTGGCTATTTTTCATTGACTTGATAAACGCTGGCTATTTTTCATTGACCAGTGTGAAAACTGGCTATACCATGATATTTTAACTTGTTTAGTTTGACTTGATCATATCTTTTCCAAAGGATAAATATGAAAAATGAAATTTCAAGAAATACTTGAAGTAAACCCCTAATACATCCAGAGGCGGAGCCAGGATTTGAAGCTTATGGGTTTGGGGTTCTAATCCATTTAAGTTAATGGGTTCTAAATTAATAATTTGTACATACTCTATGAATTTTTTAAAACAAATATATAGATTGGACCAAAGCGACTGTGTTCGACCGAACCCGTACTCGATTGGCTAGCTCCGCCCTTGAATACATCTCATCAGCTATCAAAAGCTAGCCTTGGTCAAAAAGCAGGTCACTGGCTTTTGGAAATTAGGGCCCCAACTTTTCTCCTTTTTATTAAGGCAGAATAGCCTGAAAGATACCTTTACTTGTTCGATTTTGACATCCCGATCCCTCTACTTCGCAAAGTTTCAATCAGACACTTAAACTTAATAAAAAAGTAAATTTTAAACACCTCCAACACCGCGTGTTACTTACTCGTGCTTACATAGAGGACATGTCACATCCATGTCATATAATTTAATACCACATCATCATTAATATTTTATTAAAATTCTAAATATATCCCCTTTTTTCTCCAAAGCAGTGATTTAAATTTGGAAATTTTATTTTTAATTAGATTTTAACAAATAAAAATGTGGGTCCCTCCCAGCAGGTTATTTCAAATTTTTATGAAATCTCACACCTCAATACAAAAAATTTCAACTGGAACCCCAATTCATCTTCTTCTAAATATCCGTCAACATCTCCGACAGTTTTGCTGGATGAAGTCTCCTTTTTCTTTTTTGCACTTTTCATTTCTCTGACCCTCTCTATTATCTTTCATCTTTTTGGAGTCCGTTCTTTTTCAATTTCTCAAGTCCTAGTCTTAATCGATCTAAAAAATCTCTCATCTTTTGGACTCTTTGTCAGAGAATGGATTCTCTAGTGGTAATGATTTTTGGGTTGTAAGTTAAATCATTACTATCTTGAGCTTTCCTGCTAATTTCATCAGTAAACATCACAGGTGTTCAACAACTTCAGTCCAACGACCCAAATAAGAATATAATCACAAGTTTGGCTCAATAATTTAATAGTACTCCAGATCTCGAACTCATACACTTCAACGAAATTCAATTTCTCATATTCAAGGTTTAACTTCAAATGAGTTTTGATGTGTTTAATTTTGCTTAACCGAATCCCCAAACAGTAAAAAATCATCTCATTTGACAACGATTTATGGAGGGATGAGATTCTGGTGGTGGTGGAAGAGAAGGACGAGGGAGAGGTGGCAGCGGTAATGGAGAAGGGCGGCAGCAATGGCGGGTGGAAGAAGGAGAGAGGAGGTGACGGGTTGAAAATGTTTTTTTTTGTCATTTTCTTTTATTTTTTATTTATTTTTTGGATTTTTAGTTTTCTTTTTAATCAAAATCGCCCATCCACGCTCGCAATGTACGTGTATCCTACGCTCTTTGTCCAGCTCAACTTGATAAATGCGAGATAAGCTCGGTCAACGGTCAGAGGTATTTAAAAGATCTGTTTTGATAAGTTAAGGTGTCTGGATGAAAATATGTGAAATACAAGGACCGGGATGTCAAAACGAAGCAAGTACAAGTATGTATTAGGCTATTCTGCCAAAAAANACCCTTCATATGATGGTAAGAGATGTGATTGAATGTGTTCTTGTTCATACAGAATTGGTATAGTTTGGAACCTCGAAATAGGTGACATTAACGTTTTGAGAAGTTTAATTTCATTAGAATTAGAAATCCATCCAAATTCGAATTAGGTAAAGTTTTAAATATTACGATTTTATCCAATATGAAATTATTTTTTATAGAAATGTTTTAATTTTTTTATGGACATAAAAGTCTATCAATATTTTGGGGATACTTTTGTCATCCAACATTTACCGTGGAACATTCGTGCTTTTATAGTAAAAATATATGATATATGAAATCCTAATATTTAGGGGCTTTAAAATCAATTGAAATTTGCCTTATATATCCTTTTATTATTTGAACTATTAAATGCAATTGACCAATAATTAAAGGTTTTAAAAGAATTGACATAAATTGATACATGTCAAACTATCAAAGACGGCGTGGATATAGAATTGTATACAAAATCTTGGATTTTAAAACGTATGCAAAATTTTACCTTCACGTAGACTACTAATTTTTTCTTTTATTTCTAGTCATATTCATTGGAAGTTCAAAAAAGTTACCTTATTGAAATTTGATTAGCTTAATTATTTTTCTAATATTTACAACTTTGACATTAACTAAAACTTTGAAGACTACATCTCTCTTTGTTTGAGTTATTATTGTCATAGAATTGTAACGAATTAAATTTTTAGAGCATTGACATTAACTAATATTTTGAAAACACCACCAAAGGATGTGGTGCAGTGGATGAGACTGCTCCTCCCTTAACCAGAGGTCTCGAGTTCGAGTCCCGGATATGAAAAAATTCTTGGTAGGGAGCGCTTCCCCCCGAAAGGGGCCCTACGCGGTGCGAATCCGGATATAGTCGGGCTCCAATGTGGGTAACAAAAAAAAAATATTTTGAAAACCAAATCTCTCTTTATTTGAATTATTCCTTATCATAGAATTCTACACAATTAATTATATATAATTAATTATCTTAGTTGAACAGCAAGACTAAGTAAAAAAAACTAGGCAGAATAGCCTGAAAGATACCTTTACCTGTTCGATTTTGACATCCCGATCCCTCTACTTCGCAAAGTTTCAATCAGACACTTAATAAAAAAGTAAATTTTAAACACCTCCAACACCGCGTGTTACTTACTCGTGCTTACATAGAGGACATGTCAGATCCATGTCATATAATTTAATACCACATCATCATTAATATTTTATTAAAATTCTAAATATATCCCCTTTTTTCTCCAAAGCAGTGATTTAAATTTGGAAATTATATTTTGAATTAGATTTTAACAAATAAAAATGCGGGTCCCTTCCTAGCAGGTTATTTCAAATTTTTATGAAATCTCACACCTCAATACAAAATATTTCAATTGGAAACCCCAATTCATCTTCTTCTAAATATCCGTCACCATCTCCGACAGTTTTGCCGGATGAAGTCTCCTTTTTCTTTTTTGCACTTTTTCTCTGGCCCTCTCTATTATCTTTCATCTTTTTGGAGTCCGTTCTTTTCCAATTTCTCAAGTCCTAGTCTTAATCGATCTAAAAAATCTCTCATCTTTTGGACTCTTTGTCAGAGAATGGATTCTCTAGTGGTAATGATTTTTGGGTTGAAAGTTAAATCATTACTATCTTGAGCTTTCCTGCTAATTTCATCAGTAAACATCACAGGTGTTCAACAACTTCAGTCCAACGACCCAAATAAGAATATAATCACAAGTTTGGCTCAATAATTTAATAGTACTCCAGATCTCGAACTCATACACTTCAACGAAATTCAATTTCTCATATTCAAGGTTTAACTTCAAATGAGTTTTGATGTGTTTAATTTTGCTTAACCGAATCCCCAAACAGTAAAAAATCATCTCATTTGACAACGATTTATGGAGGGATGAGATTCTGGTGGTGGTGGAAGAGAAGGACGAGGGAGAGGTGGCAGCGGTAATGGAGAAGGGCGACGGCAATGGCGGGTGGAAGAAGGAGAGAGGAGGTGACGGGTTGAAAATGTCCTTTTTTGTCATTTTCTTTTATTTTTTATTTATTTTTTGGATTTTTAGTTTTCTTTTTAATCAAAATCGCCCATCCACGCTCGCAATGTACGTGTATCCTACACTCTTTGTCCAGCTCAACTTGATAAATGCCAGATAAGCTCGGTCAACGGTCAGAGGTATTTAAAAGATCTTTTTTTATAAGTTAAGGTGTCTGGATGAAAATATGTGAAATACAAGGAACGGGATGTCAAAACGAAGCAAGTACAAGTATGTATTAGGCTATTCTGCCAAAAAACTATAAGTAAACGAGGAAGTATTTAAAAATATATTAAAGAGAGAAAAAAAGGTGGTTGATAAAAGTCAATGATACAAATGAAGCTGTAGAATATAACGCTTAGTACATAAATTTATTATTATAGTTAAATATTTAAAACTAAGAACGAGTTTATATTAATATTTGAATAACAAAATATAAATTTTTCCTTTAATAACAAATTAGTAAATTTTTGAAGTAACTTATTAGATAAATAAACTGACTCCATTTTTCTAAATTCATCATATAAATGGAATTATTTTTTAGTCGACAAAATTCTTAATATAGTATTAAGACTCAGATTGATAAAAGTGCTAAGTTGAAGCAAAAGTGAAGAAATAGTAGAGACAAAACACATTCTAAATGAGTTATCATTAATTTTTTTTTTAAAATTTTTTTTTGCATTTCTCCTAACAAATGACAGCTTGTTGTAAAATACTAATTCAACATTAGTTATTTTTAGGCTTCATACTTTCATTTATCAATTTTTTTCTATGAGCTATTGGACCACCTCTTATTCACAAATCTTTAAAAAATCAAAGGATTTAATTTTAAATTTGAGTTATCTAATAACTCTTTGAAGAACCACAATAAAAGTATAGTTGATCATATTTGTGATTTCTCCAACAAATATAGTTAAAAATATTTGTACCAAAACTCTTAAATATTCAAGGGCTATTTGTACCACCCCCTTCTGCTAGAAATTAGGCAAGTTCATTAAATTTTGAGTAAAAGCTACTAAGCATAGCTCATACATCTAGATATTTATTAATATTTGCTCCCTTCTTATGTTGTGACCGTCCATTTCAGCACACAAAAACAAAATTCAGGTGTAGGTAGGCAGTTTGAGTTAAATTTCTATTCACTGACAATAAAATTCTGCACAGCCACTTTATTTCTTTTAGTATAAAAAGATAAATATTACTAACAACATAAATACAAACTGGTAAGATGATTTAAAGGACAAACATTTTAACTAATTCCCGCCTTCCCTCCTATGGACAATAGGTTTGGTTGAAAATTAAGACAAATACTCAGGCAGCTCTATCAACAATATATATGTTTGGTTTTGTTGATCTTGAAAATCCTCAATTAATTTCAGTAAGAAATGGCTGCCTCAGCTCTAGTTTCTTTATCCAAGAAAATTATCAAACCATTCTCTCCAACTCCTTTTTCCGAAAGAATTTACAAGCTTTCCTTCATTGATCAATTCAATAGTACACAATATATCCCCTTAGTGTTCTTCTATTCCAAAAATAAGGACAATGTAGTAACACCCTCAATTGAACCAAGTGATATGTGTAAGGTTATTGAGAATTCCCTTTCAAAAACTTTATCTGCTTATTATCCTTTTGCTGGTACATTAAGAGACAATGTTCATGTCGAGTGCAACGATATCGGTGCTGATTTTTTCAAGGCTCGATTCGATTGTCCCATGTCTGAAATCCTTAAAAGTCCCGATACAAATGTCAAAGAATTAGTATATCCTAAGGATATACCATGGAATGTTGTTACATCTAATAGAAAGTTGGTCACAGTTCAATTTAACCAATTTGATTGTGGAGGAATAGCTCTAAGTGCATGTGTATCACACAAAATTGGAGATATGTGCACAGTATCCAAATTTTTACAAGACTGGGCTGCAATTGCTCGTGATTCGAACTTAAAATTGTGTCCTCAATTTATTGGATCGTCCATTTTCCCACCCACAAATGAACCTGTGAATGAGCCACCTATTCAAAAATGTGTTACAAGAAGGTTAGTCTTTTCAAATCATACATTAAGATCACTCCTCTCTGAATCATCACAAGTGAAAAATCCAACTCGGGTAGAAATACTCACAGCACTTACTTATAAATGTGGTATGAAAGTGAATTCGTGTTCATTCAAGCCATCTATCTTATTCCAAACTGTGAATTTAAGATCTCTTATTCCTCTGCCAGATGATACTCCTGGAAATTTTAGTTCTTCCCTTTTTGTCCCTACATATAATGAAGAAGAAATGAATTTATCAAGATTGGTTAGTCAGCTAAGAAAGGAAAAAGAACAACTCGTTGCTAACTACAAAATGTGTAAAGGGGGTCAAGATTTGGTTTCAACAACAATAAGACCATTTCAAGAAATAAGGAAGTTGTTTAAGGATATGGATTTTGATATGTATAGGTGTAGTAGTTTGGCTAATTATCCAATAAATGATTTAGACTTTGGATGGGGTAACCCTAATAAAATAAGTTTGGCGGACGGTGTATTTAGAAATACTTTTCTGCTATATGATAACAAGACAGGAGATCAAATAGAAGCGCAGATAAGTTTGGATGAGGAAAGTACAATGTCTGCATTTTTGAGAGAGATGGAGCAGCTTCTTGAATTTGAAATTTTGCTATGAAGAAATTAAAATGGAAGGTCGATGTTGATTAAACAATTTAAATAAAGATGTGCACGAAGTTGTTTTAAATTTTGGACACATTATTTAATTTATAATGTCATTTGAAATAATTAATACACTCATGTTGTTGTTACGAACCATGCTTGCTTTTGAAGATAGAACGTAGTCATTCTGACCCAACGGCTACATTCAATCTTCAAGCTCCAGGTGCAATTAATCTCCGCAAGTCTGATTCATGACATCAAGTTGAGGGTTATTAAGTTTTTTTATTTCATTTTAATTTTAAGTACAAGTTTCAATTGTATCAAGTTCTTGATAGTTATATTAGTTACACAGGCGGAGACAATTGTAATACGTAGAATGTTTGGGAATTTAGTTTATTTTTTCATCGCTTATACTCGATATTATGTATCAGACTAGAGTATGATAAGTAATTGAACGAGAAATCTCCTCTCCCTTGTCCTTTTATCTCTCTTCTTCTACCTATTTTCTCTGCAATTTCTTTTCTTTTTTCTTCAAGCTTTTGATAATTGTTACAATTGATACTAGGACACAAACTAGTTAGGGTCAGCTTCGTGAGAAACCACTGTTATGAACTGTCACGACGCCAGTCCGCTCTCCATGAACTATCGTGACGGCTCCTAGTCTCTACGACTAGGTAAACCTAACAAATGCGGAAAAAAGAAACAATTGCAGAAGAAAGTAATTAAAAACCGAGATAACAAGGTTAAACAGTGTATAAGATGTCGTCTGACATATAACAGTACAAGAATCTCAATCTAACACTCCCAAAATCCGGAACCCCATGAATCACAAGCTAAAAGATTACATAATAAGCTTTAACTCCAGAATGTCTACCAACAAGGGAAAATACAAAAAGGGCTATACTAGTACTGAGAATAGAAAGGGACTCTTCGGTCTGCGAACGCGGCATATATACCTCGGAATCTCTACAAAATGCCCTGCCTCAAGCGTGATAAGTCTGAGTGGGAGTACCTGGATTTGCACATGAAAAACATGCACAGGAAGGGCATGAGTACACCACAGCGGTACTCAGTAAGTGTCAAGCCTAACCTCGGTCGGGTAGTGACGAGGAGGTCAGGGCCCAACTGAGGTTAAAGGAAATATAAGATATAACAGTGTAGAATAAGACAGTATACTTAAGTGCAACAGTAAACAGTAACACAGGATAGAAGAACAACAACAACTTTAACAGAAACAAAGTAATCACGGAAATAAATACAGCTCAATGCAGAGTTAACAACCGGGGATCTCTCAGTATCCCGAGGATCTCTTAGTACCCTCAATATGTGTGCTGGGGATCTCTCAGTATCCCGAGGATCTCTTAGTATCCTCAATATATGCTGGGGATCTCTCGGTATCCCAAGGATCTCTTAGTATCCTCAATATACGTGCTGGGGATCTCTCGGTATCCCGCACTACAGCCCAAATCAGTATAGGTGCAAGGGATCTCCCAGAATACAAATCAATAGTCCCAAAGTAACAAGCAGGGGGATCTCCCGGGATACCGTCCCGTAGTCCCAAAGTAAACACACAGCAGCAACACGAAGAATACTCAATTCAGTTCAAATTTCATATCAAGGTAAAAACAGGTATTTCTAACTTAGCATGCCACATATAATCCAGATAAGGCAGTATGAACAAATAAAGCAATTAAGGCAATTAGACATGGTTCCCTAAGCTAACAGCAGGCTTACATTGCAAATAGTATAAGCAGGAAAGGAAACACAATTAGAATTACTGAATGAAAACAGGATATTTCAACAATTAGCACAAGTACGCACTCGTCACCTTACGTACAAGGCATCTCAAGTATCAACAATACCAAATCCTAGGGGGAGTTTCCCCCACACAAGGTTAGGCAAGCCACTTACCTCGAACCGGCTCAAAATCAACCCGAAACCACGTTCTTGCCACGAGTACTCGACTCCAAATGGATCAAATCTATTCAATTCAATTGCATAATGTACATAACACTTCAATTAATTGATTCTACAAATAAATTCTAAGCTAATACGCGAAATTAGGTAAAATAATCAAAACGCCCTCCGGGCCCACGTCTCGGAATCGGGTAAAATTTATATTTTCAAAATCCTCATACTCTCACGAGTCTAACAGTATCAAAATTATCCAAATCCAATGTCAAATTGCCAATCAAAACTCGGAATTTAGGTCTAGGAACTTTCTCCAAATTTTTCCCCAATTTTCATCTCAAATCCAAAATTAAATGATAAAACTAACAATAGAATAATGGAATACAACTAGAAAGGGATAAGGAATTATTACCCACTGATTTCCTCTTCAAAATTCTCCCAAAATCGCCCTCTCCCGAGCACCCAATCAATTTTTCTAACTTTTGAACTAAACCCTCGATTCTACCCCTTTTCTGACTAGTGAAACCGCATCTGCGGCTCTGGGACCGCACCAGCGGTCCCGCTACTGCGGAACACAAGTCGCATCTGCGACGTTTCATTAAAGCTAAATTTTTGCACCTGCGGCTCCTTTACCGCACCTGCGGTCTCACAGGTGCGTTGGCCATTTCGCACCTGCGATTTGCTGGAGCCTGGCCAATCTCGCTTCTGCGATCACATAGCCGCTTTTGCGGCGTCGCACCTGGGGTCCTACACACGCAGGTGCGGTTATGACAGGAAACACAGCTTCAGCTGCCAACTCCAAATGCCTAACTCTCCGTCAACCATCCGAAATCATCCCGAGGCCTCGGGACCTCAACCAAAAGTACGAACAAGTCATATACCACTATCCAAACTTATACCAATCCTTAAAACACCTAAAACAACATCGAAACATCTAATTAACCATGGATTAAAGCCTAGAACTTCAAAAACTCTCAATTTACGCTTTCGATCAAAAAGTCTATCAAACCTCGTCCAAATGACCTGAAATTTTGCACACACGTCACATTCAACACTACGGAGCTACTCCAACTCCCGGAATTCCATTCTGACCCCGATATCAAAATCTCACTATCGAACCGGAAACTTCCAAAATTCAACTTTCGGCATTTCAAGCCTAAATGAGCTACGGACCTCCAAAACACAATCCGAACACGCTCCTAAACCCGAAATCACCCAACGGAGCTAACGGAACCAACGAAATTTCATTCCAAGTCCGTCTTCACACTGTTCCGACTACGGTCCAAATTCTAAAAGTTAAACTCTCATTTAGGGACTAAGTGTCCCAAAACTCTCCGAAACTCCAAATAAATCCTCCCGGCAACTTACAATAGCAGAAACAGACACGGGAAATGCAGTTAATAGGGGATCGGGGCGTTAATTCTTAAAACGACCGGCCGGGTCGTCACATGAAACAAAGAATGGAACGCATCGATGAAAGTGTATTGTAGGGTTATTTTATTCTACGTATATAAATTATAATTCTTCATATAAGATTGTTTTCTCTACTTTTACAATAAAAGAAGTAATACACCAAATAAATTGACATTTGAAGTATCGTGTTCAATTTATTTGTTTTGGCTCAATTCCCGCTTTTCAACAACATATAGCTAAGTGGAAATAACTCAATATGCCCAACCCTCCGGCCTATGGAGGGTGGGGGAGGTGCTCTGCCACTAAAATAAACCTCACTCGTTAAATAATAGGTTTTAGAAATTACTGTATTAACTAGGTCATGTCTCTGAGACATTGGGCTTGAGCTTGAGCGATAAGTAATCGGGCAAACTATACATTTGGCTCGTCGATCAAAAATAATTATATTCGTAAGTCAAATATACAAAAAAAATTATATTAATTATGTATAAAGTAATGTATATTTATGTATATTAGACACTAATATACAAAAAAATTATATTTTGCCGCCTATTACTTTTGATAGAGGCTATACTATGTAGTTTTACTTAGCTATTCCATCCAATAGCAGACATCCTTTCACAAGGCCCATGTGCCCAAACATGGTTTAGTGGTTATTAACTTCCCACAGCTACCATATACATAATTACTTCCTATAGCTATTACTTAGTTATTACGCGACTGTAGTCGCTCTATTCGCGCTATCGTGGTCATGAATACAGTAGCGGAATTCACCGAAAAAATAGTGGAGTTCAGTTGTGTGTAACGATCGGCTGGTCGTTTTGAGAGTTAGAGCCCCGATCCCCTATTAACTGCTTCCCCTGTATCTATTTCTGCTATTGTGATTTGGCGGGAGGTTTCGTTTTGATTTTTAGAAGTGTTTGGGACACTTGGTCCCTAAATGAAGGTTTAAACCTTAAGATCCGGACCGTAATTGGAACTGTATGAAGTCGTTAGTCTTAAATTTAACAACGATTTTGTTTTGTTTATGTTTTAAGACATCAAAGGCTTGTCGGGGGAGGGGTCCATCCATATCAAGAGATTATCAGTTGTGGAGGCAAGAGGCAGGTAAAACAGTACGAGTTATGTGTAAATATGAAAGATTACTTGTTTTTCGACTCTAATCATCCCATTGAGCTGGCCTACCAATGTTACGCTGAATTACTGTGGAATGGAACTCCGGATGTCGTAGCCCCTTATAACTTAAAATCCTTTTTTGAACTTTCAACATAACGTGATGATGTCACTGGAGGAATCACGTTGTTAATGCCTACTAAAGGAAAGAAAAATAAAATGTAAAACATTTATGTTAAAGAGCTTGATCTCTACTATTTTTACTGTTCTTCTTGTGTTCAATTTATGAAGAGTGTCAATCTTTAGATTTGATGAAATGACTTCAGACCTCATGACCAGTCTTTCATTACTAAACAAAAAATCAGAAATTAGTTGGAATCATAAAATCTACTTTTCATTTGTATATGCAATTGGCGAAGGATATGTGAAAAAATGTCCTTTTGATTAAGGAAAATTATTGTAAGATACATAAAACTTCCCCTATTTGTCTGTTCTTTTACTTTGTTCTTATGCAGTCAGCTTTATTTCTCTGTAGTCAGCCATTGCACCATTATTGGAACTTGAAAAGCTGAATGTATCTGGAGATAGCAAACATAGTAAGTACTTTTGCATCAGGGATGGGTGTGTGTGTGGGGGTGGGGGGGGGGGGGGGTAGGTGTAGGGATCAAAATAACTCAGACTTATTCCTTGAGTCCGAAACCTAAATGTTGTTGTTTTTGACTCAAAATACGTTTTTACCGTGTACAAAAAAAAGTTACTTTTCTATATATAACGCGGTTATATACCGCGATTTACTGGGATTTGAAAAGACGGGTACCGCGCTTTATATATAAAAGTTTTATTTCCCTTCACTTTCCCCACTGCTTGTCACAACCCCAAATACCTTGGTCGTGATGGCGCCTGTCACAGTATTAAGCCAGCCAAAAGCAACACGAACAATGCGGAAATCATTTATAAATCACTTTTCTAGACATATTAAGTCTTAAAGCTTTCAATTTTTAACATATTAAAGAAATATGCGGAATAAGTACGAAAATATATCAACACAGCCCGAATCTGGTGTCACTAGTCAAGAGCCTCAAGTACAACCCAACACTGTCTGAATAATACATGATAAGTCTGAAAATACAAGGTACTAAGATAGGAAGGAGGAAGGCAGGGCTGCGAACGCCGTGCAGCTACCTTGCGATCTCCGGATAGACTCTGAGAGTGCTGGAAGCTCTCACTCTGATGCTCGGGCACCTGGATCTGCACACAAGGTGCAAGGAGTAACGTGAGTACGCCAACTCAGTAAGTAACTAAAGTAAATAAAGTCTGAGTGCAGTGACGAGCATTTAAAATCATATGCATATTTATCAAGAAAAGTTCAGCAGAAATATCAAGTCAGAATCTGCAGTTCAATAGCCAATTATCTCGTAAAACTCCAGTTTCAATTAAAATCCTTTAAAAATATTTATTGAACATTTTTCAATAGAGGCTCAGTAATAAAGAGGAGTGAAAGCAGAAAAATGTCATAAACAAGCCCCTCGGGCAAGGTATCACTCATAAGTAGAGCCTCTCGGGCAAGCCTCTGAGTCGCTCGTCAATCAGTACTCACACTCAGCACTCCAGTTCAATAGATATCTCATAATAATAATAATAACCGTTGTGGCGTGTAGCCCGATCCGTAATATATAGTCGGCTACGCTTACTGGGGGTGTACAGACTCCAGAGGGGCTCCTACAGCCCAAGCGTCATATCGTTGTGGCGCGCAGCCTGATGCAAATATATATATATATATATATATATATATATATATATATATATATATATATATATATATATATATATATATATATATATATATGGATCGGGCTGCACGCCGCAGCGATATATATATATATTTCAGTCATTACCCTCACAGCCACTCGGGCATTTCAGTAAAGATCAAGGAAACTCAGCCCAAACCATTTTCTTATATTGAAAAATGGAGTAATGAAACCGAATCAACAATAAACAGGTAATATCATGACTGAGGATATGCTTTCAAATCAAAACAGTGTGAGGAAAGTAGTAAAATACCCCTAAGGGTCTAAACAGGTCGGCACAAAGGCCCCAAACATGGCATTCAGCCCAAGTTAACTAACCAATTTCTAAACACGTGTATATCATATACAATATATCAAAATATGCAACTATATAGTCGCCATGGGACGGACCAAGTCACAATCCCTATGGGTGCACGCCCACACGCCCGTCACATAGCATGTGCGTCACCCCATTTATCAAAACAGTACGAAATTCCGGGGTTTCATACCCTCAGGTCTAGATTTACAATCATTACTTACCTCAAACCGAGTGAAATACTACTCCGCGACGCCCTTGCCTCTCGACTCGGCCTCAACTCGCGTCGAATCTATCCAAAATCAGAATCATAACGTCAATACATGCTAAGGGAACGAAGCCCATGCGAAAATAATTAAATTATATCAAAAATCCCGAAACTGGTCCAACCCGACCCTTGGGCCCACGTCTCGAAATTCGATAAAAATTACATCAATAGAATCCTTATCCTCCCACGAGTCCATACATACCAAGAACATCAAAGTTCGACCACAAACACCCCTCAAATCCCTAAATCAAAGTCTCCAATTTCAAACCCTAAACCCCCAATTTTCACCCTCAATCTCATAAATTTCATGCTTAAACAATTAAAAATCATCATAGAATCGAGTTTTAGGTCCAAGAAACTCACCTCAATGAAAACCCCCTTGATTCCCTCCTCAAAATCTCCCAAAAAGCTTCAATCCTGGATAAAAATGGTAGAGAACAACTCAAATTTCACGAAGGAGAACTTATATACTTTCTGACCCAAGGATTTCGCACCTGCGGTCCTTTTTCCGCTCCTGCGATATGGCTTCTGCGGCCAAACCAACCGCTTCTACGGTTTTCACTTAAGGTCCTGGGACCGCACCGGCGCCTCACCTACCGCACCTGCGGTCTCGCAGGTGCGTCCAACCTTCCGCACCTGCGCCTTCTGATCTTCTAGCACACGGCCGCACCTGCGGCTTCTCTAATGCTTCTGCGATCTCGCACCTGCGGTCCCCAACCCGCAGGTGCGGTTATGACAGAAACTCAGCAGCTTCAGCTGCAAATTCTAACTTCCAACTTCCCGATAACCATCCAAAATTACCCCGAGGCCCCCGGGACCTCAACCAAAAGTAAGAACAAGTCATATACCAATATTCAAACTTATACCAATCTTCAGAACACTTAAAACAACATCGAATCATCAAAACACCCTCGGATTCAAGCCTAAGGATTCCAAAACTTCCGAATTCCGCATTCGATCAAAAAGTCCATCAAACCTCGTCCGAATGACCTGAAAATTTGCACACACGTCACAAATGACACAACTGACCTACTACTACTTCCGGAATTCCATTCCGACCCCAATATCAAAATTTCCACTATCAACCGGAAAACGCCAAAATTCCACTTTCGCCAATTCAAGCCTAAATTTACTTCGAACCTCCAAAATACATTCCGATCACGCTCCCAAGTCCCAAATCACCTAACAAAGCTATCCGAACCATAAAAACCAAATTCCGAGATCGTTTTCACACAAGTCAACTTCCGGTTGACTTTTCCAACTAAAAGGCCAACTTAAGAGACTAAGTGTCTCATAATACTCCAAACCCAAACCTACCGACACGATACAATGAAATGAAGCTGAATAACACATAAAGAAGCAGAAATGGGAGAAATGAAGCGGTAACTCATGAAACGACCGGCCGGGTCGTTACAGCCCAACGTTCTCTCTTATAAAAGAAATCGCCCCCCCTCCCTACAACAAAAACNGTGTGGATCCCACCTGTCCCACAAAAAGTAAAGATTCTAGGTCCCACATCCTAGCTAAGGCATTATTTCGTTGTGGGTTGCTCGTTTCGGCTTCAAATCGCCAAATATTCAACTTTCCAAAAACCTTAAATCGATGTATTCCAACTTAGTTTTTGTTAAAACTCGTATAAAAATGCATATTAGTTGTTTTGAATGTGTTGTATGTTGTTTTGTGTTTTTTGCGATTAAATTGGTATATTATTTTTATCCGGACTAAGATATTAATGTTGTAAAAAAATCTAATATAATTGTGAAATCGTTATTATTTGTTAATAAAAATGTTAATAAATTACTATTAATGTTTTATGTGTATTTTTGTGATTACAATGTATTTGTTGTGTTTTGTTTGGTTTAAATTATTTTTGTGCTTAAATACTAGTAATACAGTGCCTTTTAGGGTAGTAAAATATAATGCCTTTTAGCATCGTAAAATGTAGTGCCTTTTAGGGTAGTAAAACATAATGCCTTTTAACGTAGTAAAATGTACTGTCTTTTAACGTAGTATAATGTATTGCCTTTTAGCGTAATAAATGTAGTGCCTTTTAGCGTAGTAAAATGTAGTGCCTTTTAGCGTAGTTTTCCTGTAGTTTAAGTATACTCAAAAATACGCCAAATAACTGATAGATCAAACACAAACTTTGTCCAATTATAGTCAATATATATTTTGTTTTATTGGGCCGCAAATATCGAGCCTAGAACCCATATGAATATTTAATAATTAAATATTGTATAATTATAAAAATTAATTATTTAATTTACAAACAAACATATTAAATTATAAAACTAACACATAAAATTACAAAACTAACACATAGAAGAATTTAGGATAAATTGGTGCTACTGGGCCGCAAATATCAAGCCTGGAACCCATATGTTAATATTTAATTATAAAAATTTAATTATTTAATCCAAAAACAAACATATAAAATTATAATAAAACTAACACATCGAAGAATTGGTGCTACTGGGCTCCAAATATCGAGCCTGGAACCATATGTCAATATTTAATTATAAAATTTTAATTATTTAATCCAAAAACAAACATATAAAATTATAATAAAACTAACACATTGAAGAATTGGTGCTACTTGGCCGCAAATATCGAGCCTGGAATCCATATGTCAATATTTAATTATAAAATTTTAATTATTTAATCCAAAATAAACATATAAAATTATAATAAAACTATCACATCGAAGAATTGGTGCTACTAGGCTCCAAATATCGAGCCCGGAACCCATATGTTAATATTTAATTATAAAATATTAATTATTTAATCCAAAAACAAACATATAAAATTATAATAAAACTAACACATCGAAGAATTGGTGCTACTGGACTCCAAATATCGAGTCTGGAACCCATATGTCAATATTTAATTATAAATTATAATTATTTAATCCAAAAACAAACATATAAAATTATAATAAAACTAACACATCGAAGAATTGGTGCTACTGGGCTCCAAATATCGAGTCTGGAACCCATATGTCAATATTTAATTATAAAACTAACATGTAATTAATGTTGTTTAATTTACAGTACATGATATGGAGGCGCCGCCTATTCATCCCGGACCTTTTAGCGATGAGCTACTCTTGTTACAGGGCGACCATAGGTCAGCCCACATATGGGAGGGTGCGTTACTGACCCAGGCTTTTCGCGCCAGGAGAGTGGACGACATGTGGGACTTTCTGCATGGCAGAGTTCTCCATGCCCGTGTAGTCGCGCGCATGAGGGCCATTGGTTTCTACCATATGATTGAGATCGGGCGGCTGTAGCTTGATTGGTCTCTGATCATGGCCTTGATAGAGCAATGGAGGCCGGAGACGCACACTTTCCACCTGCCCATTGGCGAGGCCACCGTCACACTGCACGACATGGAGGTTTTGTATGGGCTGCCCGTTGATGGACATGCCATTTCACTACCGCAAGACATGAGGGAGATGACACGTGGTATGTACCTGGACACGCTGCAGCGCCTCACTGCTTTCTGGCCATAGGATGAGACTGTACTGCATGGGGCCAGTCATTTTCCATTGACGACTATTCGACTGTGGTTGGAGGAGATGCATCCTCAGATCGATGACGATATACTGGATTATCATGTTGACCGGTATACGAGGTTGCTTCTACTGTTGTTGTTTGGAGAGGTCTTGTTCCCAATCACTTCGGGAAACCTAGTCAGCTTGAGATTTCTTCATCATCTTGAGCGGCTAGATGATTTACCCCAGTATAGCTGGGGATCTGCTGTTCTCGCCTTCTTGTACAGATGCATGTGCTGAGCGAGCATGGGCACCCAGTGTGAGGTTGCTGGATTCTTGCCCCTACTACATGTGACAACATATTCCAATATTGTATTCATTTTAACATACCTAGTAAAAATATAAATTAAATTTGATGTCAAGTTGTTATGTTAGGTTTGGGCCTGGGAGCGGTTTCTGCAGTTCTAGCCACCTCTACGACCATTAGCTCCGGTTGTACCACCGGAGTTGCTCCCTCTAGCTAGGATGTGGGTACTCCGACGGGGACATATGCGCGAGAACGAGGCTCATAATAATCTCTCCTTGTGCAGAGATATATTGGATTTGCTGGATGGCGCACAGGTAAATCTATATCTAAGTTTAGTTGTCATTGCTTCAAACACAAGTTCCGTATACTGACTTTTTCTGTTCTTCCTTAATAGTTCATCTGGATGCCATACAGCGACGAGATGATAGCTGGCTTGCCCGAGTATTGCTCGACCGGCCGACTTCTGCGGTGCGCTTCCGTCCCGCTGTTCTGCCTTGATATTGTGGAGCATCATGCCACTGAGCGGGGACTTTGCCGGTTTGGCAGGCCGTAGCTCGTACCGCCCACGCCCACCTGGGTGACCACACATTACCAGCGGGATGATCAGACCAGGGTGGACAACGAATTTTTGGCATGGCTAGAGCAGCAGATCGATACACGGGACCGGCGAGCTGACCTGATTTCGCCCCCCTCCTTACCGAGTCTGCCGGATACTGAGCATGAGTATATGCCCTGGTACGGCGTTACCCGACTTTTCGTCAGGAACCCCAACCATCGAGCTGGCGGTCGGTACGTTCCATACGCCGGGAGGCACGAGATACTGGTATGTTATTTGGTATTCTTACTTACTTATTGAATATTGATATAGCGTTCTTTATTTTATATTTTACATGTTGTGCAGGCTATTGGTCTACATTTAGTCCACCATTTGGAACTTCAGATGCAGGAGCATGCCGGCAATCCTACGGTCGCTTTACAGGAGTATGGCCGGCAGGTGATAGAGCTGGCTGCCCGAAAACTGCATCGAGCTAGAGAGGGCGTGCGCTTAGATCACGTCCCTAGTTATGTGGCGCCAAAGAACTACCATCGGGGTAGGCCTGTCGCACGCCCGAGGGGACAGGCACGAGCCAGGGCTGCCCCACGAGGCAGGGTTGTCCCACGAGGCAGGGGTGCCCTACGGGGTCGTGGGGGCCGGCGAGGAGGTGGTTGTCACGACCCCAATCCCGGTCGTGATGGCGCCCAACTCTAATGCTAGGCAAGCCCGACCAATTTAAATACTCTCAACCCAAATACGCAATCCGTTAATAAATAATACGATTAAAATAGAAAATATCAAGTTTCCAATCTGGAACTAGATAAAATAGTACGAAAAACAATAACGAATATACCAGATATTCCCCCAATAGATCTGGAGTCACGAGTCTAGAGCCTCTAAATGTAACAGAGTGATATATTCATAGTAATAAAGAAAGTCTAGGATAGGAAAAGACAAATGCAATAAAGGGGAGAAGTCGGGTCCTGTGGACGTCAGGCAGCTACCTCAACAACTCCTAAACCGAAATCCAAGAAGATAGCAAACAGCTCCACTAAGTCTCCGGAGCACCTGAATCTGCACACATGGTGCAGGGAGTAAAGTGAGTACTTCCAACTCAGTGAGTAATAAACATATATAATGGCTGAAAGTAAGAAATCCCGAAATATTACAATATAAAGCTATAGTCAACGATTCAGCACGTTAAACGATGAAACAGCAGCAAACAATGACAATTAGGGCCAATAGATATAAAATGCATTAATGCAATGCAATGCACATGACCGTTGCGGCGCGCAGCCCGATCCATTTGGGTACCAGCGCTCACTGTGGGGGTTCAGACTCTGGAGGGGCTCCTACAGCCCAAGCGCAATATCATCGTAGCATTCGCTGCGGCGTGCAGCCCGATCCATACTCAGTCCAGATATATATATATATATGCATGCAAGCCACTCGAGCACAGTCAAAGTGTTCATCTTTTAGTTTCAATTATTAGGAGTTATAGAGCTATGTGTTTAAGTCTTCATTTATTTACTAAACATTTCAAAACAGTGTCTAACTCAGGACTGATATTATGAAATATGCTAAGCATCATGGAAAGAGTGATAAGGATCCCTGAAGGATGCAAATGATAGGCACAAAGCCCCAACATATTCATAAAATCCAAGTAGGATGATTACTACCAATTTCTAGTCAAGAACACAGTACGAACATCAATCGGAACGGACTAGGTCAAATCCCCAGTCACAATCGACCCCGCACTCGTCATAGAGTACGTGTCTCGCCTCAATATAGCGTCACAATGTGATATACCGGGGTTTCAAACCCTCAGGTCATCATCTACATCTATTACTCACCTCAAGCCGGCCACAAATCTAGCTCGCTATGCCTTTGCCTTTCGAATCAACCTCTTCGCACGCCGAATCTGATTAAAATCACAACGAATACATTACAATAGGCTAAAGAAACATAACCCAATCGAAAAGACTCGAAAAACACCAAAATTCACGAAGTTGGCAAAACCCGAGCCCCGGGCCCACTTCTCGAAAAATTATGAAATTTACATCACCGGATTCCTCGTCTCGCCACGAGTCCGTACATATAAAATTTACCAAAATCGGAGCTCGTTTGACCCTCCAAATTCCATTTTTACATCACAGCTTTCCAAGCCCTAGCTTGACCCGTTTTTGATGAAATTCTACTGATCTCTATGATAAATTTACCATAAAATCGAGTAATTAGGCCAAGAGACTTACCTCCAATTGATTCTCAGTCAAAACCCTCGAAAATCCTCGCCCAAAGCTCTCCAAGTCGCTTAAAAATGGTGAAAACTACCCCTTGCTCGCGGATGAAATTTAACATTTAAAACCCTTCTGTTACCAGCGAATTTCGCTTCTGCGGTCCCGCTACCGCTTATGCGGGACCGCTTCTGCGGCCAAAAATCCGCTTAAGCAGTTTTCACTTAAAAACCGCCTCTTCGCTTATGCGATTCAACCACCGCTTCTGCGGTTCTCTCAAAACCGCTTCTGTGGTAAACTATCCGCTTATGCGGACCCGCTGAAGCGACCAACTTCCTCTTATGCGGAATTACGCTAGTCCATGTCTGACCGCTTCTGCGGCCCCTCACCCGCTTCTACGGTACCGCTTCTGCGGTCCATTTTCGCAGAAGCGGAAATACCAGATGACAGCAGCAACAGACCTGAAGCAACTTTAAAAACTCTCGTTTAATCACTCGAATTCACCCCGAGGCCCTCGGGACCTCAACCAAAAACACCAACACATCCTAAAACCTCATTCAAACTTGTACCCATCCTCAAAACACATCAAACAACGCTAAAACCATCAAATCACATCGAATTCAAGCCTAAGTTTCTTAAGAACTTCCGAATTACGCATTCGATCAAAAACCC
>NC_031991.1:65462677-65501688 GCF_001879085.1 Nicotiana attenuata
TTCACAGTAGTTGACCCATAACAACTAAAATACCGGACAGAAAACCTCTCATTAGCTAAAACCTTATTCCCACAGTTTCCTATACTGCCAACGATAAATGAAACCCGCTATAAACCGTAATCATTTCTCATATCAACCATTCATGAAACCATTTCCCTTTTGACTAATACCACAACAGATTTCCGGGCCAAACCTCGATATTATCCTTCTAACAAGCTGAAATCAAATCTGTTCGTATTCATTAATGACTCCAACGATCACCTCGAATCCAACACACCACTCTGGTGCTACGACACCTCAAGACAGACCTACGCCACGACTTGCATAATACACGCACCAACAAGAAACGGTATGAACATACTCAAATCATGACAATTGACTCAAACAAAAGAGCTGTACCTCAAGCTCATCAGTACCATCACAACACAAGGCTGAGACCCCGTCTCACATCATAGAAATAGAATGCCTGAATCTACCTCGAAGGGTCATAACTCCACGTAGCCTCGCTACGATGCGCGATCATATCCAAACACTGCTACACATGTAGCACCTCAATACACTATGATCAAAATCCGACAGCTACACACAATTTGATGTCTGAAACCAAAGCAATTCATTACCCCCAACGGTGAAGCAAGTAATATACACCATTCAATCCTGAAAGGACACAACCGACGCGCTATTCGCCGAGCAACACCCAATACGGACTTTCCTCAGAAACCAGGAAGCAAGGTATATAAGGTAACACATGGAAAACTATTCTCAACATCACACTGTTGCGGCGTGCAATCCGATCCAGATAACATACCCGTGGCAGCGTGCCACGCGATCCACACAAATATCTCACATAGGGAGATGCACATCGAACAAAATTTGTTCATTATAACAAAATACCGAGTATCGGTCGTAAGCATACTGAGTGCATAATGGTATCTACATATAGCGTTGTAAGCTACAAAACTCAAACACAACCGAGGTCCCCCCTTCAACTTCCACTATGAATCTCGATAGCACCGCACTATATGTGCCCACAGTCCGAAAATCATAACGCCTCACCGCACAGAAAAGAAACAACTCATAAATCTTCCCAAATCACCAACCAGTTCAAGAACAATCGAATCAACCTATCCCTCAGCAATACAGCTCGGGGCTAACCAAGCTAACTCAAGCTAAATACGTAGCCACATTGGCCTGCCAACGAACTCAATACCAGGAAGCCTGAAGCTGCTCCTTCTACTACTATGAATCCTGCCAGAGCCGTACAATACGGTGCCCGGCACCAAATAAACACCGAAATCCACAATCTCTCCCGGCGACATGCCCGACCAGAAGAAACGCATCCGAAAAAGTCCCTCAATACCGGAACTAAATCAATAGTAGAACCTCTGCACTGACATCCGCCACGAAGGCCCAATTAAGAAAACCAATCCTTCCCAGCCGTCCACTGGCCTTTGGAATGCAACACACTCTGCTATAACATAATCCGATGTACCTCGCCACGCAGCCTGTGGCATTTTCCGACATAGTCCATGGCACAGTAGTCTCGAATAACCCAACACTGAGACAACCAGTCTACATCTCAACATCATATCCAAAATCTAACATACCAACGAAGAAAGATCCGCTCGGGCTGCTAACGGTATCGATACACACGATTCACAACCACTGCATAGCCGGAACATCAGAACTCCTAGTCTCCGACTCCGTATAGCACACGAATCACTGAACCCGATCCCAGATTCCACCGTATGAACACATATCACACTTCACGTACCCAACCATTCCACGAAAGATGTTCTAAAATTCCCCTGTGCCATCAACCACACTCAGATATCAGCAGTCGATCAAGCATGAAACACCGCCATACTAACGTAGCATCCTCAGCTTACATCACCTTGCCCTTTTTACTGAACATATACCCCTGTCAAATCACTAGAATAGCAATACCATTTCCTTAATCATCTGAAGATCAATTCTTTAATCACCTGCAACTGCCCGTGCTGCTTAAGAATTTATTGACTTTCCATTATGAACTGAACCGTAACCTTACACACACGAATCCCAATCTTCCACAACATATCGCATATACCATACCACACTAGTATAACATGAGAACTCCACCCCCCTTCCTAACCACAAACATCTACGCACTTCACCAGTCAAGAACTCTCCATCAGTCCCATCTAGAAGAGAAAGCATTACACATTCCATGCTTCGCATGCCCATAGACTATATATACGTCTCTAAACCACGGTAAGGCTCATCAAGAACTCTCTTACAATTCCATTGCACAAGCTAAACTGTCAGGACTGAATCCTTCTACCCGAACCAAGCCAAGCAAGCTGTCAGAACTCAAGAGCCTTGCTGCACAATACTTGTAAAAGTCCATTGCCTCGAACACATACGAAGAATTAATCATATCCTTACCATACCGATTCGGTCTACTATCAAACTATTCCATCTATCTAATTTCCCTTTTGATTCATCATCCACTTGATATTTCTCCCTCGTGTAGCATCGGAATGCCTCAATCCAAGCTTACCACACGAGACTCGGACATAATACCACACTGTCTAAGACCCATAGGCCACTGAATACTCTCTCAATTGTTTCCCAGAAATACCACAAGTCTTGACATTTTCTATTGAAAACACTGTCTTTAGTCACATACACTACCTTAAAACACCTGAGTGCTACATGTAGATTCTTGAACACATTAAAGCCATTCTCGAGAGTCATTCTCTCTTATTCATCTGCAAATTACCTGATTTAACGAACAGAACCACTCGTGCTTTATTGACACTCCGATACCGTAAAATGAGACCCGCATCCCAATACATCCAAGCAACTTCCTGCTCTATGCACAGAGCATTCTTCACCAACAACGACTCTAGACATTCCGTAATTCTCATACTCTATGGAACATAATATAACCTTTGTCGAAATTTTTGCTTCACTCATGCCATCCTCGGCTCAATTTCTGCAACTAGAACTGATTTGCCAGCATACCTCGAAACGGAACCAACATAGCACATAACCGTGCGATCAGCTAATCAACAGCAACCTCCCCAACTTGGCTCAAAGCCATATATCAAGACACACTCGATAACCCATAATACTTTTACTCTAATGATGTCACAATATCATAGTGAGATTAAACTCAAATCATCTACAAGTTTTGTGAAAGCACAGATCATCTAGCACTGACATCCTCTACAAATCTCGCATTCATCCCCATACCAGTTGAGTCCACTCCCTTGAGCGACCCGAATTTATCAAATTTCAACACGTACTCTTCAATTACACATGAGATCTTTCTAGCATACACATAGGGACCATGCCACTTAAGAACACTCCGCAGGAGATAACCCACCTGCTTCACCTCAATTTAGTATTTCAGCATACCTTCCATCGACATACACATAACACAGTCATTTAGTCTTCCTGCGTCTGAACTCATACCGCCACACGTAATGCACTTCACTCCCCAGCTAGGAGACACGAAAATATTCTTCACGCGCCCATAACTCGGACTACACATCAAATCACAACAGGAATCGAACACTTAACAGCTCATCTATTATTCAGCAGACTCCTTCGTCACTACCAAGATCACATGGATACATCTCGCAGTACTAACATACTCATCACATGGATATCCAACCGCCATTCCGGCTAATAAGGACAATACTGAACATATAAGTTCAAAACACTTGCTCACACAATCAGCACCTCAGTGCTTAAGCCATAGGCAAAGATCCGGCCTCAAGTCCTCCAGACTGGCCCAACATCAAACTCACGGAGATTACATCTCACCCCTTGATCGGGGAATCACTAGCCATCAAGGCACATACAGAACTGAGCGCTCGCGTGCGCATACAGACGTGTGGAAGGAATTTCAAGAGTTATATCTCAAGCTGAATCAAGTACGCACGATAAGAATTCCAAGAAAGTGAAGTTTTCCTAAAGGTTCGGCAGCCTCTCGAGGATAAATACAGACGTCTCCATACCGATCCGTGAGACTCTACTAAACCTGCTCATGACTTGTGAGACCTAGTAACCTAGGCTCTGATACCAACTTGTCACGACCCCAATCCCGATCGTGATGGCGCCCAACTCTAATGCTAGGCAAGCCCGACCAATTTAAATACTCTCAACCCAAATACGCAATCCGTTAATAAATAATACGATTAAAATAGAAAATATCAAGTTTCCAATCCGGAACTAGATAAAATAGTACGAAAAATAATTACGAATATACCAGATATTCCCCCAATAGATCTGGAGTCACGAGTCTAGAGCCTCTAAATGTAACAGATTGATATATTCATAGTAATAAAGAAAGTCTAGGATAGGAAAAGACAAATGCAATAAAGGGGAGAAGTCGGGTCCTGCGGACGTCAGGCAGCTACCTCAACAACTCCTAAACCGAAATCCAAGAAGACAGCAAACAGCTCCACTAAGTCTCCGGAGCACCTGAATCTGCACACATGGTGCAGGGAGTAAAGTGAGTACTTCCAACTCAGTGAGTAATAAACAAATATAATGGCTGAAAGTAAGAAATCCCGAAATATTACAATATAAAGCTATAATCAACGATTCATCACGTTAAACGATGAAACAACAGCAAACAATGACAATTAGGGCCAACAAATATAAAATGCATGAATGCAATGCAATGCACATGACCGCTGCGGCGCGCAACCCGATCCATTTGGGTACCCGCGCTCACTGTGGGGGTTCAGACTCCGGAGGGGCTCCTACAGCCCAAGCGCAATATCATCGTAGCATTCGCTGCGGCGTGCAACCCGATCCATACTCAGTCCAGATATATATATGCATGCAAGCCACTCGGGCACAGTCAAAGTGTTCATCTTTTAGTTTCAATTATTAGGAGTTATAGAGCTATGTGTTTAAGTCTTCATTTATTTACTAAACATTTCAAAACAGTGTCTAACTCAGGACTGATATTATGAAATATGCTAAGCATCATGGAAAGAGTGATAAGGATCCCTGAAGGATGCAAATGATAGGCACAAAGCCCCAACATATTCATAAAATCCAAGTAGGATAATTACTACCAATTTCTAGTCAAGAACACAATACGAACATCAATCGGAACGGACTAGGTCAAATCCCCAGTCACAATCGACCCCGCACTCGTCATAGAGTACGTGTCTCGCCTCAATATAGCGTCACAATGTGATATACCGGGGTTTCAAACCCTCAGGTCATCATCTACATCTATTACTCACCTCAAGCCGGCCACAAATCTAGCTCGCATGCCTTTGCCTTTCGAATCAACCTCTTCGCACGCCGAATCTGATTAAAATCACAACGAATACGTTACAATAGGCTAAAGAAACATAACCCAATCGAAAAGACTCGAAAAACACCAAAATTCACGAAGTTGGCAAAACCCGAGCCCCGGGCCCACTTCTCGAAAAATTATGAAATTTACATTACCGGATTCCTCGTCTCGCCACGAGTCTGTACATATAAAATTTACCAAAATAAGAGCTTGTTTGACCCTCCAAATTCCATTTTTACATCACAGCTTTCCAAGCCCTAGCTTGACCCGTTTTTGATGAAATTCTACTGATCTCTATGATAAATTTACCATAAACTCGAGTAATTAAGCCAAGGAACTTACCTCCACTCGATTCTTAGTCAAAACCCTCGAAAATCCTCGCCCAAAGCTCTCCAAGTCGCTTAAAAATGGTGAAAACTACCCCTTGCTCGCGGATGAAATTTAACATTTAAAACCCTTCTGTTACCAGCGAATTTCGCTTCTGCGGTCCCGCTACCGCTTATGCGGGACCGCTTCTGCGGCCAAAAATCCGCTTAAGCGGTTTTCACTTAAAAACCGCCTGTTCGCTTATGCGATTCAACCACCGCTTCTGCGGTTCCCTCAAGTCCGCTTATGCGGAATTTCATTAAAACTCGAGGGCCGCTTCAGCGACACAAATTTCCGCTTTTGCGGAAGCTCACCTCCTGGCCAAACCCGCTTCTGCGACCGCCTGTCCGCTTCTGCGGACTCGCTTAAGCGAAAAGTGTTCCGCTTCTGCGGAACTGCCCAACTCCACTCCAGACCGCTTTTGCGACCAAGATTACGCTTCTGCGGAACCGCTTATGCGGTCCATTTCCGCAGAAGCGAACATACCAGATACCAGCAAAATCTGCCATTTCCTCAACTTGAATTTCATCCCGATAGCCATCCGAAATCACCCCGAGGCCCCCGGGACCTCAACCAAAAGCACCAACATATCTTAAAACATCATACGAACTTGCTCCAATCATCAAAACACACCTAACAACACTAAAATCATCAATTCACATCGGATTCAAGCCTAAGTTCTTCAAGAATTTCCGAAATGCACTTTCGATCAAAAACCCGACCAAACGATGTCCGAATGACCTGAAAATTTGCACACATATCCAAAATCACTTAANGAGCCTTGCTGCACAATACCTGTAAAAGTCCATTACCTCGAACACATACGAAGAATTAATCACATCCTTACCATACTGATTCGGTCTACTATCAAGCTATTCCATCTATCTAATTTCCCTTTTTGATTCATCATCCACTTGATATTTCTCCCTCACTGTAGCATCACAATGCCTCAATCCAAGCTTACCACACGAGACTCGAACATAAGACCACACTGTCTAAGACCCATAGGCCACTGAATACTCTCTCAATTGTTTCCCAGAAATACCACATTCCAGAATACTTCACTCTGAGAACTTTCTGCGAGTCTAAATTCGCTTCCTTTACTTTCCAGGTACCGACACATAGGATCCCATGATCAACATAAAAATACCACAAGTCTTGACATTTTCTATTGAAAACACTGTCTTTAGTCACATACACCACCTTAAAACACCTGAGTGCTACATGTAGATTTTTGAACACATTAAAACCATTCTCGAGAGTCATTCTCTCTTATTCATCTGCAAATTACCTGATTTAACGAACAGAACCACTCGTGCTTTATTGACACTCCGATACCGTAAAATGAGACCCGCATCCCAATACAACCAAGCAACTTCCTGCTCTATGCACCGAGCATTCTTCACCAACAACGACTCTAGACATTCCGTAATTCTCATACTCTATGGAACATAATATAACCTTTGTCGAAATTTTTGCTTCACTCATGACATCCTCGGCTCAATTTCTACAACTAGAACTGATTTGCCAGCATACCTCGAAACAGAAGCAACATAGCACATAACCGTGCGATCAGCTAATCAACAGCAACCTCCCCAACTTGGCTCAAAGCCGTATATCAAGACACACTCGATAACCCATAATACTTTTACTCTAATGATGTCACAATATCATAGTGAGATCAAACTCAAATCATCTACAAGTTTTGTGAAAGCACAGATCATCTAGCACTGAAATCCTCTACAAATCTCGCATTCATCCCCATACCAGTTGAGTCCACTCCCTTGAGCGACCTGAATTTATCAAATTTCAACACGTACTCTTCAATTACACATGAGATCTTTCTAGCATACACATAGGGACCATGCCACTTAAGAACACTTCGCAGGAGATAACCCACCTGCTTCACCTCAATTTAGTATTTCAGCACACCTTCCATCGACATACACATAACACAGTCATTTAGTCTTCCTGAGTCTGAACTCATACCGCCACACGTAATGCACTCACTCCCCAGCTAGGAGACACAAAAATACTCTTCACGCGCCCATAACTCGGACTACACATCAAATCACAACAGGAATCGAACACTTAACAGCTCATCTATTATTCAGTAGACTCCTTCGTCACTACCAAGATCACATGGATACATCTCGCGGTACTAACATACTCATCACATGGATATCCAACCGTCATTCCGGCTAATAAGGACAATACTGAACATATAAGTTCAAAACACTTGCTCACACAATCAGCACCTCAGTGCTTAAGCCATAGGCAAAGATCCGGCCTCAAGTCCTCCAAACTGGCCCAACATCAAACTCACGGAGATTACATCTCACCCCTTGATCGGGGAATCACTAGCCATCAAGGCACATAAAGAACTGAGCGCTCGCGTGCGCATACAGACGCGTGGAAGGAATTTCAAGAGTTATATCTCAAGCTGAATCAAGTACGCACGATAAGAATTCCAAGAAAGTGAAGTTTTCCTAAAGGTTCTGCAGCCTCTCGAGGATAAATACAGACGTCTCCATACCGATCCGCGAGACTCTACCAAACCTGCTCATGACTTGTGAGACCTAGTAACCTAGGCTTTGATACCAACTTATCACGACCCAATTTCCATACCCGGTCGTGATGGCGCCTCTCGTGAAGACAAGGCCAGCCAACTAACCCAATCCGTTTCTTTAACAATTATTAAACATAAATGTATAGATAAATATAGCTTAACGACAATAATAACCAGTATGTACAACCCAACACAACCCGCCGGGGTGTCACAAGTCACGAGCATCTAAAGAAACTTGAACACAACTACAGGGCCAATAATAATATATAAGGAAAAATCCTGGAAATCAAAAGACAACATCCGGTGCCGCGAATGCTGGCGGTCACCTTACTCAGCTACAATAGCCATACCTTCAATCAGCTAATAACCCGCTACCGGGTGAACAATACCTGCAACTGCACGCGAGGTGCAGGGAGTAAAGTGAATACTTCCAACTCAGTGAGTAATAAGAGTAAATAATAACTGAGAGGCAAGAAATCACGTAAGAGCACTCCATCATTCTATATAGGACAGTACCACTCTTTGAGAAAACAGTAAAACCGTGAAAATCCTTTAGAAAATATCTGGCTCAGTTAAAAACCTCTTTTGGAAAACATCCTTTCAACAGTCAAGCAAATGAACGCGTAATCAGATAGTGCAAGTCCGCACATAAGACAGCCCCTCGGGCACAGCACTCCACAAACAGTTAACACCAGGGCGTCTGGTAAACAGTACAAGCAATAGCATGGATGCCAATGATATGAGAGTGCTAAATGTCATGACACGTAGTACAAACAGGAACCAATGCATGAATGCAATGCAATGCACATGACCGCTGCGGCGCGCAGCCCGATCCATTTGGGTACCCGCGCTCACTGTGGGGGTTCAGACTCCGGAGGGGCTCCTACAGCCCAAGCGCAATATCATCATAGTATCGCTGCGGCGTGCAGCCCGATCCACACTCAGTCCAGTATATATATGCATGCAAGCCAATCGGGCACAATCAAATTATTCATTTTAGTTTCAATTATTAGGAATTTTAGAGCTAAGTGTTTAAACCTTTATTTATTTACTAACCATTTCGGGGCAGTGTCTAACTCAGGACTGATATTATGAAATATGCTAAGCATCATGAAAACAGTGATAAGGATCCCTGAAGGGTGCACATGATAGGCACAAAGCCCCAAACAAATTCATAAACTCCAAGTAGGATAATTACCAAACAATTTCTAGTCAAGAACGCAGTACGAACATAATTCGGAACGGACTAGGTCACAATCCCCAGTCACATCGACCCCGCACTCGTCATAGAGTACGTGTCTCGCCTCAATAAAGCGTCACAATGTGATATACCGGGGTTTCAAACCCTCAGGTCATCATCTACATCTATTACTCACCTCAAGCCGGCCACAAGTCTAGTTCGCTATGTCTTTGCCTTTCGAATCAACCTCTTCGCACGCCGAATCTGATTAAAACCACAACGAATACATTACAATAAGCTAAAGAAACATAACCCAATCGAAAAGACTCAAAAATGTGGCAAAACCCGAGCCCCGAGCCCACTTCACGAAAAATTACGAAATTTACATTACCGGATTCCTCGTCTCGCCACGAGTCTGTACATATAAAATTTACCAAAATCGGAGTTCAAATGCCCCTTCAAATCCCAAATTTTCATTTCAAAACCCAAGCCCTAGTTCTTCAAATTTATACCCAATTTTCCAAGAATTAANATACGAACTTGCTCCAATCATCAAAACACATCTAACAACACTAAAATCATCAATTCACATCGGATTCAAGCCTAAGTTCTTTAAGAATTTCCGAAATGCACTTTCGATCAAAAACCCGACCAAACGATGTCCGAATGACCTGAAAATTTGCACACATATCCAAAATCACTTAATGAAGCTACTGTAACTCTCAGAACTCCATTCCGACCCTCGGATCAAAATGTCACATATCAACCGGATTTTGCCAAAATGCTAACTTCGCCAATTCAAGCCTAATTCTACACCGGACCTCCAAAACCAATTCAGATGATGCTCCCAAGTCACAAATCATCTCCCGAAGCTAACCAGATCATCAGAAATCACATCCGAACCTTCAAACTCATAAGTCAACGTCCGGTTGACTTTTCCAATTTAAGCTTTCCTTAAAGAGACTAAGTGTCTCATTTCCTATCCAAACCAATTCAATTCAACTCTAACTCACTCGTTGCTGATAATGAAACATGAAGAAGCAATAAATGAGGAAAACGGGGCGGTAATACCTGATACGACGGGTCGGGTCGTTACATCGGTCCCCAGCAAGGGGGCATTGAGGCACCTGTTGAGGCACCTGATGAGGAGGTTGGAGCTGATTTGTCGGGTTACCTTCCTCAGCCAAACGAGCATCCTAGCAGCATGCCGTCGTACAGCCTTCAACTGGAGCTGCCAGCATTGCAGGTGACCCCGTCAGATCCATTCATGATTACGAGCACGAGTTTCACCGGAGACTGGGAGCAGTTCTTTCCAGGCCCATCGACCGCAGCTGAGGATCAACCGACCGGAGACGTGGATGGTGGGCGCAGGCTGAGTTTTGGCTCATCATCGACGACTGATGTAGATCTATCACAGGCGCAGGTATGTTTGTATGACTATTAAATTTTAATTTGTTTTTTTCTCATTGATTCACCATAAATTAATATTAAAGAGGCGGCGTGATGAGGATGATCCTGATAGTGTATCCGGGCGGGAGGGGATACGCCTCAGGCCAGCGGCTGCATTGAAGCACAAAGGTCGTGGGACACCTTGATTTTCTTTTTTTGTATTTTATGTAAATAATAACAACAATTTTTTATGGTTACATAATATGCCCATTATGTTTTTATTACCCCGTTTCTTCTCTATTTTAACAGTACAACACAAACACAAACATAGAAACTTAACATAACTTAAATTCAGTACAACTAATGAAAACACATGACACGGGAAACATAAAGATACACTACTACGCTCAACATATGCATGTCATTGTTTAGTCACCACCGCCTAGTATTCTCTGCTCCAACCACTTAAATTTTTCTTCCAGCTTATTTTTTTCTTCTTCCACCTCTTTGAGTTTCTCCTTCAACTCCGCAACTTCTCGTTTGCATTATCGCTTTCTTTCCCACTGTTTTAAGGTCAAATAATGAAGATACTGCAACTTTTCTTTGTAGTATTCCTGCTGACAGGGTTCATCAATCCATACCTCGAAATTGCAAACAGGTTCGTCGGGAACCCTACAAAACTTGTTCATACACGTCTAGTAGCGGCGTCCAGCTTCACCATCATCCCATGAGTCATGCATCATGCAGTTTTTGCCGCACACGCACCTTGGTACATAAAGGGGTTCAGACACTTGTTAAAGCGTAAAAAAACCTTACTTTTATGGAAATATTTGCTATTGGTTATTTTTTAGCGCAGAAAATAACTAGAATGCGGCTGTTATTTATAGGTAAGGCAACACACAAAACGTAGTATTGAACCGCGTTGTACATATTGACACAAATGTAGTATTTAACCGCGATATGCATATTGACTTTTTCTAAAACGAAACAACTTTTTCGCAGTCGGTCAGCTTTTTAGACCGATAAGACAACACACAAAATGTAGTATTCAACTGCGCTATACATATTGACACAAAATGTAGTATTTAACCGCTATATGTATATTGACTTTTTCTGGAACGAAATAGTTTTTTCGCAGTCGGTCAGCTTTTCGAACCGACAAGACAACACACAAAACGTAGTATTTAACCTCGCTATATATATTCACACAAAACGTAGTATTTATGCTATTTAGGTGGATTGATTCAGCAGATAGAGATTCCGGAGTGGACGTGGGAGCGGATCACCATGGACTTCGTAGTTGGGCTCCCACAGACTTTGAGGAACTTCGATGTCATTTGGGTGATTGTGGATCGGCTGACCAAGTCCGCGCACTTCATTCCTGTGTGTACCCCCTATTCTTCGAAGCGGTTGGCAGAGATTTATATCTGGGAGGTTGTCCGTCTGCATGGTATTCCAGTTTCTATTATTTCAGATAGAGGCACGCAGTTCACATCACGGTTCTGGAGGGCCGTACAACATGAGTTGGGCACTCGGGTGGGGTTGAGCACAACATTTCACCCCCAGACAGACGGACAGTCCGGCACTATTCAAATTCTTGAGGATATGCTCCGTGCGTGTGTGATGGAGTTTGGAGGTTCTTGGGATCAGTTCTTGCCACTGGTGGAGTTTGCTTACAACAATAGCTATCAGTCCAGCATTCAGATGGCACCGTATGAGGGCTTGTATGGTAGGCGGTGTAGATCCACGGTGGGTTGGTTTGAGCCGGGCGAGGCTAGATTATTGGGCACAGACTTGGTACAGGATGCTTTGGAGAAAGTCAAGGTAATTCAGGATAGACTCCATACAGCCCAGTCCAGACAGAAGACTTAAGCGGACCGGAAGGTTCGTGAGGTTTCCTATATGGTTGGAGAGCGGGTTTTGCTACGGGTTTCGCCTATGAAGGGCGTTATGAGATTTGGGAAGAAAGGCAAATTGAGTCCGAGGTTTATTGTCCCTTTGAGATATTGCGGCGTGTTGGGGAGGTTGCTTATGAGCTTGCCTTACCTCCCAGCTTGGCAGGAGTTCATCCGGTATTTCATGTTTTGATGCTCCGGAGGTATCGCGGTGATCCGTCGCACGTTTTGGANTGTGAGATTGGACCTTTCGGAGCCTAGTCTGGTCCTTGCTTGTGTGGTTTCTCGATCTTCCTTGTTTGATCGTATTCGGGAGCGTCAGTCTGATGACCTTCGTTTGCGTGCCCTTAGGGACAAGGTTTTGCAAGGTGATGCCAGAGATGTGACCATTGGTGATGATGGGGTATTGAGGATGCAAGGTCGGGTTTGTGTACCCAATGTTGATGGGCTTCGGGACTTGATCCTAGAGGAGGCTCATAGTTCGCGGTATTCCTTCCATCCGGGTGCCGCGAAGATGTATTAAGATTTAAGACAGCACTATTGGTAGAGGCGGATGAAGAAGGATATAGTTGGGTTTGTAGCTCCGTGCCTCAATTGTCAGCAGGTAAAGTATGAGCACCAGAGGCCGGGTGGGTTGCTTCAGCAGATAGAGATTCCAGAGTAGAAGTGGGAGCGGATCACCATGGACTTCGTAGTTAGGCTCCCACGAACTTCGAGGAAGTTCGATACCATTCGGGTGATTGTGGATCAACTGACCAAGTCTGCGCACTTCATTCCTATGTGTACCACCTATTCTTCAGAGCGGTTGGCGCAGATTTATATCTGGGAGATTGTCCGTCTACATGGTATTCCAGTTTCCATTATTTCAGATAGAGGTACTCAGTTCACATCACGGTCCTGGAGGGCCGTACAGCATGAGTTGGGCACTCGGGTAGAGTGGAGCACAACATTTCACCCCCAGACGGACGGACAGTCCGAGCGCACCATTCAGATTCTTGAGGATATGCTCTGTGCCTGTGTGATGGAGTTTGGAGGTTCTTGGGATCAGTTCTTGCCACTGGCAGAGTTTGCTTACAACAATAGCTATCAGTCCAGCATTTAGATGGCACCGTTTGAGGCCTTGTATGGTAGGCGGTGTAGGTCCCAGGTGGGTTGGTTCGAGCCGGGCAAGGCTAGATTATTGGGCACAGACTTAGTACAGGATGTTTTGGAGAAGGTTAAGGTGATTCAGGATAGACTCCGTACAGCCCAGTCCAGACAGAAGAGCTATGCGGACCGGAAGGTTCGTGATGTTTCCTATATGGTTGGAGAGCGGGTTTTGCTACGGGTTTCGCCTATGAAGGGCGTTATGAGATTTGGGAAGAAAGGCAAATTGAGTCCGAGGTTTATTAGCCATTTTAAGATATTGCGGCGTGTTGGGAAGGTTGCTTATGAGCTTGCCTTACCTCCCAGCTTGGCAGGAGTTCATCCGGTATTTCATGTTTTGATGCTCCGGAGGTATCGCGGTGATCCGTCGCACGTTTTGGATTTCAGTTCAGTCCAGTTGGACAAGGATCTATCTTATGTTGAGGAGCCAGTGGCTATATTGGACATGCAGGTTCGAAAGCTGAGGTCAAAGAACATTGCATCAGTGAAGGTTCAGTGGCGGGGTGAGCTGGGCGAGTAGGCGACTTGGGAGACCGAGCAGAATATGCGCAGCCGTTACCCTCATCTTTTCACTACTTCAGGTATGTCTTTATGCTCGTTCGAGGACGAACGAATGTTTAAGTGTGGGAGGATGTAACGACCTGGCCGGTCATTTTAAGAATTAACTCCCCGATCCCCTATTAACTGCTTTCCTCATGTTTGTTTTTGCTATTGTGAGTTGCCGGGAGGATTTATTCGGAGTTCCGAAGAGTTTTGGGACACTTAATCCCTAATGAGAGTTTAAGCTTTAGAATTTAAACCGTAGTCGGAGCAGTGTGAAGACGGCCTCAGAGTAGAATTAAGTCGGTTTCGTTAGCTCTGTTGGATGATTTCTAGGGGCGTGTTCGGATTGTGTTTTGGGGGTCCGTAGCTTAATTAGGCTTGAATGCCGAAAGTTGAATTTTTGAAGTTTCCGGTTCGATAGTGAGATTTTGATATCGGGGTCGGAATGAAATTCCGGAAGTTGGGGTAGGTCCGTTGTGTCATTTGGGACGTGTGTGCAAAATTCTAGGTAATTCGGATGAGGTTTGTTACACTTTTTGATCAAAAGCGGAAATTTAAAGTTTTGGAATCCTTAGGCTTGAATCTGAGGGTGTTTTGATGATTCGATGTTGTTTTGAGTGTTCCGAAGGTTGGCACAAGTTTGAATAGTGGTATATGACTTGCTCGTGCCTTTGGTTAAGGTCCCGGGGGCCTCGGGGTAATTTCGGGTGGTTAACGGGTGATTTTGAGTTGAGTTTGGAAGCTGAAGAAGTTCTGTTGCTGTCATAACCGCACCTGCGGCTAGGGGACCGCAGGTGCGGGCCCGAAGAAGCGGAAGGCTAGCCGCAGATGCGGAAGTTGGCGTGAAGGGCTGAAGCGTAGGTGCGGATGATTGGTCGCACCTGCGGAACCACAGGTGCGGAAGGTGAGGCGCAAATGCGGAATTTCGATTTTAAGTGAAAACCGCAGATGCGGTGCTTGGGCCGCAGATGCGGTATCGCAGGTGCATTGTAGGGACTGCAGGTGCGTAAAGCCTGGGTCAGAAAATATAAAAGGTTTCCTTCGCGAATCTTTGGTTATTTCACCATTTTTAAGACGGCTTTGGAGCTTTTTGGGAGATTTTGAAGAGAGAATTCAAGGGAAATTCATTGAGGTAAGATTTTTGAACATAAAACTTGATTCCTATGGTGTTATTTCACGGATTAGGCTTGTAATTGATGGAAAATTAGTGGTTAAAATTGAAGAGCTAGGGCTTGTAATTGGAGACCAAAAATTAGGGGTTTGAGGGATCATTTGTGGTTAGATTTCGGTAAATTTGATATGCATGAACTCGTGGGAGGATAAGGATTCCACTGATGTAAATTTTACCCGATTTCGAGATGTGGGCCCGGGGGCGTTTTGGTCATTTTTTCTAATTTCGCGTATTAGCTTAGAATTAATTAGTTGAATTAGTTACTTGAAGTGTTATTTACATTATGCAATTACTTTGAATAGATTTGGGACATTTGGAGTCGGATACTCGTGGCAAGAACGTGGTATAGATTTGATTGAGCTGGTTCGAGGTAAGTGGCTTGTCTAACCTTGTGTGGGGGAACTCCCCTTAGGATTTGGTACTGTGATATCTGAAATGCCTTGTACGTGAGGTGACGAGCGCGTACTTGTGCTGATTGTTGAAAATCCTATTTTCCATTTAAGTTTCTATATTTCGTATTTTACTTTACTGTTTACACTACTTGAACTTTGAGCTTACTGTTAGCTTAGGAAAGCATGCCTAAATGACTAAATTGCCTACTTGCTCAACCTGCGTTATCTGAACTCTGTACAGCATGCTAGATTAGAATTACCTGTCTATTTTGATATTAATAGTTGATTATTCTTGTGTTGTTGTTGCGTGTTTACATTGGGACTACGGGCGGTTCCCGGTAGATCCCCCTTGTCTGTTTATTTGGACTACGGATGTGGTATTCTGGTAGATTCCCCATGCACAGTGATATGGACTACGGGACAGCACCCGGGAGATCCATTGATTATTTTGTTTTGGGACTACGGATGTGGTATTCCAGTAGATCCCCCTACACAGAGATATGGACTGCGGGACAGCACTTGGGACATCCACCGATTATTTACTTTTTGGGCTACAGGACCGGATCTTGGTAGACCCCCGGTTGTTATCTCTATGTTGAGTTGTATATCTTCTGTGATTATTTGCCTTGGTTGTGGTTGTTGTTTCTCACATTATCTGTATTTCTTTACTACTGCTCATCTTCCTTATATATTATTGTATATGACCGGTAGGGCCCTGACCTTCCTCGTCACTACTCGACCGGGGTTAGGCTTGGCACTTACTGGGTACCGCTGTGGTGTACTCATGCCCTTTCCTGCACATGTTTTTGCGTGTGCAGATCCAGGTACTTCTACTCAGTCTTATCATCCTTGAGGCAAGGCGCTTCTGTAGAGACTTCGAGGTATATCTGCCGCGTCCGCAGACCGAGGAGTCCCTTTCTATTCTATGTACTAGTATAGTCCTTCTGTATCTTCCTTGTTGATAGACATTCTGGAGTTAGAGCCTTTTATGTACTCTTAGCTTATGATTCATGGGATTCCGGATTTTGGGAGTGTTCAGTTGGAAATCTTGTATTGTTATATGCTGGGTGGCATCTGAAACACTGTTATACTTTGTTATCTCGGTTTTTATTAGTTTCTTTTCCGCAATTAATTCTTTTCCGCATTTGTTAGGCTTACCTAGTCGTAGAGACTAGGTGCCGTCACGACTGTTCACGGAGGGCAAACTTGGACACCCCTTTCCATCAATTCCGATGCAGCTCTATGCCTTTCAACAAACCTCTCCGCCATCTGTTTGAATATCATTCGGACCATGGCAGTGACAGGCAATCCACGTGCAGACTTCAATAGCCTGTTGAATGACTCCGACACATTTGTAGTCAGGGCTCCCCATCGTCTGCCACCATCAGCATGCAATGTCCACTTGTGAAGCTCATGTCCCATCAACCAATTATAGGCTCTTTCGTTTAACTGTTAGAACGATTCCATGCGCCTCCTGAATTTGCACTGCTTGTGCTCAGTTGCAGCCATCCACATTAAATCACGCAAGGCCTTGTCGGGATATTTCTTCTGGAAGTTGGCCTTCAGGTGCCTCACACAGTAACGGTGGTATGCATAGGGTTCCTGCTATTCCGACAAATGTCGTACAGAACTTAAAATACCACCATGCCGATCAGATATTAGACAAATACCTGAACGTTGTTTGACAACGTGCTGCTTCAAGTGGTTCAAAAATAGCGTCCACGTCTCTTCGCTTTCATTGGCACAAATGGCAAAAGCTAGTGGAAATATTTGTCCATTGGCATCTACTGCAATGACGATCAACAGCTTAATATCATACTTTCCATAGACATGAATACCGTCTATGGAAATTACCGGACGGTAATGCACAAAACCATCAATTGCTAGTTTAAATGCCCAGAACACGAATCTGAATATATATATATTCCGGTATTCCTGGACTCTGCTCATGCTTCCATTCAACAACGGTCCCGGGGTTAAAGTGTTTAGTGCGGCCATGTACCTGGGTAGAGATGAAAATGACTTATCCCAGTCACCATAAATAATTTCAAATGCACGTTTGCGCCCGAGATATGCCTTTCTTTTGGATATAGTACACCCACATTCCTGGTGAACGGATGTAATACACTCTTTGATCTTGTACCTAATGAACACTTCCAAGTGTGGAATCAAGATAAGAGAAATCAAGTCAACATCCAAGTTGAAGTGATTCTCATTGAATGTGTCTATTTCACAAACGTGGGTGCCAATATATTTACCCACTTTTCACAACCCTGTTTCCTTCTTGCTCGCACGCAACATCCAGTTAGAACCCATAAAGTCTCTACGGCATACAGCCTTGTATACCTCCGGAGTTGCCTTCCTTACCGTCATCTCACGGCACTCTCTTATGTTGTAGATTTTTACATCCCTGATTAGGCGAGCTTTATCGGGAAAATACATGCTCTTTGCCAGCACCGTTGGTCTAGACTCATTCCACATTGCTGACCAAAATTCGTCAAGATCCTTTGTGAGGGCATCCACATCCGGCATACTTGGGAAATTATCAAGGTAGGGAATATTCCGCTAATGAAACAGCACGTGGGACTCGTACACTCTTGGTCTAACGGGAGGTGGAGGAGCATGCTCCCTCGTCAGCTCAGGTTCAACATTCACTTCCTCCTCATCATCACCCTTGTCAGGGAAGGGTGCGTCATCTCCAGACTCATCGGCATTGTTGTCATAATCACTATTATCTTCCTGACTATGCGCATCTGCCAAATCACGAGTAAATACGTCGTCTACGGGCAACTGAGTGAGGTCAGGACCATCAAGTTGCTCGTTTTCACTGCACAAAAGAACAAAATGATAAGCTACTCAAATTGATAAATATTTTACATATAGCTATATCACTTCACTTACAAGTCGTACTGTGTTGACATTCCATGATGGATATCTTTTTCTGTTGGTGATGACTCCCGGATGGACCACCGTGATCCAACATGCCAGAACTACGCATATTCCAACTGGGAGTGGGGTCATAACTTGTAAAATTCATATCCGAACGGTACCCCCTGTGGAATATATGAGTGTTAATACTAATTCAATTCAACAAAAAAATAAAACATCGTAACAGAAAGGAAAATTAAAGTTTACCAGTCGTCTTGTGGATTGTGTAAAGTAGGAGAGAAATTATTTCCTCGCTCCTCGTTCGCCTGCGGAGATAAGTTAAGATCCGGCCAAACTCTTTCAGCCAGAACCTGTTGGGCTAAAATTGCTCCAGAATAACCACCCAATGATTGAGGGTTATCCCTCATTTGCACAATCTCATTATTGCGAACGTCTTCAACCTTGACGTACATTTCCAACAATTTTATCACAATAAATTCCCTGTATTCATCCGGAACCCCCAAAAAATCTCTCAGAGTTTCATCGTCTTCGATGTTAAACTCAGAATAACAAGCAAACCCCTACGGAGTCACAGAATATGGATATCTTCCGGTTATTTTAAGATTCACCGAACGTTTGCTCAATCTCATTTTATTGCATAACAACGATACCAGTCTATCATACTACATTGAAAGTGGCAACTTAACATGACTTTGTGGAGATGAACTATAACTCACTAAGTTATTCGCCACCACAACCTCACACCCCCAATATAATGAAACCCTTATTTTTCGCTCTTCAAACATGATGAACAAAGCTTGAGAATTTAACAACAAGAAAAATTTATCACGAAGTTGGAGTATTTCCGAATGATAATTCTCAAAACCCTTAACGTCTTTATATAAGGCAATGCCCAATCCGGGGATCAAATTTTTGGAAGTAAAACGCGGTTTAAAAGAGCGTTTTACATATTTGAATTATTGTTATGTCAGATAAACGCAGAACAATTATTGGTGGGCCCACTTTCTATATAAAACGCGGTACTGTACCGCATTTTATATAAATCGTGGTAACAGACCGCGTTTTATATACCCCTCTTTTCAAACCCAGTAAATCGTGGTATATAACCGCGTTCTATATATAACGCGGTACAGTACCGCGTTTTACCTTAACGGCCGTTTGGACCGTTAAGGTGAAACGCGGTATTGTATCGCGTTATATATAGAAAAATAATACTTTTATTTTTATACATTAAAAACGTATTTTGAGTCAAAATCAACAACATTTAGGTTTCGGACTCCTTATTCCCTCCTTGCTTTTTTTAAGAGGGAGAGGGCATTGTACTAATTCAGAGTTCATAAAGTCAATGTATATTTTTAAATAAGGATCCCTATTTATTACAAAGTCAGATCATAAAATTGAAGAAAGGAAAGTGAATGAGTCATCTCTATTGTTTTTGTTCCTTTGGTCTCCCATGTGGATTTGAACCGATGACTTACTCTAAATTCGATCACCTCCTCCATCTTCCTTTTGTTTCTTATTAATATTTGGCTGCTGCCACGCTTTACTTTACAATGGAAAATGTTGAAAGCAATGGTCTGGGAAATGCCTTCTTACGCAAACATTTATTAAATGAAAATGGAACTGTTCGTAACTCAATAATATTCATAAAAAAAATGAGTTTTATGACATTGACTTCTGCCAGCCAACACTCTTTCTATAGAAAGTAATCTTACACAGAGTGGTACCAAACTAGTATACATGTATTTCCAATTCAATGCTATTATAAAACAAACTCATCTCCAAGTTATTGGTCGTTCAGAAACTTGTTCAAGTACTCTAATGGCTTTGAGCTCAAGCTTGTTTCACTACTGCGTACTCTGCATCTTTGTTTTGATTGCTTGTTTTACTACCCCAATTGTCTCTATTAGCAGTCATGAAAAATCTCAAGCTGCCCTTTTCGTGTTTGGTGATTCAGTATTCGATCCTGGGAATAATAACTACATCAATACCGTTACTGACTTCCAAGCAAATTTTCGGCCGTATGGAGAATCATTCTTCAAGCACCCTACTGGACGATTCTCCGATGGACGTCTCATTCCTGATTTTATCGGTAAATTTACGTCGTTAGTTTGGTCAATTGCTATATGAATCATTGTATCTATTCCATTTCACTTAAATTAAAGTGATAAACCCCCTGCTCTCTACGGATCATTATGGTTCATGTACTTATCCTATGTATCCTCAACTTACTACTATTTAGAGGATTTATGATAATTATATGACAAGAAAGGGTTGTTCAAGTGGTAAGCACCCTCCACTTTCAATTCTATGGTTGTAGGTTCGAGTCACCTCTGCCTTGAAAGGCAGAATTGGGACTCGCCCGGGGCTCGACCCGGGCGGAGCACTCGTAAAACGCCCCTGGGCTTATGTGTGGGGCTTAATTCCGTGAGACTTACGCCGTGGCCATCAGGGCTTACGCCCCGGACGCGCCCAACGCCCAGCGTACTGGGCTCGCCTGATAGAACTTTATGCAGTTGTATGTAACTAACCTTGTATATCCTCAAATTTTCTTAATAAATCGTTGACTTTCAAAATTACTTTTTTCTTAATCATAAATCATTAAGTTGGGAGTATTTTATGTCATAACTGGAAATAAAAATTATTGCACATTATCCACTAAGACTGCTATGATAGTTAATTTTAAATAAATCTTTCAATTAAAAAGTATTTATTTATTAACTTTCGTTATGTCTTTACTATATAATAGTTCATAAATTTTTTATAATTATTTTTCTAAATATAATTTTTTTTTCACGTTTGCGAGATACAAATACTTATTGATTTAATAGCTCAGTATTAGCTAGTAACTATTTATAACTAATTAGTTATCATGTTATTGTATGGTGAATTATGTGTCACTTTATTAACTTGTTGAAACTTAGAAATAAATGTGCTAGAGAATCATATTTAAATTGTGAATTATGTTTTTATATAAATTCTCTTTCAAATAGAAAGCATATTAAATAAAAGAAGTATTTTAAGAAAAATATCAAATTATAATATTAAAATTCTTTCAAGATTCTTTACTCCTTAAGAGATACTTATAAGATTTCGTATCGAATACATTACTGTTGATGTTTGAGTTGTAACGACGTTGCAGCTAATTTGCATATTATGATATATGTCATACTTTTCGTATTACTCATAGTTGAATTATAATTTATAAATATTTTAAATAGATTATTCGTTATAATTTTGTGATTTTAATGTAATTTTTATAATTATTTTTTATTTTATACTATCTTAAATTCTTGAAATTAGTAAAATTTAAAGATCCATGAGACTTACGCCCTATGTCTCAGGGCTTACGCTTCGTCTCATCAGAGATAAAACACCATGCCTCACGCCCCTGCCTTTTAGAACACTACAAGTCACCAGGGTAGCAAAGTGGCAATCTCCTGGGGAGTGATAATTATACTACTTTTATGCTGACAGCTCTTAAAAGTTAACTTTCCACAAAAAAGGGAGAACTATTTAAATGGATTGAATAGTCATTTTGCAAACTTTGACTGCAATTACTTGCAAGAATTAGTTTGCTATGGAGATATGATGTGATAAGACTTTGATTTTTGGTTCTAATTTCAGCTGAATATGCTAATTTGCCGTTGATTCCATCATATTTCCAAATTGGCAAGCAACATTTTGTTCATGGGGTAAACTTTGCATCAGGTGGTTCTGGTGTTTTGGTCGAAACCCTTCGTGGCTTTGTAAGTGACATTTCCCTTGACTAATTACTTTTACGTAATTCTTGTTTGAATTTGATAGTTTTAATATATAAATTAGTATTACTAAGACTTGTCTAAGTATCTCTGAAATATAATATTGATTCGGTTTGACAGGTAATAGATCTTAAAACACAGTTGAAACATTTTAAAAAAGTGGCAAAATTGTTGAAGAAGAAGGTCGGGGCAACAGAGTCCAAACAAATCATCTCCAGTGCTGTCTATATATTTAGCACTGGCAATAATGATTATTTGGCTCCTCTTTTAGCAAATTCGACTATTCCATATCCTGAGAGAGAATATCTACAGATGATTATGGGCAATTTGACATCTGTTTTGAAGGTATTGAACTCATAGATTCAACCTAATCTTTTTGGTATTAGATTTAATTTTATTTTTGGGAGAGTTGGAGTATTCCTTTTACATTCATTTTCTATATTCATGGCTAGAGAGCAGCTAGAATAATTTTTTTTTTTTTTACTTTCTTTGAATTAATGCAACAGGGAATTTACAAGAAAGGAGGGAGAAAATTTGTCATGTTTACTGCGGCTCCATTAGGTTGTGTCCCTATAATTAGGGCACTTAATGTTCAAAAGGGAGTTAAGAATGGCAATTGCATAGAGGAGGAGATCACAAACTCGGCGAAAATGTATAATTCAGCTCTCCCAAAAATGCTCAAACAACTGGAGAAGCAATTGCCAGGATTTAAGTTTACAATATTCAACTTCTTCAATGTATTTGCTGAAAGCATTCATAATCCAACAAAATATGGTATATGTTCTATCTCATCAAAATCAAGTACATTTGTGTTCGATTATATATTCTGCACTCTTGATTTATATAAGAATAACAACTTATATCAAGAAGTATCATAGGTTGTTTCTTTATCCGTCTTTTCCATTCGGTGTTTACACCTAAGTTGCTCGAACTCTCCAAAATTGTCGTTGGGTGCGTGTCGGATCCTCCAAAAGTAGTGCATTTTTGGAGGATCCGACACGGGTGCAGCATCATTTTGGAGAGTCGGCGGAACATAGGTTTGCACTGTGTCAGAAATTCATGGCTTTGCTCACAAACTAGAATGTGATTCTTGAAACTTAATAGTTGAATAACACGTTGGTATAATGCTCATAACAAAATGCAATTACACAAACTATATAGAGAAAATGCAAAGTAAAATGTTAGATTATTGCCAAAGAATGTTTCCATAATCTTAATATACTTGCTATTTTGTGATTTTGATTAGGTTTTAAGACATCAAAGACGGCTTGTTGTGGGACGGGTCCATTTCGAGGGATTTTTAGTTGTGGAGGCAAGAGGCACGTAAAAGAGTACGAGTTATGTAAGAACGTGAAAGATTACTTGTTTTTCGATTCTGTTCACCCGACTGAGCTGGCCTACGAACAATACGCTGAATTACTATGGAACGGAACTACAGATGTGGTTGCACCTTACAATCTAAAATCCTTTTTTGAACATTCAACATAACGTGATGGTGGCAAGATGACTTCATATCTCAGTCCTTCGTACTTGAACAAAGTTGAGAAATTAGTTGAATCATGCAATGCACTTTTCATTTGTATATGCAATAAAAGAAGGATCTGTAATAGAATCTCCTGTTTATTAGGGAAGTCATATTGTGATTAATAAAAAAACATCCCCTCTTTTAGGCCATCTCCAACCCTAACACCAAATTTCACACCAAAATGGTGTAACACCAAATTTACTCCAACCATTACACCATTTTTTACACCAAATCTTCTCTCTCTTCTATATTATATTATTATCTTCTATTTATTTTTCATTTTTTATTTCCTTCAAACTAATACTATCTTTTTTCTTTTTTATTTTTTCCATATTCATTATATATATAACTCACATTCACCACTTATATAATCATTTATTACAAAATTATTTTAAAAGATAAATCAACTAAAAGTGAAATCATTGATAAAAGATAATTAAATAAATATTGCATCATAGTCAAATTTAATTTAAGTACCACATTTATACATAATATATGATAAATTAAAAGTCCAAAAAATAAAAAGATTGAATAAAATATTAATAAACCAGATTTGGAGTGACGAATAGTGTTGCACCAACACTATTCATGCTCTATAATAGTGCAAGAATTAGTGTTGCATTGGAGCAAAAAAAACACCATTTCTTGCACCAAATTTGGATTTGGTGCAAGAAATGGTAAAGCCTTGGAGATGGTCTTATCTGTAGTATTTTTGCATCAAACATCATCAGATGTGATCTGCTAAAAACTTAAGTTTCAAGACTTTGAACAAAAAGAACATGAACAAAAACATGAAGAAAACAAAAAATATCTTTGGTGATTGTTTGATTTTGTAAAGCCTGATTACTATGATTTCGCACAACGATCTGAAGTCGAGTTGTTTCACTTGAAAAAATCAGACACTGAGTTTCCAAAGGAGAGATTATTATGTTTCAGAAAACAGACTGCTGTTATGAGGTGATATATGAATAGACTGATAGATAGCAATTAGCTTCAGTATTCATTTCATATTTAAAGCATCAGTCAAAGTTGTAAGTTCAGCATTTCTATTCTCATGGTGGATATACAGTCAGTTAAATTGAAGATGAGGAGATGGTATTGAGCTCCATAAAGGCCTACTGCTTCGACGGGCGCGAGTCATTTTCCGATGAGGGACAAAGTGGCTTAGTACGAGGGACAAAGTGGCTTAGTAAACTTTTCGTTTCCCTCCAAATCTTCTCCCTTCATTTCCCATTCACACATCTTTATTAAAATTAGATAAAAACCCAACAAAAGCTTCATTCGATAATTTTGTTTCCTAAAGCAGAAATGGCGATTCTTGTACCTAATGAACTTATAATCAAATTCCGTCACCATACGGAAATCGTACATATCCAATAATGGCAACACAAGTTTTGTATACGTATGCCTTCTACCAGCACAAAGTGTTCTTTGACAAGAATATCACTACAAACTACGTACGGATTTCGGCAGAGGGAGCATTCCAAAAAAGTAAATTTTACCTCCTATAGCAACTATTACACCCTATTTATTATAAATCAAAATTATTTTAAAATATTATTATCTATAGCTACCTTTTATATTTTATAGCAAAATAGGTATTTATTATATACACTACCATATAGACGTGAAATACCCTATTTATATTTTTTCAGTTAACACACGTTCTCTCTCAAATCACAGCAAGATTTTTCTTCTTTGTCTCTCCACGATCTCTCTCTCTCAGCAAGATTGTAGGAACAAATTTCTTAGAATTGTTCCTCAACGTTTTTACTCCAAAAGTTCATGGTAATTGGTAAAGCTTTTGGCCGGTTCACGCCAAATTACTCTACCATTCTTCTTTTTCTCTTCACTCTTTTTTTAATTTTCGCCATTGTTAGGTTTTGAGGAAGAACTTCAAATTTCGTCTTCAATGGCTGATTCAACAACTCCGAAGAGGGTTACACGAGGTATACCCACTAAGCACTCAATTTTGATCGTCAGCGTCAGAATCCACTATTGGCTCATCCTCTTAGGCGAACAGATCTGGCCATGGCTACGCCGGAAAAGATTTGAGGGCTGATTTATTGTTCGTTTCTTTTTTTAGTTTTAATACAATGTATACAATATTTTGCTTGGCTGGAAATTTCCAGCGAACTTTCTTCTCTTCTTTGCTTTTTTAATCACATACAATGATACAAATACATTGTATTCTGTATAAAAACACTGAAATACATTGTACTTTTGTATAAACATATTATTTTTCGCCTGTATTTATGTATTCCGAAGGTTTATATTTTTTTAATACAGCTGAATATCACTGTGTTTTGTGATTTTTATTGTTTGAATACAGTCGAATTGAATACGGTGAATTGAATACAATGTATAATAGTGAATAATGAATATATGTGCATTAAATACAATGTATACAGTCGAATTGAAGAGAACGGTATACACTCTATTTCTTGATTACTCATTGTATATATAAATACAGTCGCGCGAATACATGGAACACAGCACAGTAGCAGCGAAATTTATGTAGAATTGATTTTGTTGAGTTAAATTAGGAGTGATACGCGCTAATTGATCCTCTTTCCGTTATTAAACAGCTGGACTCACCTATTTTTTAGGCGAATTCCGCTATTGTATTCATGAATACAATAGCGCGAATATAATGTGTTTTTTTGAACGGATAAATGGACGGAGGGTATTTATAAACCATTTAGCAAACGATAGGAATGAGTCTTTCATTTAATGATGTGGCGATTTTTAATTGGGCCACGTGGCAATCTTTGACTGGAACAAAAAATGGATATTATTTCAACATATTTACCTTATCCGACCCATTTACAAAAATGGGTAGTATGTATCACACCCATTCCCACTCATCTGATCTCCCCCTTTCTTCTTCTCCAATTGGGACACTGCACACACACAATAACAAATTAATTAAAGAATAGATAAAAACCCAAAATCAAATAACCCGAAATTCAAACCAGATTCTGAAATTTCTCCAATCAAACTCAGGATAAGTTTTGAAACTCTTAAATGGAAAATCAACAGATACATTTGGGTTGTTAAAATTGTCCAAATATATCAATCAAATCTAGGAGAAATATTGAAACTTTGAAAGGGACAAGTAATGGAAATCTTTGGATTGTTCATAAGAAGACAAACGAGCCACGAAATAACAGAGAAAAAACAACTACATATAACTGATACAAGCACACAAGAAAATTGAAACCAAGGTGCTAAAAAGCTTGAAATTATCACATTCTAGGATAAAGATTGAATCTATAAAAGGTTAAAAAAAAAAGTAAAGGGTTACCTTTGGGATGTTCATAAGAAGAAGAAGAGGGGGACAAAGAGCCATGAATTGCAGATGAAGTTAACACCAAAGCCATATTTTCAAACACAAAGAAAGATTTGTTTCAACAAAGAAACGCTAAAAATTCTTTGTGAGATGAGAGTGGGTGTGCTGGTTGATAAGGAAAAAGAGAGGAAAAAAAAAGCAAAGAAAAAGAAAAAAAATAATTAGGCGGGTCAAATAAATAGGGTCGGACCAGGTAAATGGGTAAAAATAAGACCCATATTTGATTCTTGGTCAATAATGCCACGTGGCCCAATTAAAAATCGCCACGTCATTAAATGAAAGACCCATCCCTATCTTTTGCTAAATGGTTTATAAATACCCTCCATCCATCTATCCGTTCAAAAAAACACACTCCATCAGTTCTGCCGTTAGTCGCGGGGGTATTTTTGTTAATAGAATTAACTTCGTGTATTTTTTTGAAAGGATAGATGGACGGAGTGTATTTTTTTGCACGGATAGATGGACGGAGGGTATTTATAAACCATTTAGCAAACGATAGGGATAGTTTTGGCCCTTTTCCGTTATTATTATAAAAAGATGCCCCTATATATGTTATTAGTAAAGCGCTAACGCCTCTTACAATTTTAGTAAATTTTTACACATAAATTCATGTCCTGCCTTGAAAGTTATGGGTTCAGTTGAACCCGTAACTACAGTGCTAGATACGCCCTTATCTGGACACGTGTACTTCGGTTAGAAATAGGGTATATTTGACAACTAAAATATAACGAAGAGTAAAGAGTAAAGGTAAACTATTTTATAGAGTAAAGGGGTAAATCTATCCCCTTTTCCTTTTCTTTTCCTTATTCTTTGAGTCTTCAAAGAGCAGGAACATTGTTGCCTATCCCCACGTATCCCCACGTGAAAGCAATATTAATAATATTGGACTCCATCATTCTTTAATAAGAGAGTAAGAGGGTGTTTGACTAAGTTTATAACCTGGTCAAACTCATTTATAAGTACTTTTTGATTTATCTAAATATTTAATAAAATTAAAAATACTTATAAGTTAAGTTAAGTGCTTTTTGGATTTCTTTTTGTCTCTAAGTGATGGATTTGGCTCTTGCTTCTGCTATCTCCTTTGAAAAATGTATAAAGATATACTGTCGAAAATGACAAATTGGACAGTCCCCAACTCAATCATTTTCAGAATTGAAAAAAAGAATTTTTATGCCAATAATTGACCCAGCCAACAGTTTTAAATTAACAGTTTAATTCATTCTGCACCCCACTAATATCTTCAAGTTGTTTACTTGTTTATGTACTCCAATAGCTTTAATTTCAGGCTTGTTTAACTTCTGCATATTTGTTTTGGTTGCATGTTTTACTCACCCAATTGTGTGTATTGACAGACCTCAAGCTGCCCTTTTCGTGTTCGGCGATTCACTGTTTGATCCTGGGAAATAAGTACATCAATACCACCACTGAATTCCAATATAGGGTGGTGGTTGCTTGGCCGAAACCCATCGTGGCTTTGTAAGTGGCCGAAACCCTTCTTGATAACTGGCTGTGTACCCACTGTGGGGACAATGGGCACTTCAAAGAAAATTTCCAGGCCAGGGATCAATCTGTTCGGAAAAATAAAGTGTTTGCTAACAAAGTGACTACTAACAGGGGACCCAAACTAGTTTGGGTTCCTAAATCTAACCCATAATTTAGATGTACAGGGAACAGTGGGAGGAAGCGGACTGCAATGGATCATGGACAGTAGATGCTCAAAGCACATGACTGGAAATACCATGGATTTTCTTTCACTGAAAACCCTGCAAGGAAGGGATGTACCCTTTGGAAAATGGAAAGAAGGGGTACATTCTAGGTATGAGGAAGAAAACAAGTAGTTCGTGTCTAAGCTGGTGATATGAGCTGCTTGAATGCAGTTGATAATAATTCGAAGACTTGGCATAAAGGATTAGGGGGATACAAGTTTCTCACTTCTGGATATATTGATGAAGAAGGACCTGGTCCATGGTCTGTCAAATTCAAAGTTCAAAGAACACGGAGCATGCAATTCCTATGGGAATACTGAGCAGGAGTGAAAAGAGGTGCATGATCAGACCTCTCTTGAACAAAACCCCCTATGAGTTGCTGACTGGAAGGAAACCTAAGCTGACTCATCTGAGAACCTTTGGATGAAAATGCTATGTTCTCAACAACGGGAAGGACCAGCTTGGGAAGTTTGATGCAAAAAGCGATGAAGGAATCCTTCCGGGATACTCCCTTCAAAGCAAAGCCCACAAAGTCTACAACAAAATGGCACACTGAGTGGAAGGAAGTGTTCATGTGCTATGCAACGAGACATCCTCCTCTAAAAAGGGAGGAAACAGTGATGATTAAGATAATGAACCACTTTTGGTCCCTAGGAAACATCTGGAGTTTCAAATGGGAAGGCTGATTTGATGAGTAAGATGAAGGAGATAGGTGAGAGACAATGCAACATCCTCTTCTACTTCTCAAGAGGAACCTGGTACTTCCATTACTACCCCTGAAGCAGAAGAAAGAGTTGGAGATGCAGTGCAAGGCACTCCCCAAATGTCCATGATAAATTATGGGTTAGATTTAGATGCAGCAACGGTGTAATCCAACATGCCATCACAAAAGGACAAACAAAAAGAGAAACAACGGCCACAAAATCATCAGAGCAAAAGATAACTGGCCACTGAGAGGATCCTAGGGGGTACTAGAAGAGGGAGGCTTGGAAGAGGAGGCAGCAATGGTTTTGAGAGCTAGGTCCATGCGGGTAGTTGCAGACAACTGTTAGTTTTGAGGCAGCAGTTTCTCCCGCAGGTTCTCCACTAGTGGCCTAAGTCCAGAATTTGTCTCATACCTGCCATCTCCTAGATTGTCGGGCAAGCGTGCGACCCCACAAGACTTTTTCTGAGTTAACTCTCCTGCCCAAGGCCACTGTCACTTAGAATGGTTTTCATTGAACCAGGTCCTCCCACAATTTCCCACTTTTGTTTTCTAGATATTTTAATAAACTTCTCATTCCTGCTTGCAACAACCACAATATCACCCTCAAACAAATCTTTCTCAGCCACAACCTTTTGTAGATCTTTTCACTAAGGAACTAGGTTCCTCCACAACATCTTTATCAACCTCAACCACTGGAATGTGTTTATCAGCCACAGCTTCCCCCTATTTCATCAACCTCTTCTTCTTTTTTCTTAATATTCTGCTTACTCTTCTGCAAGGCAGACTCAAAAAGCCTCTTTCTTCTACAACCACCTGGTTTGTTTCAGCTAAAAGAGAATCAGGTTCTTCAACAGATTCTTTTATGATGGTGTCATGAACCGGAGACTCAAAAAGCACCAGAGTTCTTTCATCCCCTAAGAATGAGTTTCTTCCTCCTAAGTTTCAGGAACAGAGGAGAAGTAGGGTTTGTAACACATGGAAGTGAGATTGAAGATGAGGTGACTGGAGAAGAGTAGAGGTGACTGGAGATAAGGAGGAAATCAGTATATGTAGAGTAGTATCAGGGATATTGAAGAAGTGGGTTTCTGGTGATGGTGTTAAGGGAGGAGGAGATGTGGGAGTGATGTTGATGGCAAGAGAAAAAGACGATTATTCGTTGGCCATGGTGAGAGAAGTGGTAGAGAGTTCTGAAGGAAAAATTAAAAAGATGCAAAGGGAGACAATGGTTTAGAACTGCTGGTCTGAAAAGTAGGATGATGTGGCAGTTGAATTAATTTTGCTATCCTTTTTTTTGAACAAGCATGCGAAAAATACATTACTACTAACCTGTGGTGTAGGAACCAGGTTCCTGACCTGTTTTTGTAAAAGGGTTTTTGCAGCTCTCCTTCGAAGTTCAACATTGTACCTTTAGCTTCTATGATCATCATGCGTGTTTACCTGCAACGGTATAGATGTGAGTTAGGCCTAGTCAGAAAACACTTTACCCAATTTTACCTTAGTGTGACTATCATAGTCATATCAGCAGAACCAGGTTCTCAATTAGGTTCAAGTAATCCATTGCCATCTTGTTTCTCAAAGTGTTCCCTGCTCAGAGCTTTGATGAAGATATCTGCAATTTGATATTCCGTGCAACAAAATCTTATACAAATAAGACCCTTTTCCACATAGTCCCTGAGAAAATGGTGTCTGACATCAATGTGCTTGATTTTCTTGTGTTGAACCGGTTTCTTATCCATATTGATAGCACTGGTGTTGACACATAGAAGCGGTACACAATCAATGTATACACCAAAATCTTCCAACTGTTGCTTGATCCACAGTGAATGAGCACATCATGAGGCAGCTGCATCATGTTCTTCTTCAGCTGAAGGATAGTACAGAACCAGGTTCTGTGTGCCCTTATAATATCTCAGAATTCTCTTAGCAGCCTTCGGATGAGATTCCTCAGGATTTGATTGGAACCTTGCATGTAATCCCACACTGAATACAATGTCTGGCCTGCTGGCAGTAAGGTAGAGTAGAGATCCAATGAATCCCATGTTGCCACATCAATCCTTTTCAAGAGTTTTTTGATGCATTTCTAACTGATACACGTTCCCTTTATGGACTGCTTCACTTGAAGACCCAGGAAGACATTCAGTTCCCCCATCGTACTCATTTCAAACTCACTTCCCATGAGTTTAGCAAATTCTTCACATAATGAGTTAGTTGTAGCTCCAAATATGATGTCATCCACATAAATCTGATCAATGAGCAGGTTCCTTCCCTCTTTCTTCAAAGACAATGTATTGTCAATCTTTCCTCTTGTGAAGCCATTTTCCAAGAGAAACTTGGATAGTCTCTCGTACCAGGTTTTAGGGGCTTGCTTCAATACGTACGGTGCCTTATCCAATTTGAATACATGTTCAAGATGTACATGACGTTCAAAACCTGGAGGTAGCTTGATATAGACTTCTTCCTTGAGAAAACCATTCAGGAAGGCACTCTTCACATCCATTTGGAATAAGGTGAATTCCATATGTGACGCAAAGGCAATGTGGATCCTACTATCTTCCATGCGAGCTACTGGGCCAAAAGTCTCATCATAATCGATCCCTTCCTCCTAATTGAATCCTTGGACAACAAGCCTTGCTTTGTTCCTTGTAGCATTTCCATGTTCATCCAGCTCATTCCTGAATACCCACCTGGTCCCTTCTGTCTGAGGGTCTAGGTACCATGTGTCATACCTTGTTTCTTTCAAATTGACGCCGTTCCTCTTGCATTTCAGTAATCCAGTCTGCATCCTACAAGGCTTCCTTGATATTTTTGGGTTCTATTTGGGATAGAAATGCTGAGAATGCTAGGGAATTTCTGGTTTTTGATCTTGTCTAACCTCCAAAATCATGGGTGATTATATTATCAAGTGAATGGGAGCTTTTGTGTTTCCAATTTGGGACTGAAATTTGATTGGTAGAGAAACTGGGTAAGTTAAATGGATTTCCCTGCACTCCTTATTCAGTTACTTGGGGAGTGCCTTGCACTGGATCTCCAACTCTTTCTTCTGCTTCAGGGGTAGTAATGGAAGTACCAGGTTCCTCTTGAGAAGTAGAAGAGGATGTTGCATTGTCTCTCACCTGTCTCCTTCATCTTACTCATCAAATCAGCCTTCCCATTTGAAACTCCAGATATTTCCCAGGGACCAAAAGTGGTTCATTATCTTAATCATCACTGTTTCTTCCCTTTTTAGAGGAGGATGTCTCGTTGCATAGCACATGAATACTTCCTTCCACACAGTGTGCCATTTTGTTGTAGACTTTGTGGGCTTTGCTTTGAGGGGAGTATCCCAGAAGGATTCCTTCATCGCTTTTTGCATCAAACTTCCCAAGCTGGTCCTTCCCGTTGTTGAGAACATAGCATTTTCATCCAAAGGTTCTCAGATGAGCCAGCTTAGGTTTCCTTCCAGTCAGCAACTCATAGGGGGGTTTTGTTCAAGAGAGGTCTGATCATGCGCCTCTTTTCACTCCTGCTCAGTATTCCCATAGGAATTGCATGCTCCGTGTTCTTTGAACTTTGAATTTGACAGACCATGGACCAGGTCCTTCTTCATCAATATATCCAGAAGTGAAAAACTTGTATCCTCCTAATCCTTTATGCCAAGTCTTCGAATCATTATCAACTGCATTCAAGCAGCTCATATCACCAGCTTAGACACAAACTTCTACCTTGTTTTCTTCCCCATACCTAGAATGTACCCCTTCTTTCTATTTTCCAAAGGGTACATCCCTTCCTTGCAGGGCTTTCAGTGAGAGAAAATCCATGGTATTTCTAGTCATGTGCTTTGAGCATCTACTATCCATGATCCATTGCAGTCCGCTTCCTCCCACTATTCCCTGCACATCTAAATTATGGGTTAGATTTAGGAACCCAAACTAGTTTGGGTCCCCTGTTAGTAGTCACTTTGTTAGCAAACACTTTATTTTTCCGAACAGATTAAGCCCTGGCCTGGAAATTTTCTTTGAAGTGCCCATTGTCCCCACAGTGGGTACACAGCCAGTTATCAAGAACTGTGACGTACTTGCTGTGAGGGTTGTAAGGAGTTTTCTCCTTTTGGAACCCGATTCCATGCCTGTTTCCACTATTGTTGAAGTACAAGGCAGTGACAACATCTGAGGACCAGGTCCACTTAAGAGATTTCTCAAGATCCCTTTTTACTCTCTTCAATTCAGCTTGAAGCTGCCTATTTTTCTCGAGTTCACCACATATCCTAGTTCTAGCAGCTTTCAACTCATTTTCAAGCCTAATGTATTCCTCACTGGCTATCTCCTTTCCTTTTCCAGATTTTTCAGGTTTTAACTTAGTCCAAGGTTTCACTATTGTTTCCCTTAGGTCTGTAATTTCTGCCAAATAATCATTCTTTTCTTTTTTGAAAATTTCAATGGTTTTCTTATGGTCAGTAACTACAACTACTAAGGCGTCTCTAGTTTGTTCAGATTTTGCTAACTCTAAGGTCAAAGAATCCCTATCCTCCACAAAACTATGAAAGGCATTGATTAATACATTAGCTAAAGACATGAGTTTTCTTGGAGAATAGGATTTTAGATTTCTCTGAACATCCCTGAAATTTACCTCTTTGTTGTCATCGTCTTCATCATCATCTGGTTGTGCCATCAACGCAAAGGTTGAGTCATATTCATTTTCCTCGCCTTCACTTGCCATCATGGAGCTATCATCCACATCAGTTTCATCTTCAGACTCACCAAATACAAGAACCTATTTCACCATGTTGCAAGCATGTCTTTTTTTCTTGAAGTCCTTGAAGGGCATCAGGTTCCTCTTAGCTGTTTTTTCAGACTTATTCTTAGAGAACTCTTGCTTCAAGAGAGGACAGTCTTTGATGAAGTGTCCAGGCTTTCCACACTTAGGACAGAGATCATAGTTTTTTTGGTTTGCTGGAGCTGCCCCTTTTTAGCATTTCTTCATTTCTTCTGACCATCTTCTGAAATCTTTTGGTTAGGTAAGCCATGTCACTGTCTTCCTCACTTGACTCATTGTTATCAGCTTTAAGTACCAGGTAATTTTCCTTCTTTGGTTCTCTCCTTTCAAAAGTTGGTGGAGCATCCATGAGGATCCTTCCTAAGTGTTTGCCTGATAGGAAGAACCTGCTCTGATACCACTTGTTAGAGACTGTGTGTCCACCAGACTGTATAGAGAACCGGGTTCTCTATCTGTTTCCTCTGAAAATACTGATGAACCAAACTGTATAGCGATCTGGTCCTATATCAGTTTGGTACAGTGCTAAGTTTGTGTGAATCCACCAAATAGTAGAGTACCTGGTCCTTTATCGGGTTCTGCTGTGAATGCTAGTAAAGCTGAAGGTAAATAAGGCAGAGGATTTTTACGTGGAAAAATCCCACACAAGGGGATCAAAACCACGACCTACACCTGTAGGCTTTTAACTTCACTAACTTGCAATCTCCCTATTACAAGCCACTTTACAATAACCCTATTGCAAAGACTTCAACTAACTTGTGATGCTCTCATCACAAGCCACTCTATAACTATCCTAGTTACAAAGAATTTGACTAACTTGTGGTATTTCCACCACAAGCCACTTTGTCACACTACGGTTACAAAGGCTTTGACTAACTTGTGATGTTTTCACCACAAGCCACTTTGTCACACTACGATTACAAAGGCTTTGACTAACTTGTGATGTTTCCACCACAAGCCACTTTGTCACACTACGATTACAAAGGCTTTTGCTTATGACTCAACCTAATCAATGCTTCTAAGAAAGCCGGATAGGAGTTACAATGAAGAACACATAACAAAGACTCAACAACCGTAAGGACTTAAGATATCATCAATCTCGGATCAGGTCCTTGAGGTTGCAGCAACTTTGTTCTTGAGAGAGGTTCTTGAACACTTGAGAGAATTTTCGTTTTCTGTATTTGCAAGTGTTGAACCTGAATCTTATGCCTTGCATAAGGTTTATACTACACAAGACATCCTTAGTGATGTCCAATCTCAATGGGAAGTGACTGCTGCACTATCTGCTGCACTGTTGTAGGCAATCACTTTCTGCAATTGCTTTCCAGCTGTAGTTGACTTGTACTTCTGTCAGAGAACCCTAAGGGACCAGGTCCCTGTTGTGTTCCTCTTTGTACAGTTGCGGACAGTCACCCAGTTGCGTTCCAGCTATATAGTTGACTTGTACTTCTGTCAGAGAACCCTAAGGGACCAGGTCCCTGTTGTGTTCCTCTTTGTACAGTTGCGGACAGTCACTCTCTTCAGTTGTGTTCCAGCTGTATAGTTGACTTGTACTTTTGTCAGGGGAGCACCAAGGGATCAGGTTCTTGGTCTGGTACTTGTGCACACTGCCCAGATTGTCTTGAGTTGAGTAACTTGAATCATTGTACTTTAGTTGATCAGAGAATGAGTGGGCGCTGGAAACAGTGCAGTGCAGCAGAATCTTCGTTTCCAGCTGTGTCCAATTGACTTTGTACTGCCGTGAGGAACCCACAAAAGTATCAGGTCCTTGTCTGGGTTCCTACCTCCTGAAGCTGTAGCAAGTTCACATTTGGCTGGAATCCGTTAGATGCAGTGTAATCCAAGTGAGTCAGGTTCCCTATCTGGCTCTTGACGTTAAGTTTGTTAGATCATCAAAACACAAGGCAAAGATATTGAAAACCAATCAGGGTACAATGTTAGGCGCCATCACGGTCCCGACGGTGGGAAATTCGGGTCGTGACAAGTTGGTATCATAGCTCTAGGTTGCTTAGGTCTCACAATTCATGGACGAACTTGGTAGAGTCTGAAGGATCGGTACGGAGACGTCTGTGCTTATTCCCCAAAGGCTACAGAGTTAGGAATAGTTTCGCTTCTATTCATCTCTGTCGTGCGGTTTGATCTCTCAATGCTAATTGAACTCTCTATTCTGTCCTTTCGCAGATGGCGAGAACGCATACCGCTTCATCAGTTGATCAGCAGCCTGAGCCCCCGATGGCAGCTCCTACGAGGGGCAGAGGACGAGGCTGAGGCCGTGCTAGAGGCCGAGGCAGGGGCGGGGCACAGCCCAGAGCAGCATCACCAGCGGCGGAGCCTCAGGTTGAGTTTGATGATGAGGTTCCGGCCCAGACCGTTCTAGCGGGACAAGCTCAGGTCCCAGAGGGGTTCATAGCTACCCCGGTACTCCAGGATGCTCTGTTCCGTCTAGTGGGCCTTATGGAGAGTGTCACTCAGGCAGGCATGCTTCCAGTAGCACCAGCCGTCTTTCGTGCTGGGGGAGGAGCACAAACTCCCGCTACTCACACACCGGAGTAGATGGCTCCCCAATTTCAGACTCCAGTAGCTCAGCCAGTTGGAGTAGTCCCGTTGGGTGTAGTGGCTCAGACCGGCTATGGAGCAGCTATGTCTATTGATGCTTTATGGAGGTTGGACAGGTTCACCAAGCTTTTCACTACTACCTATGGCGATACATCTTCAGAGGATCCCAGGATTATTTGGACAGTTGCCATGAGGTTCTACGGAACATGGGGATAGTGGAGACCAATGGGGTCGACTTTGCTGCTTTTCGCTTATCAGGTTCCGCCAAGAAATGGTGGAGGGATTTATGTTTGGCTAGACCAGCTGGGTCGCCTGCTTTGACTTGGGATAAGTTATCTCAGCTATTTCTGGAGAATTTTCTCCCTATCACTCAGAGAGAGGGCTATCGGAGGCAGTTTGAGCGCCTTCAGTAGGGTTCTATGACCGTAACTTAGTACGAGACCAGATTTATTGACTTGGCACGTCATGCTCTTCTTATACTCCCCACCGAGAGAGAGAGGGTGAGGAGATTTATTGAGGGACTCGCTCAGCCTATCAGATTGCAGATGGCTAAGGAGACAGGGAGCGAGATTTCTTTCTAGGATGCAGCCAATGTGGCCAGACGAGTCGAGGTGGTTTTAGCTCAGGTTAGTGGTCAGGGGTCTGACAAGAGGCCACGCCATTCTGGCAGGTTCAGTGGTGCCTCGTCTGGAGGCAGGGATTCTTTTTGTAGAGGCCACCATCCCAGGCCGTTTCATTCAGCGCTTCAGGCATCCCATGGAGCTTCAGGGAATCGTGGTCCTTATGTACCTCCTTCAGGGTAGCCAGCTTATAGTGCAACGCCAGCTCCCATCAGAGCACCTCCTCTGCAGACTTATTATCGCGGTCAGCCGGCCCGTCAGGGTCAGTCTCAGTTTCCTCAGCCGCGGCATTCAGATGGATGTTTTGAGTGTGGTGAGTATGGTCATATCCGGAGGGCTTGTCCGAGATTAGTGTGTGCTCAGTCGCAGCAGCAGAGTTCTCGTGCCATGATTCAGGCACCGCCTGCCCAGCCAGCTAGAGGTAGGGGTTAGGGAGCCAGAGGTAGGGGTCAGCCCGCTAGAGGTGGAGGTCAGGCCATCAGAGGTGGAGGCCAGCCAGCAGGAGGTCGTCCCAGGTATGTGGTTCAGGGTGGTGGGGCCCAGCCCCGATGTTATGCTATTCCAGCTAGGCCTGAGGCTGAGTCCTCCGATGCAGTTATCACAGGTACGGTTTCAGTTTGCAGTAGAGATGCTTCAGTTCTATTTGATCCAGGGTCTACGTACTCCTATGTGTCATCTTATTTTGCTCCATATTTGGTTGTGCCTCGTGATGCCTTGAGTGTCCCCGTGTATGTGTCCACGTCGGTGGGTGATTCTATTATAATAGATCGTGTCTATCGCTCGAGTGTGGTTGTTATTGGGGGTCTTGAGACTAGTGTAGATCTCCTACTTCTCGATATGGTTGATTTCGATGTCATTTTGGGGATGGATTGGTTGTCACCTTACCATGCTATATTGCATTGTCACGCAAAGACCGTGACCTTAGCCTTGCCGGGGTTCCCTCGATCGGAGTGGAGAGGGACTCCTGGTCATTCTATCCTCGTCGAGCCTTTCGATGTCGTCGGAGGGGCGAGCCGTGCTGAGTTGGCGCAAAGAAAACGGAACTGGCTCCCGTTAATAAAGGCGCGTTCTAGATGATTCTGTCAACTTATCTGTGCGACCAAGTGGTCACGGATTCTTCTGCGGATTCAGCTTCAAGTGCGTAACCTTCACAATTTGATAGAGGGGTATCAAAAGGTCGATGCC
>NC_031991.1:65501754-65528369 GCF_001879085.1 Nicotiana attenuata
GCGCCAGTGTTGTTTGTTAAGAAAGAAGGATGGATCGATGAGGATGTGTATAGATTATTGGCAGTTGAACAAAGTCACCATCAAGAACAAGTATCCATTGCCGAGGATTGATGATTTGTTTGATCAGCTTCAGGGTGCCAAGGTATTTTCGAAGATTAATTTGAGATCTGGCTACCATCAGTTGAGGATTAAGGCATTCGATGTCCCTAAGACAGCTTTTCGCACTCGATACGGGCACTATGAGTTTTTAGTGATGTCGTTTGGGTTGACAAATGCCCCTTCAGTATTCATGGATTTGATGAACCGGGTGTCCAGGCCTTATTGGGATTCCTTCTTGATTGTCTTCATTGATGATATTTTGATCTACTCCCGCAGCCGAGAGGAGAACGAGCAGCATCTTCGAGTCGTTCTTCAGACCCTAAGAGACAGTCAGTTGTATGCTAAGTTTTTGAAATGTGAGTTCCGGTTGAGTTCAGTTGCTTTCTTGGGTCATGTCGTGTCAGCAGAGGGTATTCAGGCGGATCCTAAGAAGATTGAGGCAGTTAGGGACTAGCCTAGACCCACATCATCTATAGAGATCCGGAGTTTCTTGGGTTTGGCGGGTTATTACCATCGGTTTGTGGAGGGGTTTTCATCTATTGCAGCCCCGATGACCAGGTTGACCCAGAAGGGTGCCCAGTTCAGGTGGTCGGACGAGTGTGAGGCGAGCTTTCAGAAGCTCAAGACAGCTTTGACTACGGCACCGGTGTTGGTTTTTCCCACAGGTTCAAGGCCATTTACAGTATATTGTGACGCATGTCGTATTGGACTTGGTGCGGTGTTGATGCAGAATGGCAAGGTTATTGCATATGCTTCGCGACAGTTGAAGATTCAAGAGAAGAATTATCCAGTTCATGATTTGGAGCTAGCAGCCATTGTTCACGCGCTGAAGATCTGGAGGCATTATTTATATGGCGTGTCATGTGAGGTGTTCACGGATCATAAGAGTTTACAGTATTTGTTCAAGCAGAAGGAGCTCAATTTGAGGCAGAGAAGGTGGTTGGAGCTACTAAAAGACTATGATATCACCATCTTGTATCATCCCGGGAAGGCCAATGTTGTGGCTGATGCTTTGAGTAGGAAGTCAGCCAGTATGGGCAGCCTTGCGTATATTCCAGTCGGTGAGAGACCGTTTGCTTTGGATGTTTAGGCTTTGGCCAATCAGTTCGTGAGGTTGGATGTTTTTGAGCCCAGCCGTGTTTTAGCTTGCACAGTCGCTCGATCTTCGTTATTTGAGCACATCAGAGATCGGCAGTATGATGATCCTCATTTCTTAGTCCTTAGGGACACAGTGCGGCACGGTGGTGCCAAGCAGGTCACAGTTGGAGATGATGGAGTTTTGAGGATGCAGGGTCGTGTTTGTGTGCCTAATGTAGATGGACTTCGTGAGTTGATTCTAGAGGAGGCTCATAGTTCCCAGTATTCTATTCATCCGGGCGCTGCTAAGATGTATCAGGATTTGTGGCAGCATTATTGGTGGAGGAGCATGAAGAAGGATATTGTTGCATATGTAGCTTGGTGTCTTGAATTGTCAGCAGGTAAAGTACGAGCATCAGAGACCTGGTGGTTTGCTTCAGCAAATTGAGATTCCTGAGTGGAAGTGGGAGCGTATCACTATGGATTTCGTTGTTGGACTCCCACGCCCAGAGGAAGTTCAATGCAATATGGGTTATTGTTGATAGGCTGACCAAGTCAGCGCATTTCATTCCTATGGCAGTTTCCTATTCTTCAGAAAGGTTAGCTGAGATCTATATCCGAGAGATTGTTCGTCTTCATGGTGTGCCCGTGTCTATCATTTTCGATTGGGTTATGCAGTTTACCTCGCATTTCTGGAGGGTAGTTCAGCCTGAGTTGGGTACACGGGTCGAGTTGAGCACAGCATTTCATCCTCAGACGGACGGTCAGTCGGAGCGTACTATTCAGATTTTAGAGGATATGCTCCGAGCATGTGTTATTGACTTTGGAGGTTCGTGGGATCAGTTCTTGCCATTAGCGGAGTTTGCCTACAACTACAGCTATCATTCGAGCATCCAGATGGCTCCCTATGAGGCATTATATAGTAGACGGTGTCGATCGCCAGTTGGGTGGTTTAAGCCGGGGGAGGCTCGGTTGTTGGGTACGGATTTGGTACAGGATGCCTTGGACAAAGTTAAGATCATTCAGGGTAGGCTTCGTACAACTCAGTCCAGGCAAAAGAGTTACGCCGACTTTAAGGTTCGAGATGTGGCATTCATGGTCGAAGAGCGAGTGTTGCTTCGGGTGTCTCCCATTAAGGGCGTGATGAGATTTGGGAAGAAGGGAAAGCTAAGCCCTAGGTTCATCGGTCCTTTCGAGATTCTTGATCGAGTGGGAGAGGTGGCTTACAAACTTGCGTCGCCGCCGAGTTTATCAGCGGTGCATCCAGTGTTTCATGTGTCCATGCTTCGGAAGTATCACGGAGATCCATCCCACGTGTTAGACTTCAGCACTGTCCAGTTGGACAAGGACTTGACTTATGAGGAGGAGCTGGTAGCTATTCTAGACCGGCAGGTTCGACAGTTGAGATCGAAGAGTTATCCATCGGTTCGTGTTCACTAGAGAGGTCAGCCTGTTGAGGCAGCTACCTGGGAGTCCAAGTCCGATATGCGGAGCCGATATACCTACCTTTTTACCGACTCAAGTACTTTTCTATGTCCGTTCGAGGACGAACGGTTGTTTTAGAGGTGGAAAATGTGATGACCCAAAATGTCATCTTTTGTTTTAGAGTCCATTTCCGTGTTCTGAGGCCTTGAAAACCTCCTTGTATCTCTCCTCGATTTGCGTGCGTAGTTCGGGCGCGATACCGGAAAGCTTCTGTGTGAAGATTTTTAAGAAATAACGATTTTGGCTTAAAAATATGATTTTAGTTGACTTCAGTCAATATTTTGGGTAAACGGACCCGGACACATGTTTCGACGGTCCCGGAGGGTACGTAGTAAAATATGGGATCTGGACGTATGACCGGAATTGAATTTTGAGGTCCCTAGCCCGAGGAAAGAATTTTTAAAGAAAATTGTTTGCTGGAAAATTTAAGGACTTTTGGAAATGAAATGGCGTGTGATCTTGATGGTATCGGGCCCGTATTTTGGTTTTGGAGTCCGGTACAGGTTTAAAATAATAATTAAGTCGAATCTGTGAAATTTGGTAAGAATCGGAGTTGATTTGGTATAACTTAGACCCATAGTTGAGAAAATGGAAATTTCAATGTTCTTAAGAATTTCATGAATTTTGGTGCTAAATTCGTAGTTGTTGATGTTATTTTGATGATTTGATCGCACGAGCATGTCCGTATGATGTTTTTAGACTTACGTGCATGTTTGGTTTAGAGCCCCGAGGGCTCGGGTGAGTTTTGGATAGGCCACAGAGTGATTAGAACTTAGGAAAACTCAACTGATGCATCAACTGTTTTGCACAGGCCTCTGATCTCGCAATTGCGAGATCAGGCTTCGCAATTTCGAAGTGAGCAGGCCTGGGAAATGCGACAATAATGTCGCAAATGCGAACCAGGCCTGGGCAGGCCATCCTCGCAAATGCGACGTTTTGGCCGGAATTGCGAAGGCCCCTTATGTCGCAAATGCGACATTTTCATCGCAAATGCGAAGGCAGCAGTAATTCCAAGGGTTCGCAATTGCGAACCCCTGATCCCAACTGCGATAACTGCGGCCTGTTAAGTGAGATTTCAGACGGGATTTCAACTTCATTCTTCAAAATTTCGAACCCTAAGCATCCCTAGGCGATTTTCCAAAGACTCAAACTTCTCCAAATCATAAGTAAGTGATTTCTAACTCATCTTCTTCAATCTAATTCATCTTTTTACATGATATCACTTCAAAATCTAGGGTTTTTCATGGGAAATTGGGTGTTCTTGGGTAGAAATTAGGATTTTCAAATTTTAGGGATTTGGACCTCAAATTGAGGTCGGATTTCAAAACCAATTGCATATTTGAGTTCGTGGGTGAATGGGTAATCGGGTTTTGGTTCGAACTTTTGACCAAGCGGGCCCGGGGTCGATTTTTGACTTTTTAGGGAAAACATTGGGAAATTTATATTCATGCATTAGAATTGGTTTATTTAGCATTTATTGATGTTATTAAATTAGTTATGGCTAGATACGAGTGAATTGGTAGTGGAATCGAGAGGTAAAGCGGTGGTTGAGTGTTGAATTACCCGTTGGCTTGAGGTAAGTGTTTGGTCTAACCTTGACTTGAGGGACTAGGGATCCCCATCTTGTTTGCTATGTGAAATATCATGTGTGTGACGTATAGGTGTGATGACGAGTACCTATGCGTCACCAAATTACTTGTTTAGCCCATTTCCTTTCCCCGTTCCCCTATATCTTACTTTCCTGCCTTAATTGCTACTTGCTCATAAATGTTTCCATGTCTAATTGCTTCATGTTAACTGTTGTTCTCTTTATTGAATTATTTAAATGTTACATGTTAACTGTTGATGTTTTCCGTTGGAGTATTATTGGTTTTGTAGCTTTATTTTGTTACCTTGTTGGCTTATATTGATTCATTGGTGCCTTATGGTGCACCTTGGTTGGTCTCGCTGAATAGTTTTCATTGGTGAAGTTTCATAAATCGTTGTGATATTCCATTGTGTGGATTGAGGTATAAGTAATGTGGGGGATTTGAGTTAGCTTGTGAAACTCTTGTCTTTAGTCTTTTGTGTTTGGTGTTGATATATATATTGGGATCGGGTTGCACGCCGTAACAGGAGGAATAAAGGTGAATTATGATTGTCTGGTGGGATCGGGTTGCACGCCGCAACAAGGAGTAATAAGGGTGGACAGGTGGGATCGGATTGCGCGCCGCAACAGGAGGATTAAGTGTGAAATGTGCTGAGGAGTAATAAGGGTGGACAGGTGGGATCGGGTTGCACGCCGCAACAAGGAGGAATAAGAGTGAATATTGATACTGTTGTTGTTTATATGATTGGATCGGGATGCTCGCCGCATCAGTTGTTGTTTTAAGTATTCATTTCTGCTGAAATTCATTACTGTGGTATCGAAACACCCTTAAGGATTGGTTATAGCCGATTACTAGTAGAACATCTGGGTTCCGAGTTTATTTAATGCCAGTTATTGCCTTATTACATTCGGTATTTCCTTTCTGTTTAGTATAAATTGTTGCAGGTTATATATAAATATTGTTATGCCCCGCCGTAGCCTCATCACTACTTCATCGAGGTTAGGCTCGGCACTTACCAGTACATGGGGTCGGTTGTACTGATACTACACTTTGTACTTTTTGTGCAGATCCCAGTGCTGGACCATACGGACCGTAGTTCGAGGTTGCTGCCTTCAATCCAGTGGAGACCCGAGGTAGTCCTACAGGCGTCCGCAGGCCTTGGCGTCCCCTTCTATCCTGTTTCCTTCTGTTTTATCTATTTCCGAGACAGATGTGTATTTCTTTGTTCAGACTATTATTTGTAGTATTCGTAGATGGTACGTGAGATTGTGACACCAGTTCTGGGTGGAGTTTTATTTCGGATTCGTATTTGTATTAAGATAATCTGTTAAATTCTGTTCTTCCGCATTTTATTTTCCGCTGATATTCTTATATTAACTGGTAAATTGCTAAAAGATAAAGAAAAAAAAAAGGTGAAATAATCAGTAATGTTGGCTTGCCTAGAGGGTACAATGTTAGGTGCCATCACGGTCCCGACGGTGGGAAATTCGGGTCGTGACAATACTTAACCGCTTGATGGCAAAAAAGAGTTTATTCTCATTTATAAAATTAACATTCTTAGTTAATACATTATAAGAAATAAATTTTAATTTTCAATCACATGTTTGTGTAACATTTCAAAGGTTTATACTATGCATTCATCTAACAGGCTCAAGTCTATTTGTATAATACTCTACATGCTATTTTATGTTCAGGATAAGATTCTTACATAACTTATTTGATAAGAAGATTGTTAAATAACCATAATTCCTTCTATGTCAAATTCTGCAAGTTACTTAGTATTACCAGGACTTGTTTATGTCTAAAGTATTGATTCCATTTGACAGGTCATAGATCTCAACATACAGTTGAAATATTTCAAAAATGTGGTAGAAATATTGAAGAAGAAGGTGGGAGCAACGGAATCCAAACAGATCCTCTCCAATGCTGTATATATTTTTAGCGCTGGTGGTAATGATTACTTGGCTCCTTTCTCAACAAATTCGACTATTCCATATCCTGAAAAAGAATATCTACAAATGATTATGGGCAATTTGACATCTGTTTTGAAGATAATGAATTCAACCTAAATTTTTCGTCTTTCTTTGGAGTTAGATTTACATTTTTATCTATTTGAGACTTGGAAGTATTTGCTTAGTGATGAGTGCTTTCATTTTGTTGTCCATTTTAGAAAAGTGTATATGATACAAATGACTTTGACCAAAGCAAATCAAAATTTGTAATTATTTGGGATGAAATCAGATATTGTTACTTTCTTTTTGTGTGAAATAATGACAAATTAAAACTTCTGTGTGTAAATTCTTTTGTTTGTCAAATTTGAGTTTTTTTTTCATGTCCTAGGTTGAGTATTGGCTAGAGAGTAGCTAGACTACTTCTTTAACTTTCTTAAATTAATGCAACAGGGAATTTACAGGGAAGGAGGGAGAAAATTTGCCATGCTTAATATGGTTCCCATAGGTTCTCTTCCTAATATTAGGGCTCTTAATGCTCGAAGAGGAGTTAAGAATGGCGATTTCATAGAGGAGGTCACAAACTTGGTGAAAATGCATAATTCAGCTCTCCCAGAAATTCTCAAGCAACTTGAGAAACAATTGCCTGGATTTAAGTATACATTATTCAACTTGTTCAAAGTATTTACCGAAAGCATTGATAATCCAACAAAATATGGTATGTTTATCTCATCGAACTCAAAATCCGTCTCTTTATGTTCGTTTCTGTTTTCAGTGTTTATTTTGTGTTAACACAGCTAATATGGCAATAAGTACTATAGGTTTTTCTTTATCTGTCTTTTCCATCCCATGTCTGCACAGTGCCAGAAATTTTATTGCCCTGCTCATAGAATAGAACGTGGGTCCTAAATCTTAATCGGTTAAATCACATGTTGAGGCAATGCTCAATGTAAAGGAAATACAAAGTATAATGTTTAATTATCATCTAAGGAATGTTTCCTTAGTTTACTTACAATTTTGCTTTTGTTTAGGTTTTAAGACATCAAAGACCGCTTGTTGTGGGACTGGTGCATTTCGAGGGATTTATAGTTGTGGAGGTAAGAGGCAGGTAAAAAAGTACGAGCTGTGTAAAAACATGAAAGATTACTTGTTTTTCGACTCGTTTCATCCCACTGAGCTGGCCTACCAACAGTACGCCGAATTACTGTGGAATGGAACTGTAGATGTCGTTTCACCTTACAATCTAAAATCCTTTTTTGAACTTTCAACATAACCTGATGGTGGCATTGATGGGATTGTTTCGTTATATTTAAAGATAGAAGCAAAAAGAATGTCTAAAAGAGCTAGATCTCTACTTTGTTCTTCCATTCCTTTTCTGTTCAATTTACAAAGAGTCAATCGTTAGATTTGAGAGATGACTTCATATCTCAGTCTTCATGATTGAACAACGCTGAGAAATTAGTTGGAATCCTGCAATGTACATTTAATTGTATATGCCATTGGATAAGGATTTGTAAAAGAATGTCCTTCTTATCAGGGAAGTGACTAGAGTTAATAAAACTTCCCCTTTTTGTCTCTGTCTCTTACATTGTTCTTCTTCGGTCGCATTTGTTTCTATGTACTCTGGCATTGCTCCATCATTGGACCTTGAAAAGATGAATGTGCCTAGATATGGCAAGCATAATTAGTATTTTTGTATCAGGCATCATCTGATATCCTCTGCTAAAATCGAAGTTCCAAAAAGAGTTGAAGAAAAGAACATGAACAATAACAAGCCTTTCCTGCCTTCCTTTACATTTAAAGAAAACAAAAAGCATGTTTGGTGATTGTTTGATTTTTTTAAACTTGAGACTATGTTTCGCAAATGCAGCTTCAGAGTGATTCCATTGGCGCTTGAATTAATATCTGCTTGTCTCTGGAAACAACCCTTTTAAACCGGAAATGAGCATAGCATGAGATCTTTATGTCTTGTTTCTCCTTTTTTTTTTTTTGCAACCCGGTGTCCGGTACCCATATTAAGGGCCCCACTAATCCAGATTCATACCTCGTAAGGCCCATTAAAAGGGAAGCTCTCCCTACCGGATGTCTAATTTTGCAGAACTCTTTGTCAGTGGTTTAGATGTTAGAAAGAATGCTCTTCTTGTAAAATATGAATGGGAAAGCCTTCTCATTGTTCTGAAGTACTGCCCCGTCGAGTTGTTTCACTTGAAAAAATCAGACACAAGCTTCCAAGATATTCAATAGGAAAAATGATGTTCCAGAGAACAGACTGCTGTTATGAGGTGATTTGTGAATTGACTAATTACTAGAACTTGGCTTTAGCATACCACTGTAAAGCATCAGCCAAGTACTAAGTCCAGAACATTTCTATTCCCATGGTGGATATACAGTGAGCGGTGGTCTGTGCAGCGATCTACTAAAGGTATGCTCATAAACACATTATCTATTTTCTTAGGATTGGTCTAAGTATAGCTGTATGGTGCCAAGAATTCCGGCATTTAGGTAATAACGAGAATATGGCATTGACCTTTATCAAGGCCTGCTGCCGGGATCCTTTTGTTGGTTTTTTAAAAGATGGGGCAGCAAAAATATTAAAAGTAAAGATTGAAAATGTCTCTCAATATAATTTTATTAAGCATAACAAGGCTTTAAATAGCCAGTTAAGAACATAATCTGCAGAAAAATCTGCATAACAAAAATTCAAAAAAACTAAAATATCTCAACAAACCTAAAAAATCTAACTGAAATTTGAATTCAAAAAAGTAGATCTATTCTAAAACTAAGTAACTTATTATGCTAAAAAAGTTACTGCAGTAACTCAAAGCAACAAAATTTCAACACCTTTGAAGCTTCAGTAAACCTCCTTGATGAAGTTTCAGTGGATAATTTCGTTTCCTAAAGCCGAAGTGGAAATGCTTGCACCAGTTAGACCAGACAGTTTCAGAGAGTTTCTGAAAACAGGTCCTAGGATGCACTTGACGGACAAATGCTTGGGATAAACAACTCTTCAAGAATTATGTCATTCACCTATTACGAGTTTCCACCAGTCATAGATACTTGAGGTATCTCCCTCCCATCTATGCAGGGGCTTACATGCAAGGTTTTCCGATCATACATTGTGTTTTCTTAGTCTGACTTATGACATAGTCAGCTGTTCTCATTCTCCTCTTAGAATTGCCTTAATGATTACAAAGTTTCTCCAACCATATATCATGAGGGTGCGCTTCATAACAACATGGATGCTCAACAAGTTGACACACCAACAGCAACGGTAGCTACTTCGGCAAGCACGTAAGAGAAAGGCTTAAGGGTTGTAATGGTAGAAGCAAAAGAAAACACTAAGATAAAGCTGCTGCAGGAGAAAAAGAGGCAAGCTGGTTAGAGAGCGGCTGCAGGCCGTTTGGTGAGGGGGCAGAGCAGTGATTGATTCACTGAGAGAAGCAGGTATATGATACGAGTGCTTCTTTGGCGACTGTAAAGTCATCCGATGAATTGCAGAGTTAATAGATCCAGACACGGTTGTTGCTCCACGGCTGTATAGATTCGACCAGCTCCACGTCTGTATAGCATCTAAGGAATAAGAGGGATATATGTGGCATAAACACTCTCTTGGTTGGTGGCCATGTGCCTGCCTTTCAATCAAGCACAGTTGAGGAAGTCTTCACGAAACTCTGTTAGCGTATGGGTAGCAAGAGGCCACTTAGCTTCGATACCAAATGGTTTTTTTAATATACAAGAAACTTTTCTTTTGTTCCGTGGACAACAAAATATCATTTTCTTCGCAAGGGGTTTATCTGTTATATTGACCTTGCAGTTAACCTGACATGCATTTCCAATGTCATGTTTGACTCAACTGTGGTAAGAGATGTTTCTATTGAAAGGGAAGTCACGGGTTCAAGCCGCAAAAATAACTTTGGATAGAAAATATAAGGTAAGGCAGCGTACATTAGACCATCTTTCCCCGGCCCCGTGCATAGGGGAGCTTAGTAGGGGTGTGCATCGATTTATCGATTCGATTTTGACCCTTATCGATTATCGATTTGTACATATGCTTATCGTTATCGTTTCAATAAGGTTTCGATTTTTTCGATTTATCGATTTTTGGGGCTTATCGATTCGGTTATCGATTACACCAATAAGAAAATTTGCGGGATTCCACGGAAAGTATATCGCTATAAACACGCCTAACTAATATGGACCAAAAGAAGCTAAAATAAGACGAACACCGTTTATAACATAAATGTTGTGTCAACAAGCACATGCAACGAAACTAAAGTAAGGGATCAAATGTATGCCACCAACACTCCAACGGTATAAAAAAAAAAATACATCATTACGGCTAATTCTATTTTCCATTATTTTGAACTTCATTCCCTTGAGTTTTAAATATGATAATTCCTTAAATGTGGTAGATGAAATAATAGGGTTAGGGACTTAGGGTAAAGGAAAGGGTATTATAGAATAAGGGTAAAAAAAAAAATTAAAAAAAAATAAATTAGTATTTCTTATCGGTTTATCGATAAACCGATAAACCGAAGAGGACAAAATCGAAATCGAAATCAATAACTCGATAAGGAAAATTTCGAAATCGAAATCGAAATCGATAAATCGACAAACCGATAACAAATAATCGATTCGATTTATCGATAAACCGATTCGAATGCACACCCCTAGAGCTTAGTACATTGAGTTGCCTTTTTTTTAAGAGATGTTTTTATTCTAATGAAGCAATATCGTACTGAAATTTAAGTTGGATTTTGCCATTAGTGCATTTTCCTATCATAAGTAGCTTCAAAGTTGGGGAATTATACCAAACACCGAAGATATTCCATGTTATGACAAGTTGTAAGAATATCTCAAAAAAAAAAAAATCCAAAACTGCTAGTGTTTCAAGCGCTGAGTTATTTTAAGATAAGAGTTTTCTGAAATTACAATTACACAACATAAAATAACATGTGCTTATCACCACTTAGTTTTTGTAATTCTCGAACAATTATCTATCTAACGAACTTATAATCAAAGTCTCTCACCATATCGAACACGTATATATACAACAATAGTAACACAAACACCTCAGCCTTCTACCATACAAGGTGCTTTGACAAGAATATCACTACACTACAGCACAGAGAAGACCTTTGTGCACCCTTAACTTCTCCATGCTAAAGTTACCCTACACAAGTACAATACATCTTAGAGAGAACTTGACTTATTGTATATATAAGATCTTGAAAAATACAAGTATGCAGTGAATGCGATAGAACTAAGTACAGCAAGAACCCAATAGAAGTAATCCAGATGTGCCCGATTCAAGTTGTCCGAAAACCAACTGATCTGACCATCTTTACCAGTGATGTTCTCAATAACAGAGATGAGAAAACTGCTTAAGAAGCTCCCTATGCCAAAAATGCTGAGGTAGAGAGAAAGACCTATACTTTTCAACTCGACTGGCACCTGATCGTAGAAGAACTCCTGCAGACCAACCATGGTAAATACATCGGAAATACCAAATAGTAGGTACTGAGGTATTAACCAGCAAATGCTCATGGGAATTGTTGCCTTTGGCATGTCAACCAGCCCGTATTCTATAGCAGTCTGGAGACGTTTCTTCTCCACTATAGCTGCAACCACCATGGAAAGTATAGACAAGAAAATCCCAGTTCCAATTCTTTGGAGCACTGTGATGCCTGACGGTTTCCTAGTTATCACTCTTGCAACGGGAACCAAAATACGGTCATATATAGGAATAAAAACGACAACAGAGAGGCTGATGAAAGATTGTAATGAGGCAGCTGGTACTTCAAAATTTGAACCAAGAGATCCGTCCAAAGTTGCACCTTGTTTGGTGAATAAAGTGGATGACTGTGAAAACACAATAGCATATACCAAACACGTTATCCATATTGGAATCAACCTAAGAATAGCCTTAGCCTCTTCAACCTCGCTGATACTACAAATTTTCCCATTTTCCTTGGAACCATCGGGGGCAAGCAACGCTTTGTTGAGGAACCTGTGTTCAATAAAAATTTATACCAATAAAATGAGATGTCTTTTAATACAGTTGATAGAAAAACTACTTTTTTATACAAATATTTCATTAAACGGCTAATACTATCCTATAATAAATTGGAGTATCCACACGTGCAATGGGCTTTTAACATTCAATAGCAAGCTTAAGACTATGCAATCTTTAACTCTTTAAAGCAAGTCCCTAGATCCTTTTAACTCTAAGCAAATCAAACCCGAGTAGAGGAGCCATTCCACAAATATTTCTACCATCCTAATCTATTGCAGAACTGTAAGTTTTTTTCCTTTAAATTGTCCGAAGATCAGCAGATGACCAAAAAATCAACAACTTTTATTCGTCCAATTATGAAAGTAATTGCAAAACACTCACTTGAATTGTTCAGAACCTTCATGAGGCAGAATACCCAGAACTTCTTGTTCAACTGATATAGCTGAAGCGGTTGTTTGCCAATTCCTAGCTGCATTAATAAACACATTACCAATTCTAAGAAATGGGTTCTTTTCATCACTGCTCTGGCGAAACCGATAAGTGAAGCTTCCAAGCACGAACACAATAAGAGCGAGACCCATGACAATACAGGGAATTCCAAATCCAAGACCCCAGCTAAGGTTGTCTTGAATGTAGTTCAATATCCAGAGGGTCATCAACAGACCACCACACATTCCAAAATACCACCAATTGAAGAATGAGCTTTTAGCTTTACTTTCTTCTGGGTCTTGAGCATCAAATTGGTCCGCTCCAAAAGCTTGTACACAAGGCTTGTGCCCTCCCTGCCCAAAAGCTACTAGATACAAAGCAAAGAAGAAGAAAATAATTTGGAATTTGGGAGGAGAACATGTTGCAGTATCTTGGCAGTCAGAATAACTGAAAGGGAGGACAGTTGAAAGTGTCAAGAAGCCAAGTCCCTGTACATCAACAAATGAAAACCGTCTTACTTGCTAATTCTTTCTTTGCTAAAGCATAAAGAAGGCAGTAGTTTCAATCAACTATGAGAGGCATACTTGTTCATATTGTACCATAAGTAGCAAAAAAAGAGAGGAAAGAGTACAGCCGCGCCAAAACAAAAGCCTGAACTGGGTACTAACCAGGATGTAGAGCAGAGAGGAGATGATAATGGTCCGATACCGACCCAGGTATGAATCAGCAATAAATGCACCCAAAAGCGGAAGAAGCGATGCTGTTCCGCTCCAAGCATTTACATTCACCGCCGCTGTTGCAACCGATTGGCCTAGTGGGCCCGTTAGGTAGCTTATTAGGTTCGAACTTATCCCATAATATGCAAATCTCTCTGCAACCTCCACGCCTATAACCGGAAGAAAATAATCAAGTTTCAAACCCAGCTGCTAAAATTGTGATAGATTTTGGAAGTCAGTGAATTTGAAATAAGATCAACTTCTAAGACAATCCAGCTCCCAAAATTGGAGAATGATTTGAAAATCAGCTACAATTGGTGAAAAAATCAATTTTAAGACAGCCCAATGGCAAAATTGGAGATAAATTTGATATAAGCAACAATACGAGTACAACAATAACAACGCCTCAATCCCCAATTAGCTGAGGGTGATTATATGCATTCTTAATATCCATCTCACTCCATTTGAACATGTTTCATTTTCATTTGGTGGGGAACAATTTTTATGACAACTCAACAGGTAAAACTGTTGATTCAAAATTGGTGACAATTGGTACGGAACAGATCAAATGCTAAGACAACCCAAATTGGAAATAAATTAAAAAATCAGTGAGAGATATCAGCTGTTAAGACAACCCAAATGCCAAACTTGCAGACAGACAAGAAAATTTGGCAATTATAATGCTACTACTGCTATGCTTCAGCGCTAAACTAGTTGGAGTCGGCTAATTTTTCACCATTTTGAACGCATTCATTCCACTTGGTGGCAAAAGATCAATTTTAAATTTTTAATACAACCCAGCTGCTGAAGTTGCAGAAAGATTTGAATATCAATATCGACCATTTTCTTAAGAAAATAGATGCTAAAATTGTTTTCGAACAAAAAGACTTGAATATCAAAGGCAATAGTGTAAAAATGAATTTCAGAAGATGATCTAGCTGCTAAAATTGCAGAAAGAATTGAAAATCCATAAAAACTGCCAGTTAAAAAATCAATTGTTAAGGCAGCTAAAATTGCAGAAACATTTGAAAAATCAATAATAATAGAGGAAAAAGAATCAAAACTTGAGACAATCCTGCAGCTAAAATTGCAGAAAAGATTTGAATATCATAACCTTAGTGGGAAAAAAAACAATTTTTTAAAACAACCCAACAGCTAAAATTGCGAACAATTTCAAAATATATAGATGTCAATACTGGAAAAAAAAACGCTTTTTTAAAATAATCCAGCAACAAAAATTGCATAAAGATTGGAACATCAATGATTATTACTGGAGAAAATCCAAAATTTAAGTCAACCCAGATGGTAAAATTGCATATATATTTTAAAATCAGTGGCAATTGCATATGGGTATTTAGTTATTACCTATGATGAAGGAAGCGGATCTCCAGCCACCGGATTTGGATCGGGTCACAGGACGATCCTTAAAGTCAACGGATCCTTCAACGACGTCGCCGAGAAAGGGGATTTCGGCGTCGGAGATGTTGACTCCTCCGGTGGCCATGGAGATGACCAACCCAAGTTTCTTCTACAACAATGATTGAGTTCAAGTTGTTGTGTGGTTCCATGAGAAATATGATTGGGCAGTCCATATGATGTTTTACTTTTTGGCGGTTTCTGTAAAAGAATCGTGGTGTTAGTTGGTAACGGTACTTGGTATCACAAAAAGAAAAATATTTCCGGACCCGAAAAAAAAGGAAAATATATGGAGTCTGAAGAGTAGAAAATATCTTTCGTAAAAATTCAGAAAATATTAATAGTCGATAGTAATGTTAGAAACTCAGAACAGTTTTTTTGGTGAAATTTTTAGTACTACATATTGATAACGGTATGTAAACAGAGTAATCTATATTTATACCTATATCTATATTATCAATACTATATTAAAAGCAGGAAGACCCTTAGCGAATGTTGTTTGCCTTTTTACCCTTCAAAAAATAGCTTTCATATTCAATAAAATTGTAATTTAAGTCATTTTCCTACTATTTAGGACCTTGGAATCACCTAAATTTTTGCCTGTAATATCTTTCCTTATTAAACTAGGTACGAAGTCCTACTATTTAAGAGTTTAAAATCTATCAATATTTTATCTTATGTACTAATTGAAAATAAATCTATATATATAACATTTATGCTTAACGCGATTAGCAAATAATTTATATGAGATCATCACCAAGCACCATAGAGAAGATACAAAATTCATTCAAGATACTAAGCACGTAAAATTGTCTTAACAATTAATGATTAATTACATATTTAAAGACTTTTATTTTTATCATACAAAGTAAATAGTTCATGTACAATTAAAGTCATATGAAATGTGTGTGTGTATATATATATATATATATATATATATATATATTGCTTTGTGACCAATGAATGAAGAAAGATATCATCGTTGGTGTCCTAATTTTAATAAAAAATATATTCAACTTATACACGAAATCTATTCTTAGCGAATTATCATCATCTTTTTAATTATTTCAACAAATAATAATTTATGATATTTCTATATCTTTAATTGTTTGTTGTAGAATATTAAGCCAACATTAGTAATTTTTAGACGTTATCACTTATCAAAATTTTTATGAGCTATAAGCCAACATCTTTATTCCCGAAAGACCAAAAGATTTAATTTTTAAATTTATTTTATTTGAGAAATCTTATAATTTGTTTGCTTACGTCATAAATATATCATAATTTTCATCAAATATTCTCCCAGAAGTCCTCATAAATCATAATTATGTATCTAAGGACTTCTATGGCCAAGATATCTTCGCAATCAACATTCGTCTTTTTAGTAGCTTATACTTTTTTTAACTTTTATTTTACAATCCAATCGCATTATTTACTAATATTTTATATTTTTTAAAATAGAATATTTCATTAAAATCAGGTACACGCAAAGCGCGCCTATAGTATCTTTCCTTATTAAATTAGGTACGAAGTCCTACTATTTAAGAGTTGAATATCTATCAATATATTACCTTATGTACTAATTAAAAATAAATCCATATATGTAACATTTAGGATGCAAATATTTTATATGAGATCATCACAAAGCACCATAGAGAAGATATAAAATTCATTCAAGACACTAAGCACGTAAAATTGTCTCAACAATAAATAAATAATTAACATTTTAAAGACTTTTATTGTTATCAAAGAAAATAAATAGTTCATGTACAATTAAAGTCATATGTAATCACATAAAACTACACAAGCATAAATGTGTGTGTATATATGTAACCACGAATGCCCTTAGCGAAATATCATTCGCCTTTTTTACCTTTTTAACATAGAGTTCACACTGGACAAAATAGTCATTTGATTATTTTTTTTAAAAAATATTTATGCTTTTTCTTTTTTACCTTTTTAACGTAGAGTTCACACTGGACAAAATAGTCATTTGATTATTTTTTTTTGAAATATTTATGCTTTTTAAATTAATTTAATTTTGACTATTAAATCTTTTCTTACTTGAGTTAGGTAAAAACTCCTAATACATAGGAATCTAATATCGAGTAAGATTTTATTTATATATAAATATAAATTCTTTTCATATTTGAATTATTTTTTTGTAAGAATTATTACTTAAGTTTTTTTTTTTACCTTCCAAAACAATAGTCATTAAATGACTCTAGAAGTTTTTCGCCACAAAAGAACAATTGTTATCCAAGTGAGAAATAATTTTTTGGATGAAAAACAAAAATGTGTGTATGTCAAAGAAATAAAAGTATATACTATAGTAATAATTATTCTATTTACTTAAACAACGTAGTAGTTGGCTTTGCTTTTGCTCTCCACCTTAGGAATTCAGTTTTGCTTTTCGTTACCTTAAGGAACAGTAGGGTGAGATCAGTAAATGACAATTCACTGAAATTTCATCTTTGTGAGATCGTCAATATTGTACTGAGGGCGTCTTTAGAGTATACCGAATCAAGATCTAATTGTAGAAAGAATCAAAACTAAAGTTGAGGACAACTCTTCTTTTGACCTATATTCCTGATTACAAATCAAGAAGCCTTTATCAACAAGAGTGAGTTCAGCATTTCAAAAGTGTTATGGACTTTGAAAATAATTGCAACTCCGTTATTTTGGCTATACCTTTTTAATTAAATAAGAAAATAATAAACTCTAGCCAATTTTTTAATAGATTTGACCCGAAATAAAAATATACAATTACAATAAATATTCATTTGCATCTAAAGAAAAATAATAAATAATACACAATTAGTACTTTATTATTTTAGCTAAAATTATTTTATTTATGGGAAATTCCAGCTAAGTTTTTACAAATTTAGCCTCCCAAAAAATATATGATTGGATCAAATAGCCAGTGTATCTAAAAAAAATTAAAAAAACAAAGTTAGATAAAGTATACATTGTATATTAAAATGAATTAAGAAGAAATGCACAATTATATTCTAACAAATAAATAATTATATTAACGATTAAAAATATTACATCTGAAAGTTGGTTTTTAAATTTTCTTCACTTTCACGTGCCTAACAGAGAGTGTATATATCCACGCACTTTATCAGTCAATGTCCATGAGTAACAACTGTCAAATAGCCAACTTCGAGGGTAACTAAGACAATAATTTGTTTAGGGGTATAACTAATTTCGTGCAAAGTATAGGAATTTTTTTTAACATAAGCTTCATATTTTTCCCTCACAGAATAACATAGTTCTTTTAGAATTCATTAATGGTAAGTAATTCCTTTATAATTTTAGGCTCTTACTTCCATACAAGAAATAGAGATGCATAGTTATGTGCTTGAACAGATAAAGAAAACTCCTCCAAAACGAAGAAAGAGTAGATAAATCAAAATGTAGCAGTTGAATAATACCTTTGTTTATCGTGGAAATGGTAATTACAATTAAATTTGATTTTGTGGTTCTAAAAATACGTGATCTATTTTTATGCTAGTTGTTAAGCAATGGATGCTAAGTAAAAGATTAGAAAATGAGATACGAGCTTGAAAACAAGGTGACAACCAAACCAATAGGCTGATAAGCGGGGCCTCGAGCTTGCTTATTCGGGGCCTCGAGGTCAAGCCTTATACCCTACCGTGGGCAGTCGATGGAGAGGCTAACACTTTATAAGAGCTACAGTGATGGCTCTTTATGATCAATGATAAGCAATAAATGAAGAACAATAAATAAAACACAATGAATATAAGCAATAAATGGATGTAATGAGTTCAAGAGAATATGTTAAGTTAGAGAGCAAAGAGGATGTTCTTGTATTGAATATTGAGTATCAGATGGCCCACAGATGACAAGGTTCCCCTTTATATATGAGGGAGAACCCAAACGTAGTACAAAAGCATTTACTACAAAGTAAGGTAGCTGGCACAACTACCTAGTAATCTAGATCAGACTGGTACTACTCTTGCAGGTGATGTCAGTTCGGACCACATGCCTAGGGAACCTCCCGCTTACCTTCGATGACCACAGACTCACGCTGCGTCGAGGTCGAGTGTGAAAAGCCTTCGAGGTCGAAGCCTCGAGCTGCGTTCACGGATTTTCGGGGCCTTTTCCAAGCTAAGGGAGAGATGCAATGATTGCGAAATTGGGCTTCCCGATCTCGCCCGTGTACAGATAGTCCCCGCGTTTCTTAGAATGAAACGATAAGAAACGACCTCGAATTCATGCCCCCCCTGGTACTTCCGCAACGACGACATTCATATTTTGCCAAATGATTGATATGATAGAATAAGGTGTGTGAACAACTAATTTTTGACCACACCCAATTCTATAATATTTTAGTATAAATATATTTTTTTTAGGTCTAATCTTAATAGTTTGAACTTTTATCTTACTCTTAATAAAAATTAAAAAAATTAAAATATGTATATATATAGAGTTTCTTTTAATTAGAATTTTTAATAAGAGAGCTAGTGACTTTAATACTTTTCTTAGTGTTTCCTTTAAAATTAATTACAGTCTAATTCTAAGTTTTTTCTTTTATATATATATATATATAAAAATGTCACGGGGTTTCTTGGCTACGTATTTGCCAACGCAAATAATGTCATTTCTTTTAATAATTTTTTTTTTCTTCTGACATCTCACATAACGAGACAAGAAATTGCCCTCAATTGCAATATTTGATTTCCTAAGCATCATGTTGACCAAGTACACAAAAGCAGTTCCCATTTTCTTTACACCTGCACACGATCATTTGCACACCACGTTGCCCCACATTTCACGTCACTCATACACGATATCACATACACACACATCTGACCAAAAAAAAAAAAACTGCAGTCATCTCCTTCTATAAATAGACATAAAAGAAAGAGATGGGGGGGAGGGGGGAGGGGGCAAGATTTAGAGAGCAAAGAAGTATTTCAGAAATAGCCTAGTCTTTAAGAGTTGTTCGTTTCAATTCCAAAAAGAGAGAATATTATTTCTTGGTTCACTTTCCACTATTCTTGAGTTGTCTTCCCATATTACTTGAGTTGTTGCTGATTAGATGTTCTTGCTGTTGAGTTTTGATTTTCCTACGACCTAGGTAACCCTCTAAACTATGTAATACTTCAGCCATATTTTAAATAAATGATAAAAGAATTGCTATTTGTTGTTGTACTTTAACAAAGTTTATTTCTCATTTTTGTTTTTATATTCAAGTGTATAATTCTGACTATAAGAGTGATATTAGTTTATGTAGCATGCATTGCTTAAAAATTAGTCTCTTTTGAAAAGCTAGTTTAATTCTCGTACTGTTATCTGTTAATGATCATAGATTTAAATATTTTAGGTATTTTCTTCTTTTGCAATTCAAAGCAGGGAATTAATATATTCAACAAGTTTTCATTAGTCCACCGTAGGATTGTTAATTGAGGATTAAATTTTTGTGCAAATTTGAAACCTGTACTTGGTTAACTGTATGGATTTGCAATTGGTACGTATGAGCAAATATTAAGTTAATAACATTTTTTAAAGTTACGTCATTTTGTTGGAATGGTTTTAGAAGTTCAATATCTTGTTTTGTCTAAGAAGTATACCAAAAACAAATAGTTTTTAAACTAGCTTTAAAAATACGTATATATATATATGCATAATTGTAAGGATAACATACTGCATCAGATTAAATCTCAATATTATAGTTTTATTACAAGTTAATTTATTTAAAGCCAAATTAAGTTCAAATTATGTAACAAAACTTGTACAAATTTACGTAGCATTTGTTTAGGGAAAAACTGATGGAGTTATAAAGATTAAAAGGAAATAAAAAAAGGTTAAAATGTATGCGTAAGTATTAATTTTAAAACGAAATTTAACTTTTGATGGGTTATTCTCATTAGTTTAAAATACAACACAAACTTCCAAATATGCTCTAAAGACTAACTTTTAGTTAGATTATCTAATATGGTAAATGATTGCAAGTAAAGATAAAGAAATTATGAAGAAATAAAATTTTATCCTACAAATTTACATGATCAACCCGACTTAAATTATTATTGTAATTATGTATACGTTCGCGTAATATAATTGCGATTTTAATTCTGAAAAGTAAATCGAAGTATGCGTTCGTGCAACTTTGGGCAAAACAATCTTAATAATAATAAAGTGTTGTTAGGGGTATACACGTACACGTACGCGTGACATGACTTTGACACACCAAACAACGAGTACACGTACGCGTGACCCGTTTCGAGATAATTTCATAATTACAAATAATCAAGCAATTAAAAGCGGTAAAAAGGGTAAATGCACATAGGTTTAAAAACACGCAACTAAATAATTTTAAGGCAAGTATAGATTTTTAAGCGACCATGCTAGAACCACGGAACTCGGGAGTGCCTCACACCTTCTCCCGGGTTAACAGAATTCCTTACCCGGTCTTCTAGTTTCGCAGACTTATAACAGAGTCAATCCTCCTCGATTTGGGATTTAGAATAAACCGGTGACTTGGGACACCATAAATTATCCCAAGTGGCGACTCTGAATAAAATAAATATCCCATTTCGATTAATGTCACTTTAATTGGAAAAACTCCTTTCTTTCCTTTCCCGGTAAAAAAGGAGGTGTGACAGCTATGGCGACTCTGCTGGAGACAATAAGAATTCGAGCTTGTAATGTGATCTATACTTGGCTTTATTAATTTGATGTCATTACTGTGCTTTGGCCTAATGTGCTAATTTCCGCTTATTTACCGTTTTGATATTATTTGAATTGTATTAAAGTGTCTTCTTACGTCTCCCTTCTGAGTCTTCTGAATTTATGGTGCACACGTGCGCGTGGCCCACTTTTCTGTTAGAAGTCATACCATTTAGAACGAGGTTGGGTCAAGTAACTAGGCCGGGTAGACTTTCGTGCTCCCCGTACGTTGCCCCCGCCTCGGCTCGAGCTGTCCGTTTGGGTAAGCCAGGTCTAAAACACTCCCCCCAGGATTTAAACCTAGAATCACATAGCCTCATGCCGGATCCCTAGTAGGAACGTTTGTTTGCATCATGTGCATTGACTTTAGGGACTCAACACAGGGGTTGGGTCCGTCTAGGACAGGTATACCTGAGAATTGCAAGACCATCCTGTTGCATCTTATGTGCTACTTGTGCATTATGTTTGATTCGGCTTGTGCATGTTGACCGGTTTCTAAAAAATATATATATAAAAATTGAGGAAAAAGCAGAAGGGAGAAAATAGGAGAGAAAATTTACCCAGTTAAAAAAAATCTCGGTATTCACCCAAAAAAAAATTTATCAAAATAAGCTTGAATTTTAAAATTAAAAAAAATTTCATCCTATTTCTGAAACATATATGAACTACGCGGGTTTGATTCTCACCGGATGTGAGATATGTAGGCAAACCTCATCAGTTCCGGCCCTCAATTTTTAAAAATTCAATAATTATTTTCTTTTAATTCCTTCTTTAGATGTTTTTCTTTGAGACATCAAATTTAAAAATCCAAAAATATTTTCTTTCTTCTTTGGAAGTCCTTCTTTCAAAAAATAAAAATAAATTCAAAACCCAAAAATATTTTCTTAGTGTAGAAGTTCTGATAGTCTGAATTCACATAAAAAAAGGAAAAAAAAGAGTTAGTTTAGTGTACTTCAGTTCTGATTCCCCGAACTACGCAAGATCTGATTCATGTCTCCACATGATACGTAGGCAACCTACATCAGGTTCGATCAAATCATTTTGAAAAAAAAAAAGAAAAAAAAATATATAAAAAAATGTGGTAAAAAAGAGAAAGAGTGTTTATTCTAACATGCTTGTTGTTTAGAAATAAAAGCTAATTAAAGGTGGTCGGTTTGTTGGTTTGCAATGGCGAGTCAGGCAAACAATCCAAGATCCCTCGGAAGTAAAAGCATCTTCTCAACAAATGGAACAAGCACCACTGTTGTTGATCCAAGGTCACGAAAAGGCAAATAGGCAAGTTGACGGTGAAAAACAAAAAAATTGAAGGCAAATGTAGGGTTGACTTTACTAGATTTGAGCAATAGGATATGGCCTGCTCAGGATGATTTGATGATGGGGAATTTGATCCAGCATTGAAAGCCATAGTAGCCATTGTCGCGGCAGAAGAGAAACCAAAAAACGGACGCCAAACCAGAAACTTTCCCTATCAGACGGGAGTCTCGGTAGCTGGTCTTGCTATCTTTTCAGCCATTCGAGTTATTTCAGTGTGTCATCCAAATGTTTTTACTTTACTGTCTTACATTCTGATGTAAACCTTTCTATCTTTTTCTTAAATATTCAAATAAATAAAATCAATATCTCATCATCCATGAATGTCTCTTTTCTTAATCTTGTCACCTTTCTTATTCTCTTTTCAGTTCTGTAAATGCAGATTTTAATAACATGACATGCTTGCGGACTTCATGCCAGATCCTAAAACGCTATCAGATTTCGAAATAATGAACCAAGAAGCATAATGTGTTGAAGATAAGGCTTGTACAAAAATAAACTAAGAATTGAAACGAAAAATGAGATTCCCTCTCTTAGGATCATTGTTGAAGCCGAGATCGATGATGATGATTGAGTCAAAGACCCGATTGAAATATTGTCTTTGATTGATGGAAAGTGATTGGCCGGAGGCTACCATGGGCAGTTGTACAACAAAGAATGGCCCATGCTTATAACAAAAAAGTACGTCCCAAGAAATTTGAAGTGGGACAACTCGTCCTGAGACATATTCTCCCGTACCATGAAGAAGCAAAGGAAAATTTTTCTCCAAATTGCAAAGGTCCATACGTTGTAACAAGAGTATTGCCAAATGGAGCGTTGCATTTGGGAGACATCGAAGGAAATGTCCTCGAGACAATAGTCAACGCAGATGCAGTCAAAAGTTAATGTTTTTAACTCATTACTTGGTGTAACATTCTCTGATTGGCATGACGGAGGCTTTCTTTCTTGCTACCCAAACACCATTAACCTTTTTTGCAAACCCTTTGAGCCGGTTATCTATCTTTGATTACCCTCTTTGGAACCTGGAAGTTATTATAAAATGACAAAGAAAAGAAAAAAAAACAAAAAAAAACAAAAAAAAAAGAAAGAAAAAAAAAGAGCAAAAGAAAACAAAAATGAAAAAAAACAAAAATGAAAAAAAAAAAACAAAAGAAAATCAAAAATAGAGTTTCCCTGAACTACGTTCGACTTGATTCCGAAAGGATACGTAGGCAGCCTCTCTCTGAGGTTCAGTCACACCAAAATAAAAATCCAAATTCCCCAAAAAAGTAAAACTGGGGCAGATATTATAATGTTTCGGCAATGGTTTTGCCTGAAAGGTTCCAAAGTTGTAATTCAGTCCAAATTCTTTTTACCCAAATTCCTTTCAAGTCCTTCCGATCAATCAATGAGAATGTTCAAGGATTGGAGGATACTGTTACTTGGATCAGATGTAACCAAATAAGAGAAATAAAATAAGAGAGTCCTATTGGTGAAAACCCTCATTGGCACTGTAGGGCGATGGTGAGTAGAGAAAATAAAAATGAGAGAGTCTTATTAGTGAAAACTCGCAAGGGCACTATAAGACGATGGCGAGAAGAGAAATGAGAGAGATCAGCTAGTGAAAACCCATAAAGGGCACTGTTGATCGAAAAGAGGATTCACACAACCATGGCATTAACACAATCATGAGCAAGGTTTCGCGGTTTTAAGTCAAAATTTGTGATGAGTTTTTGAGAATCGGACGATTTATACAGATCAGGCATCCAGTCCAAAAGGCATGTCATGTTTATTGAAGTCTGCATGTACTCCCATATGAGTCCGTATTTCTGTTCCCTGAAAGGGACACCTCTTGTTCTAAACTCGTTCTCTATTGTATTGTTTGTTTTTTTTTTTTCTTCTTTTAATCCCTTTCGGTCTAACTTTGTTCCAAAAATAAGGCAAAGAAAAGATGACAAGACCGATTTACAGGGTTCTCGTTTGAAGCGAGCTGATATATTCAAAAGGCACCCAGCCTCAACAAATGCATCAAGTCGATCCCGACTGTCCATGATTGGCCGATGCTTTGAAATGAAAAACTTTGAAAGAAGTCAAAAGTGAAATGCCCACAAAGGCAGAATAAAGTTGAAAAAGGTTAAATACCGTCATGGCAAAGTTTGGAAAAGCTAAAGGTTCTCCAGAATCAGAAATGCAGTTGGTATTCAGGAAATAACTAGTTGTAGTTGAAGTCATTGAAGAAGATGAGCTGAGTCAAGGGACTGAAATAATCAAGGCCACAAACCGACCACCATTTTAAAACTAATGAATCTTTCTTTGTTCAGAACAATAACAGAACAATTTTAAGAAATAGTTTGTGAAAACACGAACACCACCAAGTGAAGTTCTCAAATCCTTGATTTTTTCCAACATACATGTAAACATGCCATTTTTAGTTTCATTATATGTAATCAATACCCTATCTTCAATACAGGGTACAACATCCCCTTGCCTCATCTTATTGCCAACACAGGGTACTACATCCCCTGGCTGCATTATTTTCTGCCAACATAGGGTACGACATCCCCTAGTAGCGTTTCAGAGTGCCACGAGCCTCATCTTATTTCCAACACAAGGTACTACATCCCCTGGTTGCATTATTTTCTACATAGGGTACGACATCCCCTAGTAGCATTTCAGAGTGCCACGAGCCTCATCTTATTTCCAACACAGCTTACTACATCCCCTGGTTGCATTTTTATTTTCTACATAGGGTACGACATCCCCTAGTAGCATTTCAGAGTGCCACGAGCCTCATCTTATTTCCAACACAGCGTACTACATCCCCTGGTTGCCTTACTTCTTGTTGCAAACATAGGGTACGATATCCCCTAGTTGCATTTCAGAGTGCCACGAGCCTCATCTTATTGCCAACACAGGGTACTACATCCCCTGGTTGCACTTATTTTCTACATAGGGTACGACATCCCCTAAGTAGCATTTCCGAGTGCCACGAGCCTCATCTTATTTCCAACACAGGGTACTACATCCCCTGGTTGCATTATTTTCTACATAGGGTACGATATCCCCTAGTAGCATTTCATTTTATTGCCAACACAGGGTACTACATCCCCTGGTTGCATTTTTATTTTCTACATAGGGTACGACATCCCCTAGTAGCATTTCAGAGTGCCACGAGCCGCATCTTATTTCCAACACAGGGTACTACATCCCCTGGTTGCCTTACTTTTTGTTGCAAACATAGGGTACGANTCGGCCTCACTCAGTCATCAATCTCTCCAGCCTCTCGGGCTCTCTGAAAGAAAAGAAAGTACTTAGCTCAAACAACATTTATATGATGCATCAAAATAGAGTAATAGAGATTGAGTTATGAAGTAAATAAGTATAAACATGACTGAGTATTGATTTCCAATTGAAAACAATGAGAGGATAGAAAGAAAAGATCTCTAAGGGTCCAAACAACACTGGCATAAGGCCTAAACATGGCATCCAGCCTGATTTACAGAAATCCTTGCTAAAACACGTAGGAAGCATGAAGTTTCAACAAAATATTCAGCTTTGCAGGTGATACGGGACGGACCAAGTCACAATCCCCAATGGTACACGCCCACACGCCCGTCACCTAGCATTTGTGTCACCTCAAGATAGTCACATGACACAAAATCTGGGGTTTAATACCCTCAGGAGTAGATTTACAATCGTTACTTACCTCAAACGTATCAAATCTCTACTCCGCGATGCTCTTGCCCCTCGATTCAGCCTCCAAATGCTCTGAATCTATTCACAACCAGTACAATACGATCAATATATGCTAAACGAATGAATTCCACAAGGAAAAACTCCAAATTAGACCAAG